>NW_025721117.1:600000-899050 GCF_922984935.1 Meles meles
CAGGCCCCTGGCAACGGAAGGCTGAGCAAGCAGGCCCGGGCCCGGGCCCGGGGTTCGGGGCTGGCCCGGCCCCAGCGGCCGGCGCCAGGGAGGGGACCCCCGGAGGCTGAGGAGCGGGAGGCGTCGGCCTCCCCGGGGCCCGCCTCCCGGAGCTCCTCCTGGCGGTGCCGGAACGCGACGACACGCGATCCCGGACAGGGCCCCGGGGGGGCGGCCCTGCGGCCCTCTGGTGCCCGAAGTGTGTTCGCCGGGCCTTTTCAGGCCAATTCTCACGAGCGTTCTGCCCAAATCGGGATCGATTTGGGCAGAACGCTGGTGAGAATTGGCCGGCGTTGGGCAGCCCTGGTCAGCGCCCAGGGCCGCGTGGAGCAGGGCCCTTTTTCGCTCGGGGCATGGCGCGGCCACCCGGAAAACGAGCCGCGACGATGGGGCGCGGCCGGCGGCCACGGCGCCGGGGAGTTTTCCCCGAGCAGAGTGGATGGAGGCGCCGTGGCCGGGCGTCCGCCTCCGCCGTGGCGGGCGGCCGGGGCGCCCGTGGAGGGGGCTGGCCTCTGTGGGGGAACGGAGTGATCTCTCACTCCACAGCTGGGACGAAGCCGCGAGAGGTGCCGATGTCGCCGGGACGGTCGGGGGGATTGAGGCGCGGGACTCAAGGTTCCCCATGGGGAGTCCCCCAGGCTCAGGCCCCTGGCAACGGAAGGCTGAGCAAGCAGGCCCGGGCCCGGGCCCGGCGTTCGGTGCTGGCCCGGCCCCAGCGGCCGGCGCCAGGGAGGGGACCCCCGGAGGCTGAGGAGCGGGAGGCGTCGGCCTCCCCGGGGCCCGCCTCCCGGAGCTCCTCCTGGCAGTGCCGGAACGCGACGACACGCGATCCAGCACAGGGCCCCGGGGGGGCGGCCCTGCGGCCCTCTGGTGCCCGAAGTGTGTTCGCCGGGCGTTTTCCGGCCAATTCTCACGAGCGTTCTGCCCAAATCGGGATCGATTTGGGCAGAACGCTCGTGAGAATTGGCCGGCGTTGGGCAGCCCTGGTCAGCGCCCAGGGCCGCGTGGAGCAGGGCCCTTTCTCGCTCGGGGCATGGCGCGGCCACCTGGAAAACGAGCCGCGACGATGGGGCGCGGCCGGCGGCCCCGGCGTCGGGGAGTTTTCCCCGAGCAGAGTGGATGGAGGCGCCGTGGCAGGGCGTCCTCCTCCGCCGTGGCGGGCGTCCGGGGCGCCCGTGGAGGGGGCTGGCCTCTGTGGGGGAACGGAGTGATCTCTCACTCCACGGCTGGGACGAAGCCGCGAAAGGTGCCGTTGTCGCCGGGACGGTCGGGGGGACTCGTGGCACGGGACTCAGGGTTCCCCATGCGGAGGCCCCCAGGCTCAGGCCCCTGGCAACGGAAGGCTGAGCAAGCAGGCCCGGGCCCGGGCCCGGCTTTCGGGGCTGGCCCGGCCCCAGCGGCCGGCGCCAGGGAGGGGACCCCCGGAGGCTGAGGAGTGGGAGGTGTCGGCCTCCCCGGGGCCCGCCTCCCGGAGCTCCTCCTGGCGGTGACGGAACGCGACGACACGCGATCCCGCACAGGGCCCCGGGGGGGCGGCCCTGCGGCCCTGTGGTGCCCGAAGTGTGTTCGCCGGGCGTTTTCCGGCCAATTCTCACGAGCGTTCGGCCCAAATCGGGATCGATTTGGGCCGAACGCTCGTGAGAATGGGCCGGCGTTGGGCAGCCCTGGTCAGCGCCCAGGGCCGCGTGGAGCAGGGCCCTTTATCGCTCGGGGCATGGCGCGGCCACCCGGAAAACGAGCCGCGACGATGGGGCGCGGCCGGCGGCCCCGGCGCCGGGGAGGTTTCCCCGAGCAGAGTGGATGGAGGCGCCGTGGCCGGGCGTCCGCCTCCGCCGTGGCGGGCGGCCGGGGCGCCCGTGGAGGGGGCTGGCCTCTGTGGGGGAACGGAGTGATCTCTCACTCCACGGCTGGGACGAAGCCGCGAAAGGTGCCGTTGCCGCCGGGACGGTCGGGGGGACTCGTGGCGCGGGACTCAGGGTTCCCCATGCGGAGGCCCCCAGGCTCAGGCCCCTGGCAACGGAAGGCTGAGCAAGCAGGCCCGGGCCCGGGCCCGGCGTTCGGGGCGGGCCCGGCCCCAGCGGCCGGCGCCAGGGAGGGGACACCCGGAGGCTGAGGAGCGGGAGGCGTCGACCTCCCCGGGGCCCGCCTCCCGGAGCTCCTCCTGGCCGTGCCGGAACGCGACGACACGCGATCCTGGACAGGGCCCCGGGGGGGCGGCCCTGCGGCCCTGTGGTGCCCGAAGTGTGTTCGCCGGGCGTTTTGCGGCCAATTCTCACGAGCGTTCTGCCCAAATCGGGATCGATTTGGGCAGAACGCTCGTGAGAATTGGCCGGCGTTGGGCAGCCCTGGTCAGCGCCCAGGGCCGCGTGGAGCAGGGCCCTTTCTCGCTTGGAGCATGGCGCGGCCACCCGGAAAACGAGCCGCGACGATGGGGCGCGGCCGGCGGCCCCGGCGCCGGGGAGTTTTCCCCGAGCAGAGTGGATGGAGGCGCCGTGGCCGGGCGTCCGCCTCCGCCGTGGCGGGCGGCCGGGGCGCCCGTGGAGGGGCTGGCCTCTGTGGGGGAACGGAGTGATCTCTCACTACACGGCTGGGACGAAGCCGCGAAAGTTGCCGTTGTCGCCGGGATGGTCGGGGGGACTCGTGGCGCGGGACTCAGGGTTCCCCATGCGGAGGCCCCCAGGCTCAGGCCCCTGGCAACGGAAGGCTGAGCAAGCAGGCCCGGGCCCGGGCCTGGCGTTCGGGGCTCGCCCGGCCCCAGCGGCCGGCGCCAGGGAGGGGACCCCCGGAGGCTGAGGAGCGGGAGGCGTCGGCCTCCCCGGGGCCCGCCTCCCGGAGCTCCTCCTGGCGGTGCCGGAACGAGACGACACGCGATCCCGGACAGGGCCCCGGGGGGGCGGCCCTGCGGCCCTCTGGTGCCCGAAGTGTGTTCGCCGGGCGTTTTCCGGCCAATTCTCACGAGCGTTCGGCCCAAATCGGGATCGATTTGGGCAGAACGCTCGTGAGAATTGGCCGGCGTTGGGCAGCCCTGGTCAGCGCCCAGGGCCGCGTGGAGCAGGGCCCCTTCTCGCTCGGGGCATGGCGCGGCCACCCGGAAAACGAGCCGCGACGATGGGGCGCGGCCGGCGGCCACGGCGCCGGGGAGTTTTCCCCGAGCAGAGTGGATGGAGGCGCCGTGGCCGGGCGTCCGCCTCCGCCGTGGCGGGCGGCCGGGGCGCCCGTGGAGGGGGCTGGCCTCTGTGGGGGAACGGAGTGATCTCTCACTCCACAGCTGGGACGAAGCCGCGAGAGGTGCCGATGTCGCCGGGACGGTCGGGGGGATTGAGGCGCGGGACTCAAGGTTCCCCATGGGGAGTCCCCCAGGCTCAGGCCCCTGGCAACGGAAGGCTGAGCAAGCAGGCCCGGGCCCGGGCCCGGCGTTCGGTGCTGGCCCGGCCCCAGCGGCCGGCGCCAGGGAGGGGACCCCCGGAGGCTGAGGAGTGGGAGGCGTCGGCCTCCCCGGGGCCCGCCTCCCGGAGCTCCTCCTGGCAGTGCCGGAACGCGACGACACGCGATCCAGCACAGGGCCCCGGGGGGGCGGCCCTGCGGCCCTGTGGTGCCCGAAGTGTGTTCGCCGGGCGTTTTCCGGCCAATTCTCACGAGCGTTCTGCCCAAATCGGGATCGATTTGGGCAGAACGCTCGTGAGAATTGGCCGGCGTTGGGCAGCCCTGGTCAGCGCCCAGGGCCGCGTGGAGCAGGGCCCTTTCTCGCTCGGGGCATGGCGCGGCCACCCGGAAAACGAGCCGCGACGATGGGGCGCGGCCGGCGGCCCCGGCGCCGGGGAGTTTTCCCCGAGCAGAGTGGATGGAGGCGCCGTGGCCGGGCGTCCGCCTCCGCCGTGGCGGGCGGCCGGGGCGCCCGTGGAGGGGGCTGACCTCTGTGGGGGAACGGAGTGATCTCTCACTCCACGGCTGGGACGAAGCCGCGAAAGGTGCCGTTGTCGCCGGGACGGTCGGGGGGACTCGTGGCGCGGGACTCAGGGTTCCCCATGCGGAGGCCCCCAGGCTCAGGCCCCTGGCAACGGAAGCCTGAGCTAGCAGGCCCGGGCCCGGGCCCGGCGTTCGGGGCTGGACCGGCCCCAGCGGCCAGCGCCAGGGAGGGGACCCCCGGAGGCTGAGGAGCGGGAGGCGTCGGCCTCCCCTGGGCCCGCCTCCCGGAGCTCCTCCTGGCGGTGCCGGAACGCGACGACACGCGATCCCGGAAAGGGCCCCGGGGGGGCGGCCCTGCGGCCCTGTGTTGCCCGAAGTGTGTTCGCCGGGCGTTTTCCGGCCAATTCTCACGAGCGTTCTGCCCAAATCGGGATCGATTTGGGCAGAACGCTCGTGAGAATTGGCCGGCGTTGGGCAGCCCTGGTCAGCGCCCAGGGCCGCGTGGAGCAGGGCCCTTTCTCGCTCGGGGCATGGCGCGGCCACCCGGAAAACGAGCCGCGACGATGGGGCGCGGCCGGCGGCCCCGGCGCCGGGGAGTTTTCCCCGAGCAGAGTGGATGGAGGCGCCGTGGCCGGGCGTCCGCCTCCGCCGTGGCGGGCGGCCGGGGCGCCCGTGGAGGGGGCTGGCCTCTGTGGGGGAACGGAGTGATCTCTCACTCCACGGCTGGGGCGAAGCCGGAAAGGTGCCGTGGTCGCCGGGACGGTCGGGGGGACTCGTGGCGCGGGACTCAGGGTTCCCCATGCGGAGGCCCCCAGGCTCAGGCCCCTGGCCACGGAAGGCTGAGCAAGCAGGCCCGGGCCCGGGCCCGGCTTTCGGGGCTGGCCCGGCCCCAGCGGCCGGCGCCAGGGAGGGGACCCCCGGAGGCTGAGGAGCGGGAGGCGTCGGCCTCCCCGGGGCCCGCCTCCCGGAGCTCCTCCTGGCGGTGCCGGAACGCGCCGAGACGCGATCCCGGACAGGGCCCCGGGGGGGCGGCCCTGCGGCCCTCTGGTGCCCGAAGTGTGTTCGCCGGGCGTTTTCCGGCCAATTCTCACGAGCGTTCTGCCCAAATCGGGATCGATTTGGGCAGAACGCTCGTGAGAATTGGCCGGCGTTGGGCAGCCCTGGTCAGCGCCCAGGGCCGCGTGGAGCAGAGCCCTTTCTCGCTCGGGGCATGGCGCGGCCACCCGGAAAACGAGTCGCGACGATGGGGCGCGGCCGGCGGCCCCGGCGCCGGGGAGTTTTCCCCGAGCAGAGTGGATGGAGGCGCCGTGGCCGGGCGTCCGCCTCCGCCGTGGCGGGCGGCCGGGGCGCCCGTGGAGGGGGCTGGCCTCTGTGGGGGAACGGAATGATCTCTCACTCCACGGCTGGGGCGAAGCCGCGAAAGGTGCCGTGGTCGCCGGGACGGTCGGGGGGACTCGTGGCGCGGGACACAGGGTTCCCCATGCGGAGGCCCCCAGGCTCAGGCCCCTGGCCACGGAAGGCAGAGCAAGCAGGCCCGGGCCCGGGCTGGCTTTCGGGGCTGGCCCGGCCCCAGCGGCCGGCGCCAGGGAGGGGACCCCCGGAGGCTGAGGAGCGGGAGGCGTCGGCCTCCCCGGGGCCCGCCTCCCGGAGCTCCTCCTGGCGGTGCCGGAACGCGCCGACACGCGATCCCGGACAGGGCCCCGGGGGGGCGGCCCTGCGGCCCTCTGGTGCCCGAAGTGTGTTCGCCGGGCGTTTTCCGGCCAATTCTCACGAGCGTTCTGCCCAAATCGGGATCGATTTGGACAGAACGCTCGTGAGAATTGGCCGGCGTTGGGCAGCCCTGGTCAGCGCCCAGGGCCGCGTGGAGCAGGGCCCTTTCTCGCTCGGGGGCATGGCGCGGCCACCCGGAAAACGAGCCGCGACGATGGGGCGCGGCCGGCGGCCCCGGCGCCGGGGAGTTTTCCCCGAGCAGAGTGGATGGAGGCGCCGTTGCCGGGCGTCCGCCTCCGCCGTGGCGGGCGGCCGGGGCGCCCGTGGAGGGGGCTGGCCTCTGTGGGGGAACGGAGTGATCTCTCACTCCACGGCTGGGGCGAAGCCGCGAAAGGTGCCGTGGTCGCCGGGACGGTCGGGGGGACTCGTGGCGCGGGACTCATGGTTCCCCATGCGGAGGCCCCCAGGCTCAGGCCCCTGGCCACGGAAGGCTGAGCAAGCAGGCCCGGGCCCGGGCCCGGCTTTCGGGGCTGGCCCGGCCCCAGCGGCCGGCGCCAGGGAGGGGACCCCCGGAGGCTGAGGAGCGGGAGGCGTCGGCCTCCCCGGGGCCCGCCTCCCGGAGCTCCTCCTGGCGGTGCCGGAACGCGCCGAGACGCGATCCCGGACAGGGCCCCGGGGGGGCGGCCCTGCGGCCCTCTGGTGCCCGAAGTGTGTTCGCCGGGCGTTTTCCGGCCAATTCTCACGAGCTTTCTGCCCAAATCGGGATCGATTTGGGCAGAACGCTCGTGAGAATTGGCCGGCGTTGGGCAGCCCTGGTCAGCGCCCAGGGCCGCGTGGAGCAGGGCCCTTTCTCGCTCGGGGCATGGCGCGGCCACCCGGAAAACGAGCCGCGACGATGGGGCGCGGCCGGCGGCCCCGGCGCCAGGGAGTTTTCCCCGAGCAGAGTGGATGGAGGCGCCGTGGCCGGGCGTCCGCCTCCGCCGTGGCGGGCGGCCGGGGCGCCCGTGGAGGGGGCTGGCCTCTGTGGGGGAACGGAGTGATCTCTCACTCCACGGCTGGGGCGAAGCCGCGAAAGGTGCCGTGGTCGCCGGGACGGTCGGGGGGACTCGTGGCGCGGGACTCAGGGTTCCCCATGCGGAGGCCCCCAGGCTCAGGCCCCTGGCAACGGAAGGCTGAGCAAGCAGGCCCGGGCCCGGGCCCGGCGTTCGGGGCTGGCCCGGCCCCAGCGGCCGGCGCCAGGGAGGGGACCCCCGGAGGCTGAGGAGCGGGAGGCGTCGGCCTCCCCGGGGCCCGCCTCCCGGAGCTCCTCCTGGCGGTGCCGGAACGCGACGACACGCGATCCCGGACAGGGCCCCGGGGGGGCGGCCCTGCGGGCCTGTGGTGCCCGAAGTGTGTTCGCCGGGCGTTTTCCGGCCAATTCTCACGAGCGTTCTGCCCAAATCGGGATCGATTTGGGCAGAACGCTCGTGAGAATTGGCCGGCGTTGGGCAGCCCTGGTCAGCGCCCAGGGCCGCGTGGAGCAGGGCCCTTTCTCGCTCGGGGCATGGCGCGGCCACCCGGAAAACGAGCCGCGACGATGGGGCGCGGCCGGTGGCCCCGGCGCGGGGGAGTTTTCCCCGAGCAGAGTGGAAGGAGGCGCCGTGGCCGGTCGTCCGCCTCCGCCGTGGCGGGCGGCCGGGGCGCCCGTGGAGGGGGCTGGCCTCTGTGGGGGAACGGAGTGATCTCTCACTCCACGGCTTGGACGAAGCCGCGAGAGGTGCCGATGTCGCCGGGACGGTCGGGGGGACTCGTGGCGCGGGACTCAGTGTTCCCCATGCGGAGGCCCCCAGGCTCAGGCCCCTGGCAACGGAAGGCTGAGCAAGCAGGCCCGGGCCCGGGCCCGGGGTTCGGGGCTGGCCCGGCCCCAGCGGCCGGCGCCAGGGAGGGGACCCCCGGAGGCTGAGGAGCGGGAGGCGTCGGCCTCCCCGGGGCCCGCCTCCCGGGGCTCCTCCTGGCTGTGCCGGAACGCGACGACACGCGATCCCGGACAGGGCCCCGGGGGGGCGGCCCTGCGGCCCTCTGGTGCCCGAAGTGTGTTCGCCGGGCGTTTTCCGGCCAATTCTCACGAGCGTTCTGCCCAAATCGGGATCGATTTGGGCAGAACGCTCGTGAGAATTGGCCGGCGTTGGGCAGCCCTGGTCAGCGCCCAGGGCCGCGTGGAGCAGGGCCCTTTCTCGCTCGGGGCATGGCGCGGCCACCCGGAAAACGAGCCGCGACGATGGGGCGCGGCCGGCGGCCCCGGCGCCGGGGAGTTTTCCCCGAGCAGAGTGGATGGAGGCGCCGTGGCCGGGCGTCCGCCTCCGCCGTGGCGGGCGGCCGGGGCGCCCGTGGAGGGGGCTGGCCTCTGTGGGGGAACGGAGTGATCTCTCACTCCACGGCTGGGGCGAAGCCGGAAAGGTGCCGTGGTCGCCGGGACGGTCGGGGGGACTCGTGGCGCGGGACTCAGGGTTCCCCATGCGGAGGCCCCCAGGCTCAGGCCCCTGGCCACGGAAGGCTGAGCAAGCAGGCCCGGGCCCGGGCCCGGCTTTCGGGGCTGGCCCGGCCCCAGCGGCCGGCGCCAGGGAGGGGACCCCCGGAGGCTGAGGAGCGGGAGGCGTCGGCCTCCCCGGGGCCCGCCTCCCGGAGCTCCTCCTGGCGGTGCCGGAACGCGCCGAGACGCGATCCCGGACAGGGCCCCGGGGGGGCGGCCCTGCGGCCCTCTGGTGCCCGAAGTGTGTTCGCCGGGCGTTTTCCGGCCAATTCTCACGAGCGTTCTGCCCAAATCGGGATCGATTTGGGCAGAACGCTCGTGAGAATTGGCCGGCGTTGGGCAGCCCTGGTCAGCGCCCAGGGCCGCGTGGAGCAGGGCCCTTTCTCGCTCGGGGCATGGCGCGGCCACCCGGAAAACGAGTCGCGACGATGGGGCGCGGCCGGCGGCCCCGGCGCCGGGGAGTTTTCCCCGAGCAGAGTGGATGGAGGCGCCGTGGCCGGGCGTCCGCCTCCGCCGTGGCGGGCGGCCGGGGCGCCCGTGGAGGGGGCTGGCCTCTGTGGGGGAACGGAGTGATCTCTCACTCCACGGCTGGGGCGAAGCCGCGAAAGGTGCCGTGGTCGCCGGGACGGTCGGGGGGACTCGTGGCGCGGGACTCAGGGTTCCCCATGCGGAGGCCCCCAGGCTCAGGCCCCTGGCCACGGAAGGCTGAGCAAGCAGGCCCGGGCCCGGGCTGGCTTTCGGGGCTGGCCCGGCCCCAGCGGCCGGCGCCAGGGAGGGGACCCCCGGAGGCTGAGGAGCGGGAGGCGTCGGCCTCCCCGGGGCCCGCCTCCCGGAGCTCCTCCTGGCGGTGCCGGAACGCGCCGACACGCGATCCCGGACAGGGCCCCGGGGGGGCGGCCCTGCGGCCCTCTGGTGCCCGAAGTGTGTTCGCCGGGCGTTTTCCGGCCAATTCTCACGAGCGTTCTGCCCAAATCGGGATCGATTTGGGCAGAACGCTCGTGAGAATTGGCCGGCGTTGGGCAGCCCTGGTCAGCGCCCAGGGCCGCGTGGAGCAGGGCCCTTTCTCGCTCGGGGCATGGCGCGGCCACCCGGAAAACGAGCCGCGACGATGGGGCGCGGCCGGCGGCCCCGGCACCGGGGAGTTTTCCCCGAGCAGAGTGGATGGAGGCGCCGTGGCCGGGCGTCCGCCTCCGCCGTGGCGGGCGGCCGGGGCGCCCGTGGAGGGGGCTGGCCTCTGTGGGGGAACGGAGTGATCTCTCACTCCACGGCTGGGGCGAAGCCGCGAAAGGTGCCGTGGTCGCCGGGACGGTCGGGGGGACTCGTGGCGCGGGACTCAGGGTTCCCCATGCGGAGGCCCCCAGGCTCAGGCCCCTGGCCACGGAAGGCTGAGCAAGCAGGCCCGGGCCCGGGCCCGGCTTTCGGGGCTGGCCCGGCCCCAGCGGCCGGCGCCAGGGAGGGGACCCCCGGAGGCTGAGGAGCGGGAGGCGTCGGCCTCCCCGGGGCCCGCCTCCCGGAGCTCCTCCTGGCGGTGCCGGAACGCGCCGAGACGCGATCCTGGACAGGGCCCCGGGGGGGGCGGCCCTCCGGCCCTCTGGTGCCCGAAGTGTGTTCGCCGGGCGTTTTCCGGCCAATTCTCACGAGCGTTCTGCCCAAATCGGGATCGATTTGGGCAGAACGCTCGTGAGAATTGGCCGGCGTTGGGCAGCCCTGGTCAGCGCCCAGGGCCGCGTGGAGCAGGGCCCTTTCTCGCTCGGGGCATGGCGCGGCCACCCGGAAAACGAGCCGCGACGATGGGGCGCGGCCGGCGGCCCCGGCGCCGGGGAGTTTTCCCCGAGCAGAGTGGATGGAGGCGCCGTGGCCGGGCGTCCGCCTCCGCCGTGGCGGGCGGCCGGGGCGCCCGTGGAGGGGGCTGGCCTCTGTGGGGGAACGGAGTGATCTCTCACTCCACGGCTGGGACGAAGCCGCGAAAGGTGCCGTGGTCGCCGGGACGGTCGGGGGGACTCGTGGCGCGGGACTCAGGGTTCCCCATGCGGAGGCCCCCAGGCTCAGGCCCCTGGCAACGGAAGGCTGAGCAAGCAGGCCCGGGCCCGGGCCCGGCGTTCGGGGCTGGCCCGGCCCCAGCGGCCGGCGCCAGGGAGGGGACCCCCGGAGGCTGAGGAGCGGGAGGCGTCGGCCTCCCCGGGGCCCGCCTCCCGGAGCTCCTCCTGGCGGTGCCGGAACGCGACGACACGCGATCCCGGACAGGGCCCCGGGGGGGCGGCCCTGCGGGCCTGTGGTGCCCGAAGTGTGTTCGCCGGGCGTTTTCTGGCCAATTCTCACGAGCGTTCTGCCCAAATCGGGATCGATTTGGGCAGAACGCTCGTGAGAATTGGCCGGCGTTGGGCAGCCCTGGTCAGCGCCCAGGGCCGCGTGGAGCAGGGCCCTTTCTCGCTCGGGGCATGGCGCGGCCACCCGGAAAACGAGCCGCGACGATGGGGCGCGGCCGGTGGCCCCGGCGCGGGGGAGTTTTCCCCGAGCAGAGTGGATGGAGGCGCCGTGGCCGGTCGTCCGCCTCCGCCGTGGCGGGCGGCCGGGGCGCCCGTGGAGGGGGCTGGCCTCTGTGGGGGAACGGAGTGATCTCTCACTCCACGGCTTGGACGAAGCCGCGAGAGGTGCCGATGTCGCCGGGACGGTCGGGGGGACTCGTGGCGCGGGACTCAGTGTTCCCCATGCGGAGGCCCCCAGGCTCAGGCCCCTGGCAACGGAAGGATGAGCAAGCAGGCCCGGACCCGGGCCCGGCTTTCGGGGCTGTCCCGTCCCCAGCGGCCGGCGCCAGGGAGGGGACCCCTGGAGGCTGAGGAGCGGGAGGCGTCGGCCTCCCCGGGGCCCGCCTCCCGGAGCTCCTCCTGGCGGTGCCGGAACGCGACGACACGCGATCCCGGACAGGGCCCCGGGGGGGCGGCCCTGCGGCCCTGTGGTGCCCGAAGTGTGTTCGCCGGGCATTTTCCGGCCAATTCTCATGAGCGTTCTGCCCAAATCGGAATCGATTTGGGCAGAACGCTCGTGAGAATTGGCCGGCGTTGGGCAGCCCTGGTCAGCGCCCAGGGCCGCGAGGAGCAGGGCCCTTTCTCGCTCGGGGCATGGCGCGGCCACCCGGAAAACGAGCCGCGACGATGGGGCGTGGCCGGCGGCCCCGGCGCCGGGGAGTTTTCCCCGAGTAGAGTGGATGGAGGCGCCGTGGCCGGTCGTCCGCCTCCGCCGTGGCGGGCGGCCGGGGCGCCCGTGGAGGGGGCTGGCCTCTGTGGGGCAACGGAGTGATCTCTCACTCCACGGCTGGGACGAAGCCGCGAGAGGTGCCGATGTCGCCGGGACGGTCGGGGGGACTCGTGGCGCGGGACTCAGTGTTCCCCATGCGGAGGCCCCCAGGCTCAGGCCCCTGGCAACGGAAGGCTGAGCAAGCAGGCCCGGGCCCGGGCCCGGCGTTCGGGGCTGGCCCGCCCCCAGCGGCCGGCGCCAGGGAGGGGACCCCCGGAGGCTGAGGAGTGGGAGGCGTCGGCCTCCCCGGGGCCCGCCTCCCGGAGCTCCTCCTGGCGGTGACGGAACGCGACGACACGCGATCCCGCACAGGGCCCCGGGGGGGCGGCCCTGCGGCCCTGTGGTGCACGAAGTGTGTTCGCCGGGCGTTTTCCGGCCAATTCTCACGAGCGTTCTGCACAAATCGGGATCGATTTGGGCAGAACGCTCGTGAGAATTGGCCGGCGTTGGGCAGCCCTGGTCAGCGCCCAGGGCCGCGTGGAGCAGGGCCCTTTCTCGCTCGTGGCATGGCGCGGCCACCCGGAAAACGAGCCGCGACGATGGGGCGCGGCTGGCGGCCCCGGCGCCGGGGAGTTTTCCCTGAGCAGAGTGGATGGAGGCGCCGTGGCTGGGCGTCCGCCTCCGCCGTGGCGGGCGGGCGTTGCGCCCGTGGAGGGGGCTGGCCTCTGTGGGGGAACGGAGTGATCTCTCACTCCACGGCTGGGACGAAGCCTCGAAAGGTGCCATTGTCGCCGGGACGGTCGGGGGGACTCGTGGCGCGGGACTCAGGGTTCCCCATGCGGAGGCCCCCAGGCTCAGGCCCCTGGCAACGGAAGGCTGAGCAAGCAGGCCCGGGCCCGGGCCCGGCTTTCGGGGCTGGCCCGGCCCCAGTGGCCGGCGCCAGGGAGGGGACCCCCGGAGGCTGAGGAGCGGGAGGCGTCGGCCTCCCCGGGGCCCGCCTCCCGGAGCTCCTCCTGGCGGTGCCAGAACGCGACGACACGCGATCCCAGACAGGGCCCCGGGGGGGCGGCCCTGCGGCCCTGTGGTGCCCGAAGTGTGTTCGCCGGGCGTTTTCCGGCCAATTCTCACGAGCGTTCGGCCCAAATCGGGATCGATTTGGGCAGAACGCTCGTGAGAATTGGCCGGCGTTGGGCAGCCCTGGTCAGCGCCCAGGGCCGCGTGGAGCAGGGCCCTTTCTCGCTCGGGGCATGTCGCGGCCACCCGGAAAACAAGCCGGGACGATGGGGCGCGGCCGGCGGCCCCGGCGCCGGCGAGTTTTCCCCGAGCAGAGTGGATGGAGGCGCCGTGGCCGGGCGCACGCCTCCGCCGTGGCGGGCGGCCGGGGCGCCTGTGGAGGGGGCTGGCCTCTGTGGGGGAACGGTCTGATCTCTCACTCCACGGCTGGGACGAAGCCGCGAAAGGTGCCGTTGTCGCCGGGACGGTCGGTGGACTCGTGGCGCGGGACTCAGTGTTCCCCGTGGGGAGGTCCCCAGGCTCAGGCCCCTGGCAACGGAAGGCTGAGCAAGCAGGCCTGGGCCCGGGCCCGGATTTCGGGGCTGGCCCGGCCCCAGCTCCCGGCGCCAGGGAGGGGACCCCCAGAGGCTGAGGAACTGGAGGCGTCGGCCTCGCCCACGCCTGCCTCACGGAGGTCCTAGTGGCAGTGCCGGGACGCCACCCCTCGCAATCCCAGCCAGGTCCAGGGGGGCGGCCCTGCGGCCCTGCGGCGCACGAAGTGGGTTCTCCGGGCGTTTTCCGGCCAATTCTCACGAGCGTTCTGCCCAAATCAGCAGAACGCTCGTGAGAATTGGCCGGCGTTGGGCATCCCTGGGGAACGCCTTGTTCCGCATGGGCCAGGGCCCTTTCTCGCTCGGGGTATGTCGCGGCCACCCCGAAACGCGCCGTGACGACGGGGCCCGGCTGGGGGCCCCGGCGCCGGGGAGCTTTCCCCGAGCAGAATAGATGGAGGGTTCTGGCGTCCGCCTCCGCCTTGGTGGGTGGTCGGGGCGCCTGGGCTGGGCTTGGCCTCTCTGGGGGAACGATTGGCTCTCTCGCTCCACGGCTGTGTCGCAGTCACGAAAGGGGCCATTGGTGCCGGGACGGTCAGGGGACTCTTGCCTCGGGACTCAGGGTTCCCCGCGGGGAGTCGACCAGGCAGAGGCCCCTGGAAACGGAAGGCTGAGGAAGCAGGCCTTAGCCCGAGCCCAGGTTTCGGTCCAGGCCCGACCCTTGCTGTCGGCACCAGGGAAGGGACCCCCGGAGGCTGAGGAGCGGGAGGCGGCGGCTTCCCCGGGGCCTGCCTCCTGGAGCTCTTCCTGGCGGTGCCGGTACGCGACGACACGCGATCCCGGGCAGGGCCCAGGGGGGCGGCCCTGCGGCCCTGTCGTGCCCGAAGTCTGTTTGCCGCCTGTTTTCCGGCCAATTCTCACGAGCGTTCTGCCCAAATCAGGATCGATTTGGGCAGAACGCTCTTGAGAATTGGCCGGCTTTCGGCAGCCATGGTGACCGCCCAGTTCCGTGTGGACCAGGGCCCTTTCTCTCTCGGGGCATGTTGCGGCCACCCGGAAAACGAGCCGTGACGATGGGGCGCGGTCGGCGGTCCCGGCGCCGGGGAGTTTTCCCCGAGCAGAGTTGATGGAGGGGCTGTGGCCGGGCGTCCGCCTTCGCCGTGGTAGGCCCCCGGGGCGCCCGTGGAGGGCTCTGGCCTCTGTGGGGGAACGAATTGATCTCTCACTCCTCGGCTGGGACGCAGCCGCGAAAGGCACCATTGTCTCTGGGACTGTGGCGGACTTGTGGCCCGGGACTCAGGATTCCCGGGGTGAGGCCCTACCTACAGGCCCCTGGCAATGGAAGGCTGAAGAAGCAGGCCTTGGTCCGGGCCCGGATTTCGTGGCAGGCCCGGCCCCAGCTGCCACCGCCAAGGTGAGACCCCCAGAATCTGTGGAGAGGGAGGCGTCTGCCTCGCCATCAGGGAGATTCTAATTAAAACTACATTGAGATACCACCTGACACCAGTTAGAATGTCCAAAATTAGGAAGACAGGAAATAACGTTTGTTGGAGAGGATGTCGAGAAAGTGGAACCCTGTTACACTGTTGGTGAGACTGCAATTTAGTGCAGCCACTTTGGAGAACAGTGTGCAGATGACTCAAGAAATTAAAAATAGAGCTTCCCTATGACCCTGCAATTACACTGATGGGTATTTACCCCAAAGATACAGATGGAGTGAAAAGAAGAGCCATCTGTACCCCAATGTTAATTGCAGCAATGGCCACCAAACTGTGGAAAGAACCAAGATGCCCTTCAACGGATGAATGGATAAGGAAGATGTGGTCCATATACACAATGGAGTATAATGGCTCCATCAGAAAAGATGAATACCCAACTTTTGTAGCAACATGGACGGGACTCGAAGAGATTATGCTGAGTGAAATAAGTCAAGCAGAGAGAGTCAAATATCATATGGTCTCCCTTATTTGTGGAGCATAACAAAGAACACGGAGGACATGGGGAGATGGAGAGGAGAGGGAGTTGAGGGAACCTGGAAGGGGAGATGAACCATGAGAGACTATGGACTCTGAAAAACAACCTGAGTGTTTTGGAAGGGCGGGGGTTGGGAGGTTGGGGAACCAGGTGGTGGGTAATAGGGAGGGCACGTACTGCATGGAGCACTGGGTGTGGTGCAAAAACAGTGAACACTGTTATGCTGAAAATAAACAAATAAAAAAAAGAAAATTGTACTCTTAGTCCCCGTCATCTATATCACTCATCCCTCCATCCACTTCCACTCTGGTAACCACAGAGTCAGTTTTTGTTTTGTATCTTCTTTCTCCTTTATTTATGTATGTTTGTTTCCTAAATTCCATGGAAGAGTGACATCCAAAGGCCTTTGTCTTTCTCTGACTGACTGATTTCACTTAGGATAGTATTCTCTAGCTCCATCCATGTGTCTGCAAATGGCAAGATTTTTTATGGCTGAGTAATTTCGCACTGTGTGTGTGTGTGTGTGTGTGTGTGTGTGTGTATACATTTATCATCTCATTTACCAAGTTATCAAGAAATACGTGGATTGTTTCCATATTGTAATATTGTAATTAATGTTGCAAGAAACATAGGGGCACATGTATCCTTTTGAGTTACTGTTCTCATATTCGTCGGGTAATCACCCGGTAGTGTGATTGCTGGATTATAAGGTAGTTCTAATATTTAACGTTTTGAGGAACAGTGATACTGTTTTCCACAGGGACTGCAGCAGCTAGCATTCCCACCACAGTGCAAGAGGGTTCCCTTTTACCCACATCCTCCCAACATTTGTTTTCTTGTGCTGGTGCTGTTAGCCATTCTGATAGTATGAGGTAATATCTCATGGACCTTTTCATTTGGATTTTCCTGTTGATGGAATCATTATTTTCAGATGTAGTGTTAAATAATATATCAGATGTGTATTGCATCACGTGCCCTCCTTAATGCCCATCACCCCAGTTACCCCCCCACCCCCCATCCAGCAACCCTCAGTTGGTTGCTATAGTTAAGAGTCTATCATGGTTTTTTCCCCATCTCTGATGACTTCCCATTCTGTTTCCCCTTCCTTTGCCTACGGTTCTCTGCCCTGTTTCTGATATTTCACATATGAGTGAAACCCTATGATAATTGTGTTTCTTTCATGGACATATTTTACTCAGCATAATATCTTCCAGACCCATCCAGGTTGATATGATGGTAAGTATTCATCCTTTCTGATGGCTGAGGAATATTCCATTGAATATATGAACCACATCTTCTTTATCCATTCCTCTGTCCATAGATATCTGGGTTCTTTCCATAGTTTATCTAGAGTGGATATTGTTCAAATGAACACTGGGGTGCAGGTGCCAGTTCTTTCCCCTACATCTCTATTTTTGTGGTAAAAGCCCTGTAGTGCAATTGCTGTGTTTTAGGGTAACTTTACTTTTAACTTCTTGAGGAAACCCCGTACTGTTTTCCAGAGTGGATATAACAGTCTGCATTCCAACCAGGAGTGTAGGAGGGTTCTCCATTCTCTGCATCCTCACCAATATTTGTGGTTTCATGTCCTGTTAACTTTAGACATTCTGCCTGGTGTGATAGGACACCTCAATGTGGTTTAGATTTGCATTTCCCAGAAGCCATGTGATATAGAACATTTATGTATATATCTGTTGGTCACATGCGTGTCATCATTGGAGAAATATCTGTTCATATTTTCACCCATGTCTAGACCTTCCGTTGGATTAAGGCCCAGAAGCCTAGAAGATAAAATCAGCCAGAACTTTGGAGATTTTCACAAGGTCTGAGATACAATGGAGATTTAGGGTGTGTATCAAGCTCAGGGATTGTCTTCAGAGGGTGGATGGAAGTGTAGGTTCACTGACATTGTCTCAGGTTTGCATTCAGATGTCTCATGCTCTGAATCCAGTCTGGAGTAAAAAAAGGAGTTTCCTTTTGTGTGGCGGGCTGATCCTCTGGTTTTGCTAAAGTGTTCCCAATACCCGGGGCTTGGGATCCAGGCCTCTACAGATGGACCTCTCAGAACTCCAAATAGGGTTAGGGTTAGGACCTAGGAAAATGGAAGGTCTGAATTGCCAACCGTGTGGTGAGCGTCCTGGAGGGCTGAGTTGAGGACATGGGTCAGGGTGAGTGTCCGGCTCAGGGTTTCAATCCATGAGCCCTTGAATGTGGGAGTTCACTGGGATGGAAACAGATGGGCCTTCATATTTATACTGACCTATATACTTACTGGAGTCCATTATGGAAAGATTTCCATCTGGGTGTGAGGCTGAGTCCTGTGGTATTGCTCAGGCATCCCCAAATCCTAGGGCTTTGGAGCCCACCCTTAGGGGACGGAGACATGAGAACCCAAGCTAGGGATAGAGTTAGGGCCAAAGGACATTGCAGGCCCAAACAGCTGACAGTGTGTGTGGTTCCTAGAGGCTGGAATTAAGGATGAGTGTTCTGGTTCTGGTCAGGCACAGGGTTTGTGACCTAGAGGCCACTGAAATTGGGGGTTTGCTGGTATAGGCTCAGATGGGCAGGCATTTTATCCTGCTTTGAATACTTTCTAGAGGTCTACATGGCACGCTTTCCTCCTGTGTGTTAGGATGAGTCCTGTGGTATGGCTAAGGTGACCCCAGTCCGTGGGGTAGGGAGCCAGACCCCTAGGAATTGAATGCTCAGAACACAAACTAAGCTTCAGTTAGGGGTTAGGAGCATGGCAGGCCCAATCTGATGGTGGTGTGGCAAGCTATCCAGAGGGCTGAGTACAGAGGGATGGATAGAGTAAGTGTCAGGTTCAGGTTTGTGTCCAGCTGCTGACTCTGGGTGAACTCAGTGGTGCGTGGCAGATTTCTCCTGCTCAGAATCCTTTGCAGAGTCCCAAATGGTATGGTTTCCTTCTGGGTGGCAGGCAGAGATCTCAAATATTGCTCAGGGGTCCCCATCCGTGGGACTTGGGTGCCAGTCCTCTGGGGACAGAGCATGAAACCCCAACCTACGGTTGGGGCTAGGTCCCAGCAACATGACAGGCCTGATTTGCTGGTGCTGTGCAGAGCTCTCACGGGGACTGAGTAGAGAACATGGGTCAGTCTGCGTCAGGCTCCGGGTTGGTGGCCATGGGGGGAAAGGCAGATTTCTCCTGCTCTCAGTCCTTGGCAGAGTTCCAATTCTACTGTTTCCTTCTGGGTTGAAGACAGAGTCCTCTGGCATTTCTCAGGGTCCCACATATGTGGGGCTTTGGTACCTGTATTCTTGGGACACAAGACAGAAAATGTACCTAAGTTTTGGTTAGGGCTGAGGGTCATGTCAGTCTCAATAGGCCACCCTGAGAGGAGTGACCTGGGGAGCAGAGTTGAGGACGTGGGTCAGTGTGAGTGTTAAGATCCAGGTGTGAACGGGGGGTGCTGAAAGTGGGATAGCCTCAGGGGGCCAAGAAATATTCTGGTATAGTTCAGGTGTAACCCATCAGCGGAGCTTTGGTGTCAATCATCAGAGGACAGAAGACTGAAAACACAACCTAGGGCTTGGAAAAGAGCACAGGGGCATGGCTGGCCTGATCTGCTGGTGCTGAGGCTAGATGTCTGGGGTACTGAGTTGAGGGCCATGGTCAGGTGGTGCATTACGATCTGGGTTTGTGCCTGGGGGGTGGCCGAAGGTGGAGGTGGCTTCAGGGAGCATGAAGATTTCTCCCATTCCGATGGTTCTGTGCAGCTCCAAACAGAACGGTTTCCTCCCGGGTGGCAGACAGAGCACTGGGTTGTGGCTCAGGGGTCCAAATATGGAGGGATTGGGGGACCAGCCTCTGGGGATGAAGACTGAAAATGCAACCTAGGCTTAAGGTTAGGGTCAGGGGCATGGCAGGCCCAATTTGCTGGCACTGAGAAGGGATCCCAGGGGGATGAATGGAGGGCAGAGGTCCGGTGGCATGAGAGGGTCCAGGTTTGTGGTCAGGGGACCGCTGAAGGAGGGGGTTGTGCTCAGGGAGGCATGCAGTTTCTCCCACTCTGAGTGTTCTACTCAGTTTCAAATGGCACGGTTTCCTCCTGGGTGGTAGGCAGGCTGAGTGCCAGCCTCCACATTTGTGGCCCAATAGTGCGCAGAGGGTGGGGGATAGCCTCGGGTGAACCGTGCAGGTTTCTCCCGCTCTGAGGATTCGACACAGCTCCAAACAGCATGGTTTCCTCCTGCATGGTGGACAGAGTCCTGAGGTGTCACTCAGGATTCTTTAATCTTGGGGTCTTGGGGTCAGGACTCTTGGGGATGATACCTGAAAACCAAAATTAGGGATAGGGTTAAGGCCTAGGGCCATGGTAGACCTGATATGCCAGTGCAGAGGCAGGTGCCCTGGTGCGCTGAGTTGAGCTCGGGTGTCAGACGGGGTCTTAGCCTCTAGGTGTGTGTCCAGACGTTCGCATAACCTGGGGGTGTCTTCAGGGGTGCATGGAAGTTTCTCCAGCTCTGAGGGTTCAGCGCAGCTCCAAACAGCACAGCGGTGCCCTGCGTGGCAGGCAGATTCCCAGCATGAGTATCAGGCATCCTCAATCCTTGTGACGCAGTATGTGGTCTATTCTGGAGAAGGTTCCATGTGCACTTGAGAAGAATGTGTATTCTGTTGTTTTAGGGTGGAATGTTCTGTATATGTCTATGAGGTCCATCTGGTCCAATGTTTCATTCAATGCTCTTATTTCTTTTTTAATTTTCTGCTTCGATGATCTGTCTATTTTTGAGAGAGGCGTACGAAGATATCCTACTATTATTGTATTCATATCAATATGACTCTTTATCTTGATTAATAGTTTTCTTATGGAATTGGGTGCTCCCATATTGGGGGCATAGATATTCACAATTGTTAGATCATCTTGGCGGATAGTCCCTTTAAGAATTATGGAGTATCCTTCTGTATCTCTGACTACAGTCTTTAGTTTAAAATCTAATTTATCTGATATGAGAATCGCTACCCCGGCCTTCTTTTGAGGCCCATTGGCATGAAAGATGCTTCTCCATCCGTTCACTTTCAGTCTGGGTGTATCCTTAGGTTCAAAATGGGTCTCTTGTAGACAACATATGGATGGGTCCTGTCGTTTTATCCAATCTGCAACCCTGTGTCGTTTTATGGGCGCATTTAGGCCATTCACATTGAGAGTGATTATTGAGAGATAGGTTTTGATTCATGTCATGTTGCCTTTGAAGTCTTTCTGTCTGTAGATTGTTTCTATATTTCTGTTCAATGATATTCTTGGGATTTTTTCTCTTTTATAGGACCCCCCTTAATATTTCCTGCAGTGTCGGCTTGGTGGTTGCATAGTCTTTTAAGCCTTGCCGGTCTTGGAAACTCTTTATCTCTCCATCCATTTTAAATGTCAGTCTTGCCGGATAGAGTATTCTTGGTTGCATGTTCTTCTCATTTAGTACTCTGAATATATTTTGCCAGCCCTTCCTGGCTTGCCAGGTCTCTGTGAAAAGGTCTGACGTTATTCTAATGGGCTTGGATGCCCACTCTCACCACTCTTGTTCAACATAGTATTAGAAGTCCTAGCAACGGCAATCAGACAACAAAGAGAAATAAAAGGTATCCAAATTGGCAAGGAAGAAGTCAAACTCTCTCTCTTCGCAGATGACATGATTTTTTATATGGAAAATCCCAAAAACTCCACCCCCAAGCTACTAGACTCATACAGCAATTCAGTAACGTGGCAGGATACAAAGTCAATGTACAGAAATCAGTGGCTTTCTTATACACTAACAATGAAAATACAGAAAGGGAAATTAGAGAATCGATTCCATTTACTAGAGCACCAAGAACCATAAGATACCTGGGAATAAACCTAACCAAAGAGGTAAAGGACCTGTACTCGAGGAACTACAGAACACTCATGAAAGAAATTGAAGAAGACCCAAAAAGATGGAAGACAATTCCATGCTCTTGGATTGGAAGAATAAACATTGTTAAAATGTTTATACTGCCTAGAGCAATCTATGCTTTTAATGCCATTCCGATCAAAATTCCACCGGTAGTTTTCAAAGAGCTGGAGCCAATAATCCTAAAATTTGTATGGAATCAGAAGAGACCCCGAATTACTAAGGCAATGTTGAAAAACAAAAACAAAACTGGCGGCATCACGTTACCCGATTTCAAGCTTTACTACAAAGCTGCGATCACCAAGACAGCGTGGCCCTGGCATAAAAACAGACACATAGACCAGTGTAACAGAGTGGAGAGCCCAGGTATGGACCCTCAACTCCACGGTGAAATAATCTTCGACAAAACAGGAAAAAATATTCAATGGAAAAAAAGACAGTCTCTTCAATCAATGGTGCTGGGAAAACTGGACAGCTATATGTAGAATAATGAAACTCAACCATTCTCTTACACTCGAAATGGATAAAAGACCTCATCATGAGACAGGAATCCATCAGAATCCTAGAGGAGAACATAGGCAGTAACCTCTTCGATAGCAGCCACAGCAACTTCTTTCAAGATATGTCTCCAAAGGCCAAGGAAACAAAAGCGAAAATAAACTTTTGGCACTTCATCAAGATCAAAAGCTTCTGCACAGCAAAGGAAACAGTCCACCAAACAAAAAGGCAAACCACGGAATGGGAGAAGATATTTGCAAATGACAGTACAGACAAAAGGTTGATATCCAGGATCTAGAAAGTACTTCTCAAACTCAACACACACAAAACAGATAATCATATCCAAAAATGGGCGGAAGATATGAACAGACACTTCTCCAATGAAGACATACAAATGGCTATCAGACACATGAAAAAATGTTCATCATCACTAGCCATCAGGGAGATTCAAATTAAAACCACATTGAGATACCACCTGACACCAGTTAGAATGGCCAAAATGAGCAAGACAGGAAACAACGATTGTTGGAGAGGATGTGGAGAAAGGGGAACCCTCTTACACTGTTGGTGGGAATGCAAGTTGGTGCAGCCACTTTGGAGAACAGTGTGGAGATTCCTCAAGAAATTAAGAATAGAGCTTCCCTATGACCCTGCAATTGCACTGCTGGGTATTTACCCCAAAGATACAGATGTAGTTAAAAGAAGGGCCATCTGTACCCCAATGTTTATTGTAGCAATGGCTATGCTCACCAAACTGTGGAAAGAACCAAGATGCCCTTCAACGGATGAATGGATAAGGAAGATGTGGTACATATACGCAATGGAGTATTATGCCTCCATCAGAAAGGATGAATACCCAACTTTTGTAGCAACATGGACGGGACTGGAAGAAATTATGCTGAGCGAAATAAGTCAAGCAGAGAGAGAGTCATGTATCATATGGTCTCCCTTATTTGTGGAGCATAGCAAATAACACGGAGGACATAGGGAGATGGAGAGGAGAGGGAGTTGAGAGAAACTGGAAGGGGAGATGAACCATGAGAGACTATGGACTCTGAAAAACAACCAGAGGGTTTTGGAGGGGCAGGATGGGGTGGGAGTTTGAGGAATCAGGTGGTGGTTAATAGGGAGGGCACGTACTGCATGGAGCACTGGGTGTGATGCCAAAACAATGAACACTGTTATGCTGTAAATAAACAAATAAAAAAAAAAATGAGTCTATGGAAGGCCCGGCAGTGCCAGTTCACTCCACTGGAGGGAGCGGTGAGCAGTGGTGTGAGATACCCTGGAAGGCATGGCGATGCTGCTTGCCACCACTGGAGGCAGCGGCGAGCTGCCATGGGAAACACACCTGAAGAGGAGTCAGTGCAGCTTGCTGGCTCTGAAGGCAGGGCGGAGGTGCCCGGTGAGAGACCCTGAAACGTGAGGCACTACAGCTTATTTTTACAGGACGGAGTGGTGAGCTGTATAGTCTCTGTTTCTCCAGGCTCAAGGGTGGTGGTAAGAATTGATGGAGCCTGTCCCCCACTCAGCATTGTGCCCTCTTTCCCCAGGTTTGCTGGTAATGTGCTGTCAGGATGGTTCAGGAGGGTCCTCCCAGTTGGGCTCTGGAGCCAGGGGAACCAAACCCGACTCATGGTGCATTTGGAACCGAGGAGCTGAGTGTTTGTTTGGAAAAGTATGTTTGTTTCTCCAAAAAGGACAAGGGCATTGACCAGCTTGAGAGGGAAGTGAATGACCAGTTAAGAAACAAGCCTGTGTCTCTCCTTCTCCCAGGAATCAGAGCAGGTGTGCAGGCTTTAGGTGGGAGACGCCTGCTTATCTGCACCTGACAACCCTTCTTCACTCTGGCTCCATGAGACCTGAAGTTTGGAAGTCAGCGTCTGAGTCAGTCATGCAGCTTGTCCCAGGACGTCAGTGTTCAGAGAAAACAGCAGGCCTGTGGGTCACAATGTCACATCCATGCCAGGATGGCAGGTAAAAATTCCCTTTCACCCCAAATTTCCTGGGCTTTTCTCTTGTCTCCAGTGGAGCTCACAAATGGCACCCTGAACCAGCTGTAAGCAATCTCGTGCGGGTGCCAGAGCTCCTGAGTACCTCTGCAGGGAGCACCTGGCAGGGATCTCATTTTCTCTGTTTATTTCTGGCTTACAAAGGTATTTGGAACATCTCTTTCCTAGGAAATCCCTTGGATTCGAAAGGGAATGTGAGATTGACTTGGTGTGCCTTTTGAACATAGAAAGTATTCCTTCACCGAACAGTGTTTACTCCACTGGGCCTAGACTCTGGTGGAACGGCTGGCATCTAGAGTGAGGTGGCTGTTTGTGGTCAGATAGAGACTTGGATGATGGCTTCTTCTTTGTCCAAGGTGATGTATCCTAATGGATTCGTCTTTGAATCCAAAGAGTTCCAATGAGGGCAGAGGGAAAATTCAAAATGATTCCAAGGAGTCTTGGACAATTTAAAAGGGATGCTTGTCTTCCTAGGTTCACTCAAACGGCTATATATGGTTGGACATGCTGTATTTTCTCTGCAGTTTCATGGGTAGTGAAGTCAGAAGGAGAGTCTTTGGGAATTTCCCTGGATAAAGGCACTCTGTTGGCTTCAAGGGACTTGGTGTCAGGAACCCTGGGCTGAATTTCTGTGGCTGCTTTCCTGATGCTCAGTGAGTCAGGTTTTCCCACAGGTTTTATATTTCCTCCTTAGGAAATTGCTGGCAGGGAATGTTCTGTTTAAAGTGGAACCGTCGGGGGCACCTGTGTGGCTCAGTGGGTTAAGCCACTGCCTTCGGCTCAGGTCATGGTCTCAGGGTCCTGAGATGGAGCCCCGCATTGGGCTCTCTGCTCAGCGGGGAGTCTGCTTCGCCCTCTCTCTCTGCCTGCCTCTCTGCCTACTTGTGATCTCTGTCAAATAAATAAATAAAATCTAAAAAAAAAAAAAAACCCAAAACCGGAACCCTCCTACATTGTTGGTGGGCATGCGTGTTGTTGCAGCCACTCTTGGAAAGAATACAGTCTGTCCTCCAAAAGCTAAGAACTGAACAACAGTAGGATCCAGCAATTGCCCTCCTAGTTATTTCCCTAAAGGGCACAAAAATGCACATTCAGTGGGGTATAAGCACCGTGATATTTACAGCAGCATTTTCAACCATTGTAAAACAATGGAGGGAGACCAAATGTCCATTCACTGATGAGTGATATATATATATATCACTGGTATATATCATATGTGTGTGTGTGTGTGTGTGTGTGTGTGTGTGTATGTGTATTCATTCTCCCACATCTTCTTAATGGAATAGGATCCAGGTTCAAAAAGGATGAAATCTTACCATCTGCAAGGATGTGGATGGATCTACAGTGGATTTAGCTAAGTAAAATCAGTCAGAAAAGACCAATAGCCTATATCTTGACCTCTATGGAATTTCAGAAAGAAAACAGATGAACATAGTGAGGAGAGAAAGGCCAATGAGGAAACAGACTCTAACCTAGAGCAAAATCGAGGGTTGCTAGGGGGCAGGGGTGTGGGGCGAAGGGTTAAGTGGGTGACAGCTATTAGGGAGAGTACTTGTTGTGATGAGCTCTGGGTGTTCTATGCAGGTGAGGAATCACAAAATCCTACCCCTGAAGGAGAGGAATGAACATTGCATGGAAACGAATTGGAATTGAAGTCAATGAAGAAAAGAAGACCATGTTCTACTTCATGAAGACTGAGGTAAAACTGGAATGACTTTTGCTCTCCTGTTCTGTAGCTGTTCATTATGAAACACTCTCTGGCAGGATACACTAGTTTCCTATTGCATAAGGAGCCCTCAGAAAGTTGCCATGAAAGATTTAGATCTCAGAGCATGTACATGTTCCATTGATATGTTACTTTCAGTTTGCCCAGGTGCAAAGGTAAGTGGAGAGAAATAGGGCTGAAGAGGAAAGGAGGTATTAAGCATTCAAGAGGTAGCCTTCCCCTTTCTCATGAATGCCTGGGCCAGTGTAAATTGGGAAGAAGGAGGGGGGATCCCAGAGCTTTGCCGCAGACAGGGGAGTTCTAGGTCTGCCTAGAGCTGGTGGTGTCCATGAGCAGAGCTGCGCTAGTGGCGTGGCAGGCCCGAACTTCTGGTGTTGAGGTGAGTTCCCCAAGGAGCTGAGTTGAGAATGGGGGTCAGGTGGTGAATCAGGCTCTGGGTTTGTGGCCAGGGGGCTGCAGAATGTGGGGGAGTCCTAATGGGGTCATGCAGGTTTCTCTGGCTCTGAGGGTTCTGCACAGCTCCAAAGGGACAAGTTTCCTGCTGGGTGGCAGGGGGACTCCTACAGTGTGGCTCCAAGTTTACCAATCTAGAGGGCTTGGTGGATAGGCCCCTGGGGAAGGAAGCCTGAAAATGCAACATAGGGTTAAGGGTAATGGGCTGGGCAGGACAGGCCTGATCAGCTGACACAGAGGTGAGATACCCTCAGAATTGAGTTGAGGAAATGCATCCTGCAATGCAGAAGAGTCAGGGTTTCTGGCCAGAGGGATGGCTGATCGTGGGGGTGGCTTTAGAGGGGCATGCTGGTTTCTCCCTCTCTGAGGAAACTTTGGAGCTCCAAATGTCATGGCTTCCCCCTGCATGGCATTCAGGTTTCTGCCTTGTTACAGGGGGGTCCTGAATCTGGGGAGTTTGGGGGCCAGGCCTCTTGGGATGGAAGCCCGAAATCAGAAACTAGAGCTACGGTAAGGGCGTAGGGGCATGGCATGCTCAATCTGCTACTGCTGAGGTGGGCTCCCTGGTGGGCTGACTTCAGGGTGGGTATCAGGTGGCATGTCAGGCTCAGAGTTTGTGTCCAGGGATGCCACAGAAGCTGGGCGTGACCTCAAGGTTGCATGCAGGTTTCTCCTACCCTGAGGGTTCTGCAGAGCTCCAAATGGCATGGTTTCCTCCTGTGTGGCAGACGCAGTCCTGGGGTGTCACTGAGGAATCCTTAATCTCTACTGGCATGAATCTCGGAGGTGCCCAATCTGGCGGGCTTGGGGGACAGGCCTCTGTTCATGAAAGCCTGTACACCCCACCTCGGTTTATGGATAGGGCCGAAGGGCATGGCAGGTCCAATGTGCCGGTGCTGATGCGGGCTCCCCTAAGGGTCGAGTTGAGGGCATAGATCTGGCATCGCAGGAGAATCTGGTTTTATGGCCATGGGGGTGACTCATGGTGGGGTGGCATTACGGGGTTTGCAGGTTTCTCCCCGTCTGAGTGTTCAGTGCAGCTCTAAACCACAAGTTTTCCTCATGAGTGCCAGGTGGAGTCCCGTGGTGGCGCTCAGTAGACCTTAATCTGGGGGGACATGGGAGGCAGGCCCCCTGGGATGGAAGCCTGAAAACCTAAAGAGGGGTTCTGGTAAGGGCCTAGGGGCATGGTGGCCCGATCTGCTTATGTTGAGGTGGGGCGCCCTAGGGTCTGAATTTATGGCATGCGTCCGGCAGCTCAGCAGAATCTGGTTTATGGCCGGGGGGACGGGTGCAGATGATGGGAGTGCCTTTAGAGGGGCAAGTTTCTCCCCCTCTGAGGGTTCAGCACAACTCCAAGGCACAGGTTCCTACTGTGTGGCAAGCGGAGTCCTGAGGTGTATGTCAAGATTCCTTAATCCAGGGGATTTTGTTGCCTGGACCCTCAGCATGGAAGACTGAACACCCAAACTTGTGTTAGGGTTAGGGCCTAGGGGCAATGGCAGGCCCGATCTGCCAGTGCTGAGGCGGGATCCCGTATGGGCTGAGTTGAGGGTATGCATTTGGTGGCGGGATGGAATCCAGCTCTATGGCCAGAGTGGCTGTTGATTATTGGGGTGGCTTTAGGGTGGCATGAAAGTTTCTCCCCATCTGAGGGTTCATTGCAGCTCCAAACCACAAGGTTTCCACTTGTGTGACAGGCTGTGTCCTGTGGTGTTGCTCAGAAGTCCTTAATCTGGGGGGCGTGGGGGCCAGGCCTCTTGGGATGGAAGCCTGAAAATCCAAACTAGGGTTAGGGTTAAGGCTTAGGGACGTGGCAGGCCCGATCTGCTGCAATTGAGGTGGTCTCCTGGATAGGCCGAATGGAGGGTGGGAATCAGGCAGGACTTGAGGTCTGTGTTTGTGTTTGTGGGGGCAAAGAAGCTAGTGGTGTTCTTGGGGGGCATGCAGCTTTCTCCTGCTCTGAGGTTCCTGCACAGTTCCAAATGGCACCATTTTGCCCTAGGAGGCTGGAGGAGTGCTGGCGGGAGTCTCAGTCATCCCCAGTCTGATGGGCTTGGGGTACAGGCCTCTGGGCACGGAAGGCTGTATACCCCACCTAGGGTTAGGGTTAGGGTCTAGGGTCATGGCGGGCCCAATCTGCCGGCGCTGAGATGGGCTCCCCTCAGGGCTGAGTTGAGGGCATGTGTCCGGTAGCTTCATAGAAAACAGCTTTCTGGCCTGGGGTGCCGCAAATTGTGCGGATAGCTTTACGGGGGCTTGAAGGTTTCTCACCCTCTGAGTATTCAGCAGCTCCAAACTGCAAGGTTTCATCCTGCGTGGCTGTTGGAGTGCTGCAATGTCACTCAGGGGTCCTTAATCCAGGGGGCCTGGAGGCTAGGCATCTTGGGATGGAAGCCTGGAAACTCAAACTAAGGTTGAGGTCTTGGGGTGCGACAGGCCCAATCTGCCAGTGCTGAGGCAGACTCCCCGGTGGCCTGAGTTGAGGGTCGGTGATAGGTGGCTAGTGTGAATCTGGGTTTGTGTTCAGGAGGGGCTCAGATGCTGGGGCTTGCCTTGGGGGGCATGAAGTTATCTTTTGCTCTGAGGTCTAAGTAGCTCCAAATGGCACTGTAACAGCATAGGCAGCCTCCAGACTGCCAGAGTGAGTCTCATGCATCCACAATCTGGCGGGTTTGGGGGCTAGGCCTCTGGGTACGGAAGACTGTACACCCAACCTAGGGTTAGGGTTAAGGCCTAGGGGCATGGCAGTTCTGATATGCTGCTGATATGCTGTGTTGAGGCGGGCTCCCTCAGGGCTGAGTGGATGACATGCATCTGGCGTTGTGGCAGAATCTGGCATTATGTCTGGGGCATTTCCAATGGCGGGTGTGTTTAGGTGCTCATGCACCTTTCTTTCTGGAGGGCAGGCAGAGTCCTGTGTTGTGACTTTGGAATCCCCAGTCTGGAGGGTTAGGGTTAGGGATAGAGGTTCGGAGAGTGTTAGGGTTAGTTGTTAGGGGTTAGGGTTAGGGTTGGGGTTAGGGTTAGGAGTTAGGGGATAGGGTTAGAGGTAAGGTTTAGGGTTAGGCTTAGGGTTAGGCGTATGTCTTAGGGACAAGGCATGTCAGATCTGCCAGCACAGATATGGACTCACCCAAGGGCTGTGTTGAAGGCGGGACTCAGGAGTCTCCTCAGGCCCTGGATTTTTGGACTGGAGGGGCAAAGAAGGTGGGAATCGCCTCTGGGGAGCATGATGGTTTCTACTGCTCCGAGGTTGTTATGTTAGGTTTAGAGGTTAGGGTTAGGTTTTGTGGTTAGGGTTAGTGTTAAGATTAGTGTTAAGGTGGGGCGCCTGGGTGGCTCAGTTGGTTAAAGCCTCTGCCTTCCGCTCAGGTCATGATCTCAGGGTCCTGGGATCGAGCCCCACATCAGGCTCTCTGCTCAGCGGGGAGCGTGCTTCGTCCTCTCTGTGCCTTCTTCTGATCTGTCTCTGTCCAAGAAATGAATAAAATCTTAAAAAAAATAAAAAGATTAGGGTTAGGGTTATGTCTTAGGGACAAGGCATGTTGGATCTGGTAACACTTATATGGGCTCACCCAAGGGCTGAGTTGAAGGCGGGACTCAGAAGGCTCCTTAGGCCCTGGGTTTTTTTCCTAGAAGGTAAAGATGGTGGGAATGGCCTCAGGGGAGCATGCTGGTTTCGAGGTCTCTGAGAGTGTTAGATAGCACTAAATGAAATGGTTTATTTCATTTATTCTCCTGGCTGAGAGGCTGAGTCCTGCCATCAGTCTGATGATCCTATCCACTGGGATGGAATTGGGTATCAGGCCTCTGGGGTCCAGAGCCTGACCACCTGAGCTAGGGTATTAGGGTTTGGTCCTGGGAGCATGGCAGGCCTGAGGTGCCAGTGCGGACTCAGGCTCTCCGGAGGGCTGAGTTGAGGGTATTGCTCTGGTGGCCCATCAGGCACTGGGCGGTGGTGTGTGGGTCCTCGGAATGTGTGGGTGTCTTTAGGGGGCATGGAGGTTTCTCCGGCCAGGAGCGTACTGCACAGGGCCATGTGGGCCATTTTCCTTGTGGGTGGCAGCCGGAGTCCAGCATTGCAAATACAGGGTCCCCAGTCTGGACGGCTAGGGAGCCAGGCCTCTGTGGATCGAAGCATAAACACCCATCCTAGCATTATGGTTAAGTCTTTGGGGCATGGTAACCCCGATCTGCCGGTGCTGTGGTGACCCATCCTGATGCCTGAGTTGAGGCTATGTCTGCAGGACCTTGAGACTCTGGTTCCCAGTCCTTGGGAGGGTCCAGAAGTGCTTTGGCCTCAGGGAGACTTGCAGGCTTCTCCTGCTCTGTGGCTTCAGCCCATTTCTAAACGGCACGGTTCATGCTGGGATCATGTGCAATTATGGGGTGCAACTCAGGGGTCCCCTATCTGGGGTTTTGAGGACGAGTTGTGGGAGGATGATGCCTGAGCACGAACCTGGGCTAGGGTTAGTATTAGGATTAGGGTTAAGGTTATGTCTTAGGGACAAGGCATGTCGGATATGCAAGCACAGATATCAGCTCACCCAAGGGCTGAGTTGAGGGCGGGACTCAGGAGGCTCCTCGGGCACTGGGGTTTTGGGCTGTACGGGCAAAGATGTTGGAAATCGCCTCAGGGGAGCATGCCAGTTTCTACAATTCTCAGGGCATTAGATAGCATGAAATGAAAGGTCACCTTCTGGCTGAGAGGGTGAGTCCTGCTGAGAGGGTTAGGTTGTAGGGGCATTGCAGCCCCAATCTTCTGGCGCTGTGGTGACCCATCCCAATGCCTGAGTTCAGAGCGTGTGTCTGCAGGACCATGAGACTCCTGGTTCTTGGTCCTTGGGGGCGCTGGAAGTGGGGTGGCCTCAGGGAGACATTCAAATTTATCCCGCTCTGTGGGTTCAGCACAATTCTAAACAGCATGGTTTCCTCCTGGTGTCAGGTTCAATGATGGGGTATCGCTCACGGGTCCCCCATCTGGGGCCTTGGGGACCAGGAGTCAGAGTATGGTCGCCTGAACACACAACCTGGGCTAGGTTTAGTATTATGGTTAGTGTTAGGCTTAGGGACAGGGCATGTCGGATCTGCTAGCACAGATACGGGCTCACCCAAGGGCTGAGTTGAGGGCAGTACTCAGGAGGCTCCTCAGGCCCTGGGTTCTTGGCCTGGAGGAGCAAAGCTGGTGGGAATGGCCTCAAGGGAGAATGGCTGGTTGCTACTGCTCTGAGGGTGTGAGAGAACACCAAATGAAAAGGTCTCCTCCTGGCTGAGAACTGAGTCCTGCCGACAGTCTGATGCTCAACCCATGGGAGGAATTGGGTGTCAGGCCTCTGGGTCCAATGCCTGAACACCCAACCTAGTGTTAGGGTTTCGTCCTGGGAGAATGGCAGGCCTGATGTGCCAGCACGGACTCAGGCTCTCTGGAGGGCTGGGCTGAGGGCATTGTTCTGGCGGCCTGTAAGGCTAAGGAATTGTGGTGTGGGGGTGCTCAGAAGATGTGGTTGGCTTTAGGGGTCATGGAGGTTTCTCCGGCAAGGAGCGTTCTGCAAAGGTCCATGTGGTCAAGTTTCATCATGGGTGGCAGCCAGAGTCCTACGTTGGGAATATGGGGTCCCCAGTCTGGAGGGCTAGGGAGCCAGTCCTCTGGGGACTGAAGCCTGAACACCCAACCGAGGGTTAGGTTTAGGTCACAGGGGCATGGCGGCCCGGATCTGCCGGCACAGTGATGACCAATCCCGATGCCTGAGTTGAGGACGTGAGTCTTCAGGACCGTGAGACTCCTCATTCCTGCTCCTCAGGGGCGCCGGTATTGGGGGTGGCGTCAGGGAGGCATTCTGGTTTCTTCTGCTCTGTAGGTTCAGCACATTCCTTTTTTTTTTCACTTTCAATATCTATCTATCTATCTATATTATTTCTTTTCAGCGTAACAGTATTCCTTATTTTTGCACCACACCCAGTGCTCCATGCAACACGTGCCCTCCCTAATACCCACCACCTTGTTCTCCCAACCTCCCACTCCCCACCCATTCAAGACCCTCAGGTTCTTTTTCAGAGTCCGTAGTCTCTCATGGTTCACCTCCCCTTCCAATTTCCCACAACTTCCTTCTCCTCTCCATCTCCCCATGTCCTCCTTGTTCTTTGTTATGCTCCACAAATAAGTGAAACCATATGATAATTGACTCTCTCTGCTTGACTTATTTCACTCAGCATAATCTCTTCCACTCCCGTCCATATTGCTACAAAAGTTGGGTATTCATCCTTTCTGATGGAGGCATAATACTCCATCTTGTATATGGACCACATCTTCCTTATCCATTCGTCCATTGAAGGGCATCTTGGTTCTTTCCACAGTTTGGCGACCGAGGCCTTTGCTGCTATAAACATTGGGGTACAGAAGGCCCTTCTTTTCACTCCATCTGTATCTTTGGGGTAAATACCCAGCAATGCAATTGCAGGATCATAGGGAAGCTCTATTTTTAATTTCTGGAGGAATCTCCACACTGTTCTCCAAAGTGGCTGCACCAACTTGCATTCCCACCAACAGTGTAAGAGGGTTCCCCTTTCTCCACATCCTCTCCAACACACGTTGTTTCCTGTCTTGCTAATTGTGGCCTTTCTAACTGGTGTCAGGTGGTATCTCAATGTCGTTTTAATTTGAATCTGCCTGATGGCTAGTGATGATGAACATTTTGTCATGTGTCTGATAGCCATTTGTATGTCCTCATTGGAGGAGTGTCTGTTCATATCTTCTGCCCATTTTTGGATATGATTATCTGTTTTGTGTGTGTTGAGTTTGAGAAGTTCTTTCTAGATCCTGGATATCAATCTTTTGTCTGTACTGTCATTTACAAATATCTTCTCCCATTCCGTGGGTTGCCTTTTTGTTTAGTGGACTGTTTCCTTTGCTGTGCAGAAGCTTTTGATCTTGATGAAGTCCCAAAAGTTCATTTTCGCTTTTGTTTCCTTGGCCTTTGGAGACATATCTTGAAAGAAGTTGCTGTGGCTGATATCGAAGAGGTTACTGCCTATGTTCTCCTCTAGGATTCTTATGGAATCCTGTCTCATGATGAGGTCTTTTATCCATTTCGAGTGTAAGAGAATGGTTGAGTTTCATTATTCTACATATAGCTGTCCTGTTTTCCCAGCACTGTTTATTGAAGAGACTGTCTTTTTTCCATTGAATATTTTTTCCTGTTTTGTCGAAGATTATTTGACCATAGGGTTGAGGGTCCATATCTGGGCTCTCCACTCTGTTCCACTGGTCTATGCGTCTGTTTTTATGCCAGGACCACGCTGTCTTGGTGATCACAGCTTTGTAGTAAAGCTTGAAATCAGGTAATGTGATGCTGCCAGGTTTTTTTGTTTGTTTGTTTGTTTGCTTGTTTTTCAACATTTCCTTAGCAATTCGGGGTCTCTTCTGATTCCATAAAATTTTTGGATTATTTGCTCCAGCTCTTTGAAAAATACGGTAGGAATATTGATCAGAATGACATTAAAAGTATAGATTGCCCTAAACAGTATAGACATTTTAACAATGTTATTCTCTGATCCAAGAGCATGGAATTGTCTTCCATCTTTTTGTGTCTTCTTCAATTTCTTTCATGAGTGTTCTGTAGTTCTGCGAGTACAGATGCTTTACTTCTTTGGTTAGGTTTATTCCCAGGTATCTGATGGTTCTTGGTGCTATAGTAAATGGAATCGATTTTCTAATTTCCCTTTCTGTATTTTCATTGTTAGTGTATAAGAAAGCCACTGATTTCTGTACATTGACTTTGTATCCTGCCACGTTACTGAATTGCTGTATGAGTTCTAGCAGTTTGGTGGTGGAATATTTGGGGTTTTCCAAATAAAGAATCATGTCATCTGCGAAGAGAGAGAGTTTGACTTCTTCCTTGCCAATTTAGATACCTTTTATTTCTCTTTGTTGTCTGATTGCCATTGCTAGGACTTCTAATACTATGTTGAACCAGAGTGGTGACAATGGGCATCCTTGTTGTGTTCCTGATCTCAACAGGAAAGCTACAAGCTTTTTCCCATTGAGGACGATTTTTGCTGTGGGTCTTTCATAGAGAGATTTTATGAAGTTCAGGAATGTTCCCTCCATCCCTATACTTTGAAGTGTTTTCCTCAGGAATGGATGCTGGATTTTGTCAAATGCTTTTTCTGCATCAATTGAGAGGACCATGTGGTTCTTCTCTCTTCTCTTATTGATTTGTTCTATCACATCAATTGGTTTGCGAATGTTGAACCATCCTTGCAACCCAGGGATGAATCCCACCTGGTCATGGTGGATAATCTTTCTAATATACTTTTGGATTTTGTTTGCTAGGATCTTGTTGAGAATCTTTGCATCCATATTCATCAGTGATATTGGCCTGAAATTCTCCTTTTTGGTAGGGTCTTTGCCTGGTTTGGGGATCAGGGTAATGCCGGCTTCATAAAATGAGTCTGGAAGTTTTCTTCCTGCTTCAATTTTTTGAAACAGTTTCAGGAGAATAGGTGTTATTTCTTCTTTGAAAGTTTGATAGAATTCCCCAGGGAATTCGTCAGATCCTGGGCTCTTGTATTTTGGGACGTTTTTGATGACAACTTCGATCTTGTTACTAGATATCCATCTATTCAGGTTGTCAAGTTCTTCCTGGTTCAATTTTGGGAGTTTATAGTTTTCCAAGAATGCACCCATTTCATCTAGTTTGCTTAGCTTATTGGCATATAACTGTTGATAATAACTTCTGATGATTGTTTCTACTTCCCGGTGTTAGTTGTGATCTCTCCCTTTTCATTCATAATTTTATTAATATGGGCTTTCTCTCGTTTCTTTTGGATTGGTGTGGCCAATTGTTTATTGATCTTATTGATTCAAAAAACCAGGTTCTAGTTTCATTGATATGTTCTACTGTGTCTTTGGTTTCTACCTCATTGATCTCTGCTCTAATCTTGATTATTTCCCTTCTTATGTGTGGAGTTGGTTTTATTTGTTGTTGCTTCTCCAGCTCTTTAAGGTGTAGAGATAGCTGGTGTACTCTGGATTTTTCAGTTTTTTTTAAATAAACTTATTTTTTTTTTCCGCGTAACTATTCATTGTTTTTGCACAACACCCAGTGCTGCATGCAATATGTGCCCTCCCTATTACTCACTACCTGGTTCCCCAAACCTCCCACCCCCACCCCTTCAAAACCCTCAGGTTGTTTTTCAGAGTCCATAGTCTCTTATGGTTCACCTCCCCTTCCAATTTTTTTTTATAAACATATAATATATTTTTATCCCCAGGGGTACAGGTCTGTGAATCGCCAGGTTTACATACTTCACAGCACTCACGTAGCCCTCCCCAATGTCCATAACCCCCTCCCCTTCTCCCAACCCCACCTCCCTCCAGAAAACCCCAGTTTGTTTTGTGAGATTAAGAGTCATTTATGGTTTGTCTCCCTCCCAATCTCATCTTGTTTCATTTATTCTTCTCCTATCCGCCTAACCCCCCATGTTGCATCTCCATATCCTCATATCAGGGAGATCATATGATAGTTGTATTTCTCCGATTGACTTATTTCACTAAGCATGATACCCTCTACTTCCATCCACGTCGTTGCAAATGGCAAGATTTCATTTCTTTGGATGGCTGCATAGTATTCCATTGTGTATATATACCATATCTTCTTTATCCATTCTTCTGTTGATGGACATCTAGGTTTTTTCCATAGTTTGGCTATTGTAGACGTTGCTGCTATAAAAATTCGGGTACACGTGCCCCTTCGGATCACTGCATTTGTATCTTTAGGGTAAATAGCCAGTAGTGTAATTGCTGGGTCATAGGGTAGTTCTATTTTCAACATTTTGAGGAACCTCCATGCTGTTTTCCAGAGTGGTTGCACCAGCTTGCATTCCCACCAACAGTGAAGGAGGGTTCCCCTTTCTCCGCGTCCTCGCCAGCATCTGTCATTTCCTGACTTGTTAATTTTAGCCATTCTGACTGGTGTGAGGTGATATCTCATTGTGGTTTTGCTTTGTATTTCCCTGATGCCGAGTGACGTGGAGCACTTTTTCATGTGTCTGTTGGCCATCTGGATGTCTTCTTTGCAGAAATGTCTGTTCATGTCCTCTGCGCATTTCTTGATTCGATTGTTTGTTCTTTGGGTGTTGAGTTTGCTAAGTTCCTTACAGATTTTTGGATACTAGCCCTTGATCTGATATGTCATTTGCAAATATCTTCTCCCATTCTGTCAGTTGTCTTTTGGTTTTGTTAACTGTTTCCTTTGCTGTGCAAAAGCTTTAGATCTTGACGAAATCCCAATAGTTCATCTTTGCCCTTTGCTTCCCTTGCCTTTGCCGATGTTCCTAGGAATATGTTGCTGCGGCTGAGGTCAAAGAGGTTGCTGCCTGCATTCTCCTCAAGGATTTTGATGGATTCCTTTTTCACATTGAGGTCCTTCATCCATTTGGTGTCTATTTTCGTGTGTGGTGTAAGAAAGGGGTCCAATTTCATTTTTCTGCATGTGGCTGTCCAATTTCCCCAGCACCATTTATTGAAGAGGCTGTCTTTTTTCCATTGGACATTCTTTCCTGCTTTGTCGAAGATGAGTTGACCATAGAGTTGAGGGTCTATTTCTGGGCTCTCTATTCTGTTCCATTGATGTATGTGTCTGTTTTTGTGCCAGTACCATGCTGTCTTGATGATGACAGCTTTGTAATAGAGCTTGACGTCCGGAATTGTGATGCCACCAACTTTGGCTTTGTTTTTCAATATTCCTTTGGCTATTCGAGGTCTTTTCTGGTTCCATATAAATTTTAGGATTATTTGCTCCATTTCTTTGAAAAAAATGGATGGAATTTTGATAGGGATTGCATTAAATGTGTAGATTGCTTTAGGTAGCATAGACATTTTCACAATATTTATTCTTCCAATCCAGGAGCATGGAACTTTTTCCCATTTCTTTGTGTCTTCCTCAATTTCTTTCATGAGTACTTTAGAGTTTTCTGCATATAGATTCTTAGCCTCTTTGGTTAGGTTTATTCCTATGTATCTTATAGTTTTGGGTGCAATTGTAAATGGGATTGACTCCTTTAATTTCTCTTTTTCTGTCTTGTTGTTGGTGTACAGAAATGTAACTGATTTTTGTGCATTGATTTTATATCCTGAAACATTACTGAATTCCTGTACAAGTCCTAGCAGTTTTGGAGTGGAGTCTTTTGGGTTTTCCACATATAGTATCATATCATCTGCGAAGAGTGATAGTTTGACTTCTTCTTTGCCGATTTGGATGCCTTTAATTTCTTTTTGTTGTCTGATTGTTGAGGCTAGGACTTCTAGTAGTATGTTGAATAGCAGTGGTGATAGTGGACATCCCTGCCATGTTCCTGACCTTAGCGGAAAAGCTTTTAGTTTTTCTCCATTGAGAATGATAATTGCGGTGGGTTTTTCATAGATGGCTTTGATAATATTAAGGTATGTGCCCTCTATTCATACACTTTGAAGAGTTTTGATCAGGAAGGGATGCTGTACTTTGTCAAATGCTTTTACAGCATCTATGGAGAGTATCATATGGTTCTTGTTCTTTCTTTTATTAATGTGTTCTATCACATTGATTGATTTGTGGATGTTGAACCAACCTTGCAGCCCTGGAATAAATCCCACTTGGTCGTGGTGAATAATCCTTTTAATGTACTGTTGAATCCTATTGGCTAGTATTTTGGTGAGAATTTTTGCATCTGTGTTCATCAAGGATATTGGTCTGTAGTTCTCTTTTTTGGTGGGATCCTTGTCTGGTTTTGGGATCAAGGTGATGCTGGCCTCATAAAATGAGTTTGGAAGTTTTCCTTCCATTTCTATTTTTTGGAACCGTTTCAGGAGAATAGGAATTAGTTCTTCTTTAAATGTTTGGTAGAATGCCCCTGGGAAGCCGACTGGCCCTGGGCTTTTGTTTGTTTGGAGATTTTGGATGACTGTTTCAATCTCCTTACTGGTTATGGGCCTGTTCAGGTTTTCTATTTCTTCCTGGTTCAGTTGTGGTAGTTTATATGTCTCTAGGAATGCATCCATTTCTTCCAGATTGTCTAATTTGTTGGCATAGAGTTGTTCATAGTATGTTCTTATAATTGTCTGTATTTCTTTGGTGGTAGTTGTGATCTCTCCTCTTTCATTCATGATTTTATTTATTTTGTTCTTTCTCTTTTCTTTTTGATGAGTCTGGCCAGGGGTTTATCAATCTTATTGATTCTTTCAAAGAACCAGCTCCTAGTTTCATTGATTTGTTCTATTTTTTTTTTTTTTTTTGGTTTCTATTTCATTGATTTCTGCTCTGATCTATATGATTTCTCTTCTCCTTCTGGGTTTAGGGTTTCTTTCTTGTTCTTTCTCCAGCTCCTTTAGGTGTAGGGTTAGGTTGTGTACTTGAGACCTTTCTTGTTTCTTGAGAAAGGCTTGTACCGCTATATAATTTCCTCTCAGGACTGCCTTTGCTGTGTCCCACAAATTTTGAATCGTTGTGTTTTCATTATCATTTGTTTCCCTGAATTTTTTCAATTCTTCTTTAATTTCCTGGTTGACCCATTCATTCTTTAGAAGGATGCTGTTTATTCTCCATGTATTTGGGTTCTTTCCAGCTTTCCTCTTGTGATTGAGTTCTACCTTCAGAGCATTGTGGTCTGAAAATATGCAGGGAATGATCCTAATCTTTTGATACCGGTTGAGACCTGATTTGTGACCCAGGATGTGATCTATTCTGGAGAATGTTCCATGTGCACTAGAGAAGAATGTGTATTCTGTTGCTTTGAGATGAAATGTTCTGAATATATCTGTGATATCCATCTGGTGAAGTGTGTCATTTAAGGCCTTGATTTCCTTGTTGATCTTTTGCTTGGGTGATATGTCCATTTCAGTGAGGGGAGTGTTAAAGTCCCCTACTATTATTGTATTATTATTGATGTGTTTCTTTGATTTTGTTATTAATTGGTTGATAGAGTTGGCTGCTCCCACGTTAGGGGCATAGATATTTAAAATTGTTAGATCTTCTTGTTGGACAGACTCTTTGAGTAGGATATAGTGTATCCTCATCTCTAATTATAGTCTTTGGCTTAAAATCTAATTGATCTGATAGAAGGATTGCCACCCCAGCTTTCTTCTGATGCCCAGTAGCATGGTAAATTGTTTTCCACCCCCTCACTTTAAATCTGGAGGTGTCTTTGAGCCTAAAATGATTTTCTTGTAGGCAACATACTGATTGGTTTTGTTTTTTTAATCCATTCTGAAACCCTGTGTCTTTTAATTGGGGCATTTAGCCCATTAACATTCAGGGTAACTATTGAGAGATATGAATTTATTGCCATTATTAGTCTGTAAGGTGACTGTGACTGTATATTGTCTCTGTACCTTTCTGATCTACTACTTTTAGACTCTCTCTTTGCTAAGAGGACCCCTTTCAATATTTCCTGTAGAGCTGGTTTGGTGTTTGCAAATTCTTTCAGTTTTTGTTTGTCCTGGAAGCTTTTGATCTCTCCTTCTATTTTCAATGATAGCCTAGCTGGATAGAGTATTCTTGGCTGCATGTTTTTCTCATTGAGTGCTCTGAATATATCATGCCAGCTCTTCCTGGCCTGCCAGGTCTCTGTGGATAAGTCTGCTGCCAATCTAATATTTTTACCATGGTATGTTACAGACTTCTTTTCTCGGGCTGCTTTCAGGATTTTCTCTTTGTCACTAAGACTTGTAAATTTTCCTATTAGGTGACGGGGTGTGGACCTATTCTTGTTGACTTTGAGGGGGGTTCTCTGCATCTCCTGGATTTTGATGCTTGCTCCCTTTGCCATATTAGGGAAATTCTGTCCAATAATTCTCTCCAATAGAACTTCTGCTCCCCTCTCTGTTTCTTCTTCTGGAATCCCAATTATTCTAATGTTGTTTCATCTTATGGTGTCACTTATCTCTCGAATTCTCCCCTCATGGTCCAGTAGCTGTTTGTCCCTCTTTTGTTCGGCTTCTTTATTCTCTGTCATTTGGTCTTCTATAGGATAGAGTATTCTTGGCTGCATGTTTTTCTCATTTAGTGCTCTGAATATATCATGCCAGCACTTTCTGGCCTGCCAGGTCTCTGTGGATAAGTTTGCTGCCAATCTAATAATTTTACCATGGTATGTTACAGACTTCTTTTCCAGGGCTGCTTTCAGGATTTTCTCTTTGTCACTAAGACTTGTAAATTTTACTATTAGGTAACGGGGTGTGGACCTATTCTTGTTGACTTTGAGGGGGATTCTCTGCATCTCCTGGATTTTGATGCTTGCTCCCTTTGCCATATTAGGGAAATTCTCTCCAATAATTCTCTCCAATAGACCTTCTGCTCCCCTCTCTGTTTCTTCTTCTTCTGGAATCCCAATTATTCTAATGTTGTTTCATCTTATGGTGTCACTTATCTCTTGAATTCTCCCCTCGTGGTCCAGTAGCTGTTTGTCCCTCTTTTGCTCAGCTTCTTTATTCTCTGTCATTTGGTCTTCTATATCACTATTCTTTCTTCTGCCTCATTGATCCTAGCAGTGAGAGCCTCCATTTTTGATTGCACCTCATTAATAGCTTTTTTGATTTCAACTTGGTTAGATTTTAGTTCTTTCATTTCTCCAGAAAGGGCTTTTATATCTCCAGAGAGGGTTTCTCTAATATCTTCCATGCCTTTTTCGAGCCCGGCTAGAATGTTCAGAATCATCATTCTGAACTCTTGATCTGACATATTACCAATGTCTGTGTTGATTAGGTCCCTAGCCTTTGGTACTGCCTCTTGTTCTTTTGTTTGTGGTGGTTTTTTCCGCCTTGTCATTTTGTCCAGATAAGAGGATATGAAGGAGCAAATAAACTACTAAAAGGGTGGCAAAGACCCCAGAAAAATGCGCTGTAACCAAGTCAGAAGAGACCCCAAATTGTGGGGGGGGGGGAGAAAGGGGATAAAAAGAGGTTCAGAAAGAAAAAGAAAAAAATTTAAAAGATAAAACAAATAAAGAAAAAATATAAAAAAGAAAGAAAAAATATATATATTTCGATAAACTAGTCAAAAACGTTAAAAAAGAAAAGGGTAAAAGTTTTAAAAAATTTAGCAGAGGAAGAAAAAAGAAAGAAAAAAAATTGAAAAAAGAAAAAAAATTGAATTAACCACAAGACTAAAGAATCATGGGGAGAAAACCACGAGTTCCGTGCTTTGCTTTCTCCTCCTCTGGAATTCTGCGGCTGTCTTAGGAATTGAACCTGCTTACCATGATAGATGAACTTCGTCCTGGCTGGATATTTTGTTGATTTTCTGGGGGATGGGCCTGTTGTAGTGACTCTCAAGTGTCTTTGACCGAGGCGTAATTGCACCGCCTTACCGGGCGCCGGATTAAGTAATCAGCTCGGGTTCGCTTTGGGAGCTTCTGTTCCCTGAATGCTTTCCATAGAGTTCCGGAGGATGGGAATGAAAATGGCGGGCTCCTAGTCTCTGGCCCGGAGGAGCCGAGAGCCCGGGGCCCCACTCCTCAGTGTGCTCCCAGAGGACAGCACCCAATCACTCCCGTATCCCCAGCCTCTAGCAGCGCTCCGAGCTCACCCAGCCCGCGACCATTTCAAGGTAACCCCGAGCTGAGAGTTCAGTCCTGGGCTCTGCTCTGTAGCTGGCTTCTCCATTCTAATACCTGCGAGCTCAGTGACACTCCGACACCCCCGATTCTTCTGTGACCCTGCGGGACCTGGGGCCATGCAGACCCCGCGTGGGCTTCACCCCAGCTTAGCCTCTGGATCAATGTCCCTCAGTGGAACAGACTTTGAAAAGTCCTGATTTAGACCTCCGTTGCTCTGCCGCTTGCCGGGAGCCGGCCCCTCCCCCGCGGTCTATCTTCCCGTCGTTTTAGATTCACTTCTCTGCCAGTTCTACCTTTCAGAAAGTGGTTGATTTTTTGTTTCTAGAATTGCTGTTCTTCTTCTCTTCGATCTCCTGTTGGATTTGTAGGTGTTTGTTTAGATAAGATATAGAGCTGATCTCCTGCTACCTGATGTAGTCTCAGCCTGCTACTTCTCCGCCATCTTGACTCCACCTCCTGGATTTTTCCATTTTTTTGAGGGAGGCTTGTATGGCTCTGTATTTCCCCCTTAGGACTGCCTTTGCTCTATCCCATAGGTTTTAGACTGAAGTGTCTTCGTTCTCGTTGGTTTCCATGAATTGTTTAAGTTCTTCTTTGATCTCCTGGTTGATCCAAGCATTCTTAAGCAAGGTGGTCTTTAGCTTCCAGGTGTTTGAGTTCCTTCTGAACTTTTCCTTGTGATTGAGCTCCAGTTTCAAAGCATTGTGATCTGAGAATATGCAGGGAATAATCTTAGTCTTTTGGTATCAGTTGAGTCCTGATTTGTGACCGAGTATGTGGTCTATTCTGGAGAAGGTTCCATGTGCACTTGAGAAGAATGAGTCTTCTGTTGTTTTAGAGTGGAATGTTCTGTATATACCTATGAGGTCCATCTGGTCCAATGTGTCATTCAATTGATTTTCTGCTTTGATGATCTGTCTATTACTGAGAGAGGTGTGTTAAGATCTCCTAGTATTAATGTATTCATATCAATATGACTCTTTATCTTGATTAATAGTTTTCTTATGTAACTGGGTGCTCCCATATTGGGGGCGTAGATATTTACAATTGTTAGATCAACTTGGGGATAGTCCCTTTAAGAATTATGTAGTGTCCTTCTGCATCTCTGACTACAGTCTTTAGTTTAAAATCTAATTTATCTGATATGAGAATCGCTACCCCGGCCTTCTTTTGAATCCCATTGGCATGAAAGATGCTTCTCCATCCCTTCACTTTCAGTCTGGGTGTATCTTTAGGTCAAAATGGGTCTCTTGTAGACAACATATGGATGGCTCCTGTCGTTTTATCCAATCTGCAATCTCGTGTCATTTTATGGGTGCTTTTAGGCCATTCACATTGAGAGTGATTATTGATAGATACGTTTTTACTGACATCGTGTTACCGTTGAAGTCTTTCTTTCTGTAGATTGTCTCTATATTTCTGTTCAATGACATTTTTAGTATTTGTTTTCTTTTATAGACCCCCCCCCTTAATATTTCTTGCAGTGTAGGCTTGGTGTTTACATAATCTTTTAAGCCTTGCCGGTCTTGGAAACTCTTTATTTCTCCATCCATTTTGAATGTCAGTCTTGCTGGATAAAGTATTCTTGGCTGCATGTTCTTCTCATTTGGTACCCTGAATATACCTTGCCAACCCTTTCTGGCTTTCTGGGTCTCTGTGGACAGGTCTGACGTTATTCTGATGGACTTTCCTCTGTAGGTAAGGAGCCTCTTTCTCCTAGTGGCTTTCAAGAGATTGTATCTACAATTATGATTTCTCAGTTTTGCTATCAGGTGCCTTGTTGTTTTTTTAGAATCTATAATCTTGGGGGTAGACTGTTCTGTCTCTAGTATATGAACGCTGGTTCCATTCGCACGTTTGGGAAAATTTCCATGTAGAACTTGTTCCACTATATCTTCTAGACTTCTTTCTTTCTCCTCCCCTTCAGGGATTCCAATACATCTGACGTTGGAATGTTTCATGGCATCATTTATTTCCCTGATTCTGTTTTCATGGCTTTCATACTGTTTGTTCCAGGCTTCCTCCTGATCCTTTCTCTCTACCTGTTTGTCCTCCAGATCACTAATTCTATCTTCTGTCTCAGTTGCCCTAGCTTTTAGAGAATTTAGATTCGATTGGAAAGCCTGGTGGCTTTCAGTTCTTCCCTAACATTGTGTACATCATCCCTGGTGGCTTTCAGTTCTGCCCTAATCAAATCCGTTTGGTCATCCATGGCTTTCTCCAACCTAGCTATTGCCTGGATAATTGTTAGCCTGAATTCCTTTTCCGACATCTTGTCTATGTTGATAGCCATTAGCTCTGTTGTAGAAGACCCATCCTCTGTGTTTTTCTTCTGTTGGGCATTCCTCCTCCTAGTCATTTTGGTGAGAGATGACTGAACAGATGTAGCTGGATGTATCGATTGTGGTGCAGTCAAGGTGTACCCTGGAACGCTTCTTCTTCTTCTTTTTTTTTTTAAAGATTTTATTTATTTATTTGACAGAGATAGATCACAAGTAGACAGAGAGGCAGGCAGATAGAGAGAGAGAGGGAAGCAGGCTCGCTGCTGAGCAGAGAGCCCGATGTGGGACTCGATCCCAGGACCCTGAGATCATGACCTGAGCCGAAGGCAGCAGCTTAACACACTGAGCCACCCAGGCGCCCCCCCTGGAACGCTTCTGAGCAATCAGGATTCCCCACGCAAATGAGAGAAAAAAGAAAAGAAAAAGAGAAAGAGAGAGAGAGAGAGAGAGAGAGAGAGAATTGAGAAAAAGGGAAGATAAAAGAGAAGGCTCAGCCAAAATGGGCCCCAAGGTAAGATTTATGAAGTATACAAACAAAAACAGACAAACGAAAAGACTGATAAAGTATATGACAAGAGAGAAGTATATATATTTATATATAAATCAAAAAAAGGAAGAACCTCATCAAAAAGAACCCCAAGTATAAGATTTATATACTATCAGAACAAACACAAATACACAGAAACAGTGGCAGAAGAAAAAGTTTGGAGAGTGGTTATAAATTCTCAGTGTGAGCGAGAAAGTTTATTTTGATTCTTCCTGGATGTATCTTGATATCTTTGTTAAAGTACTCAACTTTCCTATGATAAAGGGGGATTACAAATTGGTTTACCTATAGGGGTAGCATTCATTGGGCAAAGGGGTTTACCTTGAATTTAACCCCATATGAATATTAGAAAATAAAAATTAAAATAGTATAAACTAGAGTAAACTAAACTAAAATTTAAAAAAAAATAGAAAAGCAAAAGCAAAACACTGGTGTGTGTATCAAAAATTTCAGGTCAGAAGGTTATTTTGGAATTTGATGTACTGGACATCTCACTGTGATGGAAAAAGAGTTAAAAATTATCTATATATATAAAAAACGAACCAGAATAGTGGGAACGAGTTAAAAATAAAAGTTGTATCTATGAAGTAGTGGTGGTTGTTCTCTTGTCGTCTTTTTTTTCCTTTCCAGGTTGGTTCTCTGGGGGGAGGGACCTGCCACGTGGGTTTTCAGAAAATGATGTTCTCTGAGTTAAGTCCTCCTGCCCCCCTCAAGGGGGTGGGCTCTGAGGGAACCGGTTTTTCAGTCTTTTGTTCTCTGGAGGTTTTTATGTTTGTTTGTTCATTTTGTTGTTGTTTTTTTTTTTTCTCTCGACTTGACAGCTTAAACTCCCTCTCAGAGAGAAGCCTCAGAATGCTCCCCTGGGGGTGTTGCAGAGGTGCTGGCAGAGTAGGTTCTGAATCGTGGTCCCTAGCGATGCAGGATCTCCTCTTGTACCCAAAACCACGGAGGTGGCGGCTGTCTGGACAGGTCCAGATCACCAGAGAGGTTCCAAGCAGTGATCGCACACTGAGATTTTCCCGCTGGCCTGGGCTTGGAGTGCCTGGTCTTTCCAGGTGGAGAGTGCAGAGTGGCAGGCACCTCTCCCAGGGGAGGGTGTGAGGCGCACACGTCTCAGGCTCTGAAAGTGAGGCACGGCATTCTGCCATCTGGCGAGGCTCCCAGCCCCTCACGGGAGCTAGACCCCACAAGTTCTCAAGCGCGGGCGGCTCAGGGACCAAGACCTGGTTTCTCTGCCGCACTCTCTCTGGCTCAGTGCCAGAGGAGGCTGTCCTGGTCTGGGGACTTAAGCCCCTGTCCCTAACCACCCCAATTCATACAATTCCCCCCCCCCCACGATCTTTTGCTTTTTTTGAGTGCTTTCAACCAGACTCCAAGTTAATGCTGGTCCCCAGTTGCAGGGCACTCTCGTATTGGGGTATTACTTTCTAATCGGTTCACCTCTGGTGTCCCCCTTCCCCTTTTGTTTATCTTCCGATATCAGCCCAACATTCCCACTCCACTTTACCTGCCCACTGGCGTCTTCTGCCCCCGTAGAGATCCAGACGTGTATAATTCTGATCTCAGGCTGATTTCATGGGTGATCAGAGTTCTTTGGTAGGTAATCAGCTCACTTCAGTGTACAGACTGAGACGGCGCCTCCTACTTCCTGCCATCTTGTCCCTCTCCATTCAGCACATTTCTAAATGGCAGGATTTCCTCCTGGGTTCAGGCACAGTTATGGGGTGCAGCTCAGGGGTCCTCCATCTGACGGTTTTGGTCACCAGACATCGGAAGATGGATGCCTGAACACAGAACCTGGGCTAGGGTTGCTATTAGGTTAGGGTTAGCCTTAGCTTAATATTGTATCTTAGGGAGAAGGCATGTCCAATCAGTCAGCACAGGTCTCTGCTCACCCAAGGGATGAGTTGAGGGCGGGGCTCTGGAGGCTAGTTATGCCCAGGGTTTTTGGCCTGGAGGGCAAAGATTGTGGGATTGGCCTCAGGGGAGCATGGCCAGTTCCTAGGGCTCTGAGGGTGTGAGAGAACACCAAAGAAACAGTCTCTTCCTGTCTGAAAGGCTGAGTCCTATAGTCAGTCTGATGCTCCCACCCATGGGAGGAATTGGGTGTCAGGCCTCTGGGGTACACAAAACCTAGGGTTAGGGTTTGGTCCTGGGAGAATGGCAGGCCTATGTGACAATGCGAACTTAGGCTCTCCGGAGGACTGAGTTAAGGGCATTGCTCCTGCGGCCCATCAGGCTCCGGGATTTGGGTGTGGCGGTCCTCGGAAGGTGTGGGTGACTTTAGGGAGCATGGAGGTTTCTTCCCCTAGGAGGGTTCTTCACAGGGCCACGTGGTCCAGTTTCCTTGTGGGTGGCATCCAGAGTCCTGCGTTGGGAATACAGGGATCCCAGTCTGGAGGGCTAGGGAGCCAGGCCTCTGGGGATGGAATCCTGACACCCAACTTAGGGTTAGGGTTAGGTGGTAGGCGCATGGAGCCCCGATATGCTGGCGCTGTGGTGACACATCCTGATGCCTGAGTTGAGGGCGCATGTCTGCAGGATCGTGAGACTCCTGGTTCTTGGTCCTTGGGGGTGCTGGAAGTGGGGTGGCCTCAGGGAGGCATGCAGGTTTCTCCCGCTCTGCTGGTTCAACACATTTCCAAACAGCAGGGTTTCCTCCTGTGATCAGGTGCAATTATGGGGTCCAACTCAGGGGTCTCCATCTGTAGGTTTGGGGGACCAGGCTATGGAGGAGGGATGCCTGAACACACAACCTTGGCTAGGGTTAGTATTAGTGTTACAGTCAGACTGTAACTAACTAACAGCGTTAGTGTTATGTTTTAGGGAGAAGGCATGTCGGATCTGCCAGGACACCTATTGGTTCCTCCAAGGGCTGAGTTGAGGGCGGGAATCCAGAGGCACATCTGGCCTGAGTTTTTGGCCTGGAGGGGCAAAGATGGCGGGAATGGCCACACGAGAGCATGGCCATTTCCTATGGCTCTGAGGATGTTAGAGTACACCAAATGAAACGATCTCCTCATTGAGAGGCTGAGTCCTGCCATCAGTTTGATGCTCCCATTCATGGGAGGAATTGGGTGTCAGGCCTGTGGGTCCAGAGCCTAAAGGCCCAACCTAGGGTTAGGGATTTTCCTGGGATGATGGCAGGCCTGATGTGCAAGTGTGGACTCAGACTCTCCAGGTGGCTGAGTTGAAGGCATCACTCTGTGGGGGAACGAATATATCTCTCGCTCAAAGGCTGGTGCACAGATGCAAAAGGCACCATTGGCGCCGGGATGGTCGGGGGACTCATGGCGCGGGATTCAGGGTTCCCCAGTTGGAGGCCCCAAGGGACAGAACCCTGGAAACGGAAGGCTGAGCAAACAGGCGAGGGTCCGTGCCTGGTTTTCGGGCCCATCTGCCAGCTCCAGGGAGAGAAACCCCGGAGGCTGAGGAGCAGGAGGCATCGGCATCGCCAGTGCGTGACTCACGGAGGTCTTTCTGGTGGTGTTCGGAACTAAACACTCCCGATCCCGGGCGAGGCCCAGGGGGCTACCTGTGGACTGGGACACCCGAAGCGAACCCGTCTGGCATTTTCCGGCCAATTCTCATGAGCATTCTGCCCAAATCCGAATATATTTGGGCTGATCTGCAGATGCTGAGGCTAGCTCCCCAGGATCTGAAGGTAGGGCAAGTTTCAGGCACTCACTCAGTCTTGAGTTTGTGTCCATGATGGCCAGGGATTGTGGGGGCAGTCTCAAGGGGCCATGGAGGTCTCTATCTCTCGGGAGTTTTTGCACAGCTCCAAATAGCAATGTTTTCTTCTGTGGGACAGGAGGAGTCTTGTTCTATGGCTCCAGGGTCCCCAGTATGGAGGGATTCAAGGCCAGGCCTATGGGTATGGATGCTTGAAAACCCAGTATAGGGTTAGTCTTAGGGCCAGTGGGATTGGCACGCCCGATCTGCTGTCTCTCAGGAGAGCTACCCGGGAGCTGAGTTGAAAAAAGGGCTCAGGATGAGTGTCTGATGGACATTAGTGTCCAGGGTGGAACTCTGAAACTGGGGGTGGCATTGGGGGATATGCCGGTTTCTGCTATTCCAGGGGATCTGCGCACTCCATAGGGCACAGTTTCCTTCTGAAGGGGTGGCAGAGACCTGTGGTGTGGCTACAGAGTCGCCAGTTTGGAGGGCTTTTGGGCCAGGATTCTGTGCATTGAAGTCTGAAAACCCAAGTTAGGACCGTCGTTAGGGCATAGGGCATGGCATTCCCACTCTGTTGGCTCTTAGGATAGGTACCCAGCGGGCTGAGTTTAGAGTTGAGCTCAAGCTGAGGGTCAGAATGCATATTAGAGTCCAGGACAAGCCTCTGAATTTGGGTTGGCTCGGGAGGCCGCAGGTTTCTCCTAATCTGCGGGATTTGTGCAACTCCATAGGGCATGGTTTCCTTGGGAAGGCAGGCAGAGTCCTTTGGTGTGGCTCTGGAGTCCCCAATCCAGAGGGGTTGTGGGCCAGGAATCTGGGGAAGGAAATCTGATAACCCAAGCTAGGGTGAGGGTTAGGGCCTAGGGCTTGGCATACCTGATCTGCAGATGCGGAGGGAAGCTCCCCAGGATCTGAAGGTAGGGCAAGTTTCAGGCACTCACTCAGTCTTGAGTTTGTGTCCACGATGGCCAGGGATTGTGGGGGCAGTCTCAAGGGGCCATGGAGGTCTCTATCTCTCGGGAGTTTTTGCACAGCTCCAAATAGCAATGTTTTCTTCTGCGGGACAGGAGGAGTCTTTTTTTATGGCTCAGGGGTCCCCAGTATGGAGGGATTCAAGGCCAGGCCTATGGGTATGGATTCTTGAAAACCCAATATAGGGTTAGTCTCAGGGCCTACGGTATTGGCAAGCCCGATCTGCCGTCTCTCGGGAGAGCTACTCGGGAGCTGAGTTGAAAAAAGTGCTCAGGATGAGTGTCTGATGGACATTAGTGTCCAGGGTGGAACTCTGAAACTGGGGCTGGCATTGGGTTTATGCCGGTTTCTGCTATTCCAGGGGTTTTGTGCGCTCCATAGAGCACAGTTTCCTTCTGAAGGGGTGGCAGAGACCTGTGATGTGGCTCCAGATTCGCCAGTTTGGAGGGCTTTAGGGCCAGGATTCTGTGCATTGAAGTCTGAAAACACAAGTTAGGCCAGAGTTAGGGCATAGGGCATGGCAGTCCCACTCTGGTGGCTCTGGGGTGAGGTACCCAGCGGACTGAGTTTAGAGCTGAGCTCAGGCCGAGGGTCAGAATGCATATTATTATCCAGGACAAGCCTCTGAATTTGGGTTGGGCTCGGGAGGGCGCAGTTTTCTCCTAAGCTGCGGGATTTATGTAACTCCATAGGGCATGGAAGGCCTTAGGAAGGCAGGCAGAGTCCTGTGGTGTGGTTCTGGAGTCCCCAGTCCAGAGGGCTTGTGGGTCAGGACTCTGGGAATGGAAGTCTGAAAACCCAAGCTAGGGTTAGGGTTAGGGCCTAGGGCATGGCTGGCCTGACCTGTAGACACCGAGGCAAGCTCCCAGGGTTATGAAATTAGGGAAGTTTCAGTCTGTGCCTCAGGCTGGAGTTTGTGTTCATGGGGGCCGCTGAATGTGGATGTGGCGTCAGGGGGAGATCGACATTTCTCCATCTCTGAAGCTTTTATGCAGTTCCAAATAGCAAGGTTTCATTCCGGGGGATGGGAAGAGGCCTGTTTTATGGCTCAGGGATTCCCCATATGTAGGGATTCGAGAGTAGGCCTTTGGGTATGGATGTCTGAAAACCCATTTAGGGTTCGGAATATGGCCAAGGGGTATGGCAGGCCTGATCTGATGGCTTTGGGGCGAGCTACCCATGGGGCTGAGTTGAAAACAGGGCTCAGGCTGAGGTCACGATGCAGGTTTGTGTGCAGGACAGCCTCTCAAAGTCATGGTGGACGCATGGACCATTCAGGATTCTCCTACACTGAAGGTTTTACACAGCCTCAAATGGCAAGGTTTCCTTCTGGGGATATTGGAGTAGTTCTGTTTTGTGGCTCAGGGGTCCGCCCTTATTGAGGGATATGAGGCCATGCCTCGGGATGGATGTCTAAAAACCCAAGGTTTAGAATTGGGACCTAGATTGCAGGCCGTATCTGGTGGCTGTGGGGCAAGGTAGCAGGGTTTTCTGAGTGGAGGGCAGGTCTCAGACTGAGTGTCTAATGGGCATTAGTATCCAGGGTGGAACTCTGAACCTGGGTTGACATTGGGAAACATGCAGGTTTCTGCTATTCCAGAGGTTTTTTGTTCTTCATAGGGCACGGTTTCCTTCTGAAGGGGTGGCAGAGTCCTATGGTGTGGCTCTAGAGTCCCCAGTCTGGAGGGCTTTTGGGCCAGGATTCTGTGCATTGAAGTCTGAAAAACCCTAGTTGGGCCTATGGTTAGGGCACAGGGCATGGCAGTCCGACTCTGGTGGCTCCGGAGTGAGGTACTCAGTGGGCTGAGTTTAGAGCTGAGCTCAAGCTGAGGGTCAGAATGCAAATTAGTGTCCAGGGCCATCCTCCGAAATTGGGTTGGCCTCGGGAGACCGCAGGTTTCTCCTCATCTGCAGGTTTTGTGCTGCTCCGTAGGGAATGTTTCCTCGGGAACGCAGGGAGAGTCCTGTGGTGTGGTTCTGGAGTCCCCAGTCTGGAGCGCTACTGTGCCAGGAATCTGGGGAAGTCTGAAAACCCAAGCTAGGGTGAGGGTTTGGGCCTATGGCTTGGCATACCTGATCTGCAGATGCGGAGGCAAGCTCCCCAGGATCTGAAGGTAGGGCAAGCTGCAGGCACTCACTCAGTCTTGAGTTTGTGTCCATGATGGCCAGTGATTGTGGGGGCAGTCTCAAGGGGCCATGGAGGTCTCTACCTCTCTGGAGGTTTTTGTTTGTTTGGTTGGTTGTTTATTTACAGCATAGCATTGTTCATAGTTTTGGCCTCACACCGAGTGCTCCATGCAGTACGTGCCCTCCCTGTTTCCCACCACCTGGTTCCTCAACCTCCCACCTCCTCCGGCCCCTTCAAAACACTCTGGTTGTTTTTCAGAGTCCATAGTCTCTCATGGTTCATCTCCCCTTCCAGTTTCCCTCAACTCCCTCTCTTCTCCATCTCCCCATGTCCTCCTTGTTCTTTGTTATGCTCCACAAATAAATGAGACCTTATGATATTTGACTCTCTCTGCTTGACTTATTTCGCTCAGCATAATCTCTTCCAGTCCCGTCCATGTTTTTACAAAAGTTGGGTATTCTTCCTTTCTGATGGAGGCATAATACTCCATTGTGTATATGTACCACATCTTCCTTATCCATTCATCCGTTGAAGGGCATCTTGGTTCTTTCCACAGTTTGGCGACCGTAGCCATTGCTGCAATAAACATTGGGTACAGATGGCCCTTGTTTTCACTCCATCTGTATCTTTGGGGTAAATACCCAGCAATGCAATTGCAGGGTCATAGGGAAGCTCTATTCTTAATTTCTTGAGGAATCTCCACACTGTTCTCCAAAGTGGCTGCACCAACTTGCATTCCCACCAACAGTGTAAGAGGGTTCCCCTTTCTCCACATCCTCTCCAACACACGTTGTTTCCTGTCTTGCTAATTTTGGCCATTCTAACTGGTGTCAGGTGGTATCTCAATGTGGTTTTAATTTGAATCTCCCTGATGGCTAGTGATGATGAACATTTTTTCATGTGTCTGATAGCCATTTGTATGTCTTCGTTGGAGAAGTGTCTGTTCATATCTTCTGCCCATTTTTCGCTATGATTATCTGTTTTGTTTGTGTTGAGTTTGAGAAGTTCTTTCTAGATCCTGGATATCAACCTTTTGTCTGAACTGTCATTTACAAATATCTTCTCCCATTCCGTGGGTTGCCTTTTGATTGGTGGACTGTTCCCTTTGCTGTGCAGAAGCTTTTGATCTTGATGAAGTGCCAAAAGTTCATTTTCGCTTTTCTTTCCTTGGCCTTTGGAGACATATCTTGAAAGAAGTTGCTGTGGCTGATATCGAAGAGGTTACTGCCTATGTTCTCCTCTAGGATTCTGAGAGAATCCTGTCTCACGTTGAGCTCCTTTATCGAGTTCGAGTTTATCATTGTGTATGGTGTAAGAGAATGGTCGAGTTTCATTCTTCTACATATCGCTGTCCAGTTTTCCCAGCACCATTGATTGAGGAGAATGTCTTTTGTTACATTGAATATTTTTTCCTGATTTCTCGATGATTATATCACAATAGAGTTGAGGGTCCATATCTAATCAGGATCGATTTGGGCAGAGCGCTCATGAAAATTGGCTGGCGTTGGACAACCATGGGGACCGCCTTGTTCCGCGTGGCCCAGGACCCTTTCTCGCTCGGGGTATGTCGCAGCCACCCAGAAACGCGCCGAGACGACGGGGCCCGGCCGGGGGCCTCAGCGCCGGGAAGCTTGCTCGGAGCAGAGTTGATGGAGGGGCTGTGGTCGGGCGTCCGCCTCCGCCTCGGAGGGAGGCCGGGGCGCCCGGGAAGGGCGTGGCCTCTCTGGGGGAACAAATGGATCTGTCGCTCCACAGCTGTGTCGCAGCCACGAAAGGGGCCGTTGGCGCCGGGACGGTCGGGGGACTCGTGGCGCTGGACTCAGGGTTCCCCATGGGGAGGACAGCAGGCTCAGGCCCCTGGCAACGGAAGGCTGAGCAAGCAGGCCTGGACCGGGCCCGGGTTTCGGGGCTGGCCCAGCCCCAGCTACCAGCGCAGGGAGGGAACCCCCGGAGGCTGAGGAGCGGGAGGCGTCAGCCTCCCCGGGGCCTGCCTCCCGGAGCTCCTCCTGGCGGTGCCGGAACGCGACGACACGCGAACCCAGAGAGGGCCCCGGGGGGGCGGCCCTGCGGCCCTGTGGGGCCCGAAGTGTGTTCGCAGGGCGTTTTCCGGCCAATTCTCACGAGCGTTCTGCCCAAATCGGGATCGATTTGGGCAGAACGCTCGTGAGAATTGGCCGGCGTTGGGCAGCCCTGGTCAGCGCCCAGTTCCGCGTGGAGCAGGGCCCTTTCTCGCTCGGGGCATGGCGCGGCCACCCGGAAAACGAGCCGCGACGATGGGGCGCGGCCGGCAGCTGCGGCGCCGGGGAGTTTTCCCCGAGCAGAGTGGATGGAGGCGCCATGGCCGGGCGTCCGCCTCCGCCGTGGCGGGCGGCCGGGGCGCCCCTGGAGGGGGCTGGCCTCTGTGGGGAAACGGACTGGTCTCTCACTCCGCGGCTAGGACGAAGCCGCGAAAGGTGCCGTTGTCGCCGGGACGGTCGGGGGACTCGTGGCGCGGGACTCAGGGTTTCCCATGGGGAGGCCCCCAGGCTCAGGCCCCTGGCAACGGAAGGCTGAGCAAGCAGGCCCGGGCCCGGGCCCGGCTTTCGGGGCTGGCCGGACCCAGCTGCCGGCGCCAGGGAGGGGACCCCCGGAGGCTGAGGAGCGGGAGGCGTCGGCCTCCCCGCGGCACGCCTCCCGGAGCTCCTCCTGGCGGTGCCGGAACGCGACAACACGCGTTCCCGGACAGGGCCCCGGGGGGGGCCGCCCTGCGGCCCTGTGGTGCCCGAAGTGTGTTCGCCGGGCGTTTTCCCGGCCAATTCTCACAAGCGTTCTGCCCAAATCGGGATCGATTTGGGCAGAACGCTCGTGAGAATTGGCCGGCGTTGGGCAGCCCTGGTCAGCGCCCACTTCTGCGTGGAGCAGGGCCCTTTCTCGCTCGGGGCATGTCGCGGCCACCCGGAAAACGAGCCGCGACGATGGGGCGCGGCCGGCAGCTGCGGCGCCGGGGAGTTTTCCCCGAGCAGAGTGGATGGAGGCTCCGTGGCCGGGCGTCCGCCTCCGCCGTGGCGGGCGGCCGGGGCGCCCGTGGAGGGGGCTGGCCTCTGTGGGGGAACGGAGTGATCTCTCACTCCACGGCTGGGACGAAGCCGCGAAAGGTGCCGTTGTCGCCGGGACGGTCGGGGGGACTCGTGGCGCGGGACTCAGGGTTCCCCATGCGGAGGCCCCCAGGCTCAGGCCCCTGGCAACGGAAGGCTGAGCAAGCAGGCCCGGGCCCGGGCCCGGCTTTCGGGGCTGGCCCGGCCCCAGCGGCCAGCGCCAGGGAGGGGACCCCCGGAGGCTGAGGAGCGGGAGGCGTCGGCCTCCCCGGGGCCCGCCTCCCGGAGCTCCTCCTGGCGGTGCCGGAACGCGACGACACGCGATCCCGGACAGGGCCCCGGGGGGGGCGGCCCTGCGGCCCTCTGGTGCCCGAAGTGTGTTCGCCGGGCGTTTTCCGGCCAATTCTCACGAGCGTTCAGCCCAAATCGGGATCGATTTGGGCTGAACGCTCGTGAGAATTGGCCGGCGTTGGACAGCCCTGGTCAGCGACCAGGGCCGCGTGGAGCAGGGCCCTTTCTCGCTCGGGGCATGACGCGGCCACCCGGAAAACGAGCCACGACGATGGGGCGCGGCCGGCGGCCCCGGCGCCAGGGAGTTTTCCTCGAGCAGAGTGGATGGAGGCGCCGTGGCCGGGCGTCCGCCTCCGCCGTGGCGGGCGGCCGGGGCGCCCCTGGAAGGGGGCTGGCCTCTGTGGGGAAACGGACTGGTCTCTCACTCCGCGGCTAGGACGAAGCCGCGAAAGGTGCCGTTGTCGCCGGGACGGTCGGGGGACTCGTGGCGCGGGACTCAGGGTTCCCCATGGGGAGGCCCCCAGGCTCAGGCCCCTGGCAACGGAAGGCTGAGCAAGCAGGCCCGGGACCGGGCCCGGCTTTCGGGGCTGGCCCAGCCCCAGCTGCCGGCGCCAGGGAGGGGACCCACGGAGGCTGAGGAGCGGGAGGCGTCGGCCTCCCCGCGACACGCCTCCCGGAGCTCCTCCTGGCGGTGCCGGAACGCGACGACACGCGATCCCGGACAGGGCCCCGGTGGGGGCCGCCCTGCGGCCCTGTGGTGCCCGAAGTGTGATCGCCGGGCGTTTTCCGGCCAATTCTCACGAGCGTTCTGCGCTCGTGGGAATTGGCCGGCGTTGGGCAGCCCTGGTCAGCGCCCAGTTCCGCGTGGAGCAGGGCCCTTTCTCGCTCGGGGCATGGCGCGGCCACCCGGAAAACGAGCCGCGACGATGGGGCGCGGCCGGCAGCCGCGGCGCCGGGGAGTTTTCCCCGAGCAGAGTGGATGGAGGCGCCGTGGCCGGGCGTCCGCCTCCGCCGTGGCGGGCGGCCGGGCGCCCCTGGAGGGGGCTGGCCTCTGTGGGGAAACGGACTGGTCTCTCACTCCGCGGCTAGGACGAAGCCGCGAAAGGTGCCGTTGTCGCCGGGACGGTCGGGGGACTCGTGGCGCGGGACTCAGGGTTTCCCATGGGGAGGCCCCCAGGCTCAGGCCCCTGGCAACGGAAGGCTGAGCAAGCAGGCCCGGGCCCGGGCCCGGCGTACGGGGCTGGCCCGACCCAGCTGCCGGCGCCAGGGAGGGGACCCCCGGAGGCTGAGGAGCGGGAGACGTCGGCCTCCCCGCGGCACGCCTCCCGGAGCTCCTCCTGGCGGTGCCGGAACGCGACGACACGCGATCCCGGACAGGGGCCCGGGGGGGCGGCCCTGCGGCCCTCTGGTGCCCGAAGTGTGTTCGCCGGGCGTTTTCCGGCCAATTCTCAGGAGCCTTCTGCCCAAATCGGGATCGATTTTGGCAGAACGCTCGTGAGAATTGGCCGGCGTTGGGCAGCCCTGTTCAGCGCCCAGGGCCGCGTGGAGCAGGGCCCATTCTCGCTCGGGGCATGGCGCGGCCACCCCGAAAACGAGCTCGACGATGGGGCGCGGCCGGCGGCCCCGGCGCCGGGGAGATTTCCCCGAGCAGAGTGGATGGAGGCGCCGTGGCCTGGCGTCCGCCTCCGCCGTGGCGGGCGGCCGGGGCGCCCGTGGAGGGGGCTGGCCTCTGTGGGGGAACGGAGTGATCTCTCACTCCACGGCTGGGACGAAGCCGCGAAAGGTGCCGTTGTCGCCGGGACGGTCCGGGGGACTCGTGGCGCGGGACTCATGGTTCCCCATGCGGAGGCCCCCAGGCTCAGGCCCCTGGCAACGGAAGACTGAGCAAGCAGGCCCGGGCCCGGGCCCGGCGTTCGGGGCTGGCCCGGCCCCAGCGGCCGGCGCCAGGGAGGGAACCCCCGGAGGCTGAGGAGCGGGAGGCGTCGGCCTCCCCGGGGCCCGCCTCCCGGAGCTCCTCCTGGCGGTGCCGGAACGAGACGACACGCGATCCCGGACAGGGCCCGGGGGGGGCCGCCCTGCGGCCCTGTGGTTCCCGAAGTGTGTTCGCCGGGCATTTTCCGGCCAATTCTCACGAGCGTTCTGCCCAAATCGGGATCGATTTGGGCAGAACGCTCGTGAGAATTGGCCGGCGTTGGGCAGCCCTGGTCAGCGCCCAGTTCCGCGTGGAGCAGGGCCCTTTCTCGCTCGGGGCATGGCGCGGCCACCCGGAAAACGAGCCGCGACGATGGGGCGCGGCCGGCAGCCGCGGCGCCGGGGAGTTTTCCCCGAGGAGAGTGGATGGAGGCGCCGTGGCCGGGCGTCCGCCTCCGCCGTGGCGGGCGGCCAGGGCGCCCCTGGAGGGGGCTGGCCTCTGTGGGGAAACGGACTGGTCTCTCACTCCGCGGCTAGGACGAAGCCACGAAAGGTGCCGTTGTCGCCGGGACGGTTGGGGGACTCGTGGCGTGGGACTCAGGGTTCCCCATGGGGAGGCCCCCAGGCTCAGGCCCCTGGCAACGGAAGACTGAGCAAGCAGGCCCGGGCCCGGGCCCGGCTTTCGGGGCTGGCCCGGCCCCAGCTGCCGGCGCCAGGGAGGGGACCCCCGGAGGCTGAGGAGCGGGAGGCGTCGGCCTCCCCACGGCACGCCTCCCGGAGCTCCTCCTGGCGGTGCCGGAACGCGACGACACGCGATCCCAGACAGGGCCCCGGGGGGGGCCGCCCTGCGGCCCTGTGGTGCCTGAAGTGTGTTCGCCGGGCGTTTTCCGGCCAATTCTCACGAGCGTTCTGCCCAAATCGGGATCGGTTTGGGCAGAACGCTCGTGAGAATTGGCCGGCGTTGGGCAGCCCTGGTCAGCACCCAGTTCCGCGTGGAGCAGGGCCTTTTCTCGCTCGGGGAATGTCGCGGCCACCCGGAAAACGAGCCGCGACGATGGGGCGCGGCCGGCAGCCGCGGCGACGGGGAGTTTTCCCCGAGCAGAATGGATGGAGGCGCCGTGGCCGGGCGTCCGCCTCCGCCGTGGCGGGCGGCCGGGGCGCCCCTGGAGGGGGCTGGCCTCTGTGGGGAAACGGACTGGTCTCTCACTCCGCGGCTAGGACGAAGCCGCGAAAGGTGGCATTGTCGCCGGGACGGTCGGGGGACTCGTGGCGCGGGACTCAGGGTTTCCCATGGGGAGGCCCCCAGGCTCAGGCCCCTGGCAACGGAAGGCTGAGCAAGCAGGCCCGGGCCCGGGCCCGGCTTTCGGGGCTGGCCCGACCCAGCTGCCGGCGCCAGGGAGGGGACCCCCGGAGGCTGAGGAGCGGGAGACGTCGGCCTCCCCGCGGCACGCCTCCCGGAGCTCCTCCTGGCGGTGCCGGAACGCGACGACACGCGTTCCCGGACAGGGCCCCGGGGGGGGCCGCCCTGCGGCCCTGTGGTGCCCGAAGTGTGTTCGCCGGGCGTTTTCCGGCCAATTCTCACAAGCGTTCTGCCCAAATCGGGATCGATTTGGGCAGAACGCTCGTGAGAATTGGCCGGCGTTGGGCAGCCCTGGTCAGCGCCCACTTCCGCGTGGAGCAGGGCCCTTTCTCGCTCGGGGCATGTCGCGGCCACCCGGAAAACGAGTCGCGACGATGGGGCGCGGCCGGCAGCCGCGGCGCCGGGGAGTTTTCCCCGAGCAGAGTGGATGGAGGCGCCGTGGCCGGGCGTCCGCCTCCGCCGTGGCGGGCGGCCGGGGCGCCTTTGGAGGGGGCTGGCCTCTGTGGGGGAACGGAGTGATCTCTCACTCCACGGCTGGGACGAAGCCGCGAAAGGTGCCGTTGTCGCCGGGACGGTCGGGGGGACTCGTGGCGCGGGACTCAGGGTTCCCCATGCGGAGGCCCCCAGGCTCAGGCCCCTGGCAACGGAAGGCTGAGCAAGCAGGCCCGGGCCCGGGCCCGGCTTTCGGGGCTGGCCCGGCCCCAGCGGCCGGCGCCAGGGAGGGGACCCCCGGAGGCTGAGGAGCGGGAGGCGTCGGCCTCCCCGGGGCCCGCCTCCCGGAGCTCCTCCTGGCGGTGCCGGAACGCGACGACACGCGATCCCGGACAGGGCCCCGGGGGGGCGGCCCTGCGGCCCTCTGGTGCCCGAAGTGTGTTCGCCGGGCGTTTTCCGGCCAATTCTCACGAGCGTTCTGCCCAAATCGGGATCGATTTGGGCTGAACGCTCGTGAGAATTGGCCGGCGTTGGGCAGCCCTGGTCAGCGACCAGGGCCGCGTGGAGCAGGGCCCTTTCTCGCTCGGGGCATGACGCGGCCACCCGGAAAACGAGCCACGACGATGGGGCGCGGCCGGCGGCCCCGGCGCCGGGGAGTTTTCCCCGAGCAGAGTGGATGGAGGCGCCGTGGCCGGGCGTCTGCCTCCGCCGTGGCGGGCGGCCGGGGCGCCCCTGGAGGGGGCTGGCCTCTGTGGGGAAACGGACTGGTCTCTCACTCCGCGGCTAGGACGAAGCCGCGAAAGGTGCCGTTGTCGCCGGGACGGTCGGGGGACTCGTGGCGCGGGACTCAGGGTTCCCCATGGGGAGGCCCCCTGGCTCAGGCCCCTGGCAACGGAAGGCTGAGCAAGCAGGCCCGGGACCGGGCCCGGCTTTCGGGGCTGGCCCGGCCCCAGCTGCCGGCGCCAGGGAGGGGACCCACGGAGGCTGAGGAGCGGGAGGCGTCGGCCTCCCCGGGGCCCGCCTCCCGGAGCTCCTCCTGGCGGTGCCGGAACGCGACGACACGCGATCCCGGACAGGGCCCCGGTGGGGGCCGCCCTGCGGCCCTGTGGTGCCCGAAGTGTGATCGCCGGGCGTTTTCCGGCCAATTCTCACGAGCGTTCTGCGCTCGTGGGAATTGGCCGGCGTTGGGCAGCCCTGGTCAGCGCCCAGTTCCGCGTGGAGCAGGGCCCTTTCTCGCTCGGGGCATGGCGCGGCCACCCGGAAAACGAGACGCGACGATGGGGCGCGGCCGGCAGCCGCGGCGCCGGGGAGTTTTCCCCGAGCAGAGTGGATGGAGGCGCCGTGGCCGGGCGTCCGCCTCCGCCGTGGCGGGCGGCCGGGCGCCCCTGGAGGGGGCTGGCCTCTGTGGGGAAACGGACTGGTCTCTCACTCCGCGGCTAGGACGAAGACGCGAAAGGTGCCGTTGTCGCCGGGACGGTCGGGGGACTCGTGGCGCGGGACTCAGGGTTCCCCATGGGGAGGCCCCCAGGCTCAGGCCCCTGGCAACGGAAGGCTGAGCAAGCAGACCCGGGCCGGGGCCCGGCTTTCGGGGCAGGCCCGGCCCCAGCTGCCGGCGCCAGGGAGGGGACCCCCGGAGGCTGAGGAGCGGGAGGCGTCGGCCTCCACAGGGCACGCCTCTCGGAGCTCCTCCTGGCGGTGCCGGAACGCGACGACACGCGATCCCGGACAGGGCCCCGGGGGGGGCCGCCCTGCGGCCCTGTGGTGCCCGAAGTGTGTTCGCCGGGCGTTTTCCGGCCAATTCTCACGAGCGTTCTGCCCAAATCAGGATCGATTAGGGCAGAACGCTCGTGAGAATTGGCCGGCGTTGGGCAGCCCTGGTCAGCGCCCAGTGCCGCGTGGAGCAGGGCCCTTTCTCGCTCGGGGCATGGCGCGGCCACCAGGAAAACGAGCCGCGACGATGGGGCGCGGCCGGCGACCCGGGCGCCGGGGAGTTTTCCCCGAGCCGAGTGGATGGAGGCGCCGTGGCCGGGCGTCAGCCTCCGCCGTGGCGGGCGGCCGGGGCGCCCGTGGAGGGGGCTGGCCTCTGTGGGGGAACGGAGTGATCTCTCACTCCACGGCTGGGACGAAGCCGCGAAAGGTGCCGTTGTCGCCGGGACGGTCGGGGGGACTCGTGGCGCGGGACTCATGGTTCCCCATGCGGAGGCCCACAGGCTCAGGCCCCTGGCAACGGAAGGCTGAGCAAGCAGGCCCGGGCCCGGGCCCGGCGTTCGGGGCTGGCCCGGCCCCAGCGGCCGGCGCCAGGGAGGGGACCCCCGGAGGCTGAGGAGCGGGAGGCGTCGGCCTCCCCGGGGCCCGCCTCCCGGAGCTCCTCCTGGCGGTGCCGGAACGAGACGACACGCGATCCCGGACAGGGCCCGGGGGGGGCCGCCCTGCGGCCCTGTGGTTCCCGAAGTGTGTTCGCCGGGCATTTTCCGGCCAATTCTCACGAGCGTTCTGCCCAAATCGGGATCGATTTGGGCAGAACGCTCGTGAGAATTGGCCGGCGTTGGGCAGCCCTGGTCAGCGCCCAGTTGCGCGTGGAGCAGGGCCCTTTCTCGCTCGGGGCATGGCGCGGCCACCCGGAAAACGAGCCGCGACGATGGGGCGCGGCCGGCAGCCGCGGCGCCGGGGAGTTTTCCCCGAGGAGAGTGGATGGAGGCGCCGTGGCCGGGCGTCCGCCTCCGCCGTGGCGGGCGGCCAGGGCGCCCCTGGAGGGGGCTGGCCTCTGTGGGGAAACGGACTGGTCTCTCACTCCGCGGCTAGGACGAAGCCACGAAAGGTGCCGTTGTCGCCGGGACGGTTGGGGGACTCGTGGCGTGGGACTCAGGGTTCCCCATGGGGAGGCCCCCAGGCTCAGGCCCCTGGCAACGGAAGACTGAGCAAGCAGGCCCGGGCCCGGGCCCGGCTTTCGGGGCTGGCCCGGCCCCAGCTGCCGGCGCCAGGGAGGGGACCCCCGGAGGCTGAGGAGCGGGAGGCGTCGGCCTCCCCACGGCACGCCTCCCGGAGCTCCTCCTGGCGGTGCCGGAACGCGACGACACGCGATCCCAGACAAGGCCCCGGGGGGGGGGCCGCCCTGCGGCCCTGTGGTGCCCGAAGTGTGTTCGCCGGGCGTTTTCCGGCCAATTCTCACGAGCGTTCTGCCCAAATCGGGATCGGTTTGGGCAGAACGCTCGTGAGAATTGGCCGGCGTTGGGCAGCCCTGGTCAGCACCCAGTTCCGCGTGGAGCAGGGCCTTTTCTCGCTCGGGGCATGTCGCGGCCACCCGGAAAACGAGCCGCGACGATGGGGCGCGGCCGGCAGCCGCGGCGCCGGGGAGTTTTCCCCGAGCAGAATGGATGGAGGCGCCGTGGCCGGGCGTCCGCCTCCGCCGTGGCGGGCGGCCGGGGCGCCCCTGGAGGGGGCTGGCCTCTGTGGGGAAACGGACTGGTCTCTCACTCCGCGGCTAGGACGAAGCCGCGAAAGGTGGCGTTGTCGCCGGGACGGTCGGGGGACTCGTGGCGCGGGACTCAGGGTTTCCCATGGGGAGGCCCCCAGGCTCAGGCCCCTGGCAACGGAAGGCTGAGCAAGCAGGCCCGGGCCCGGGCCCGGCTTTCGGGGCTGGCCCGACCCAGCTGCCGGCGCCAGGGAGGGGACCCCCGGAGGCTGAGGAGCGGGAGACGTCGGCCTCCCCGCGGCACGCCTCCCGGAGCTCCTCCTGGCGGTGCCGGAACGCGACGACACGCGTTCCCGGACAGGGCCCCGGGGGGGGCCGCCCTGCGGCCCTGTGGTGCCCGAAGTGTGTTCGCCGGGCGTTTTCCGGCCAATTCTCACAAGCGTTCTGCCCAAATCGGGATCGATTTGGGCAGAACGCTCGTGAGAATTGGCCGGCGTTGGGCAGCCCTGGTCAGCGCCCACTTCCGCGTGGAGCAGGGCCCTTTCTCGCTCGGGGCATGTCGCGGCCACCCGGAAAACGAGTCGCGACGATGGGGCGCGGCCGGCAGCCGCGGCGCCGGGGAGTTTTCCCCGAGCAGAGTGGATGGAGGCGCCGTGGCCGGGCGTCCGCCTCCGCCGTGGCGGGCGGCCGGGGCGCCTTTGGAGGGGGCTGGCCTCTGTGGGGGAACGGAGTGATCTCTCACTCCACGGCTGGGACGAAGCCGCGAAAGGTGCCGTTGTCGCCGGGACGGTCGGGGGGACTCGTGGCGCGGGACTCAGGGTTCCCCATGCGGAGGCCCCCAGGCTCAGGCCCCTGGCAACGGAAGGCTGAGCAAGCAGGCCCGGGCCCGGGCCCGGCTTTCGGGGCTGGCCCGGCCCCAGCGGCCGGCGCCAGGGAGGGGACCCCCGGAGGCTGAGGAGCGGGAGGCGTCGGCCTCCCCGGGGCCCGCCTCCCGGAGCTCCTCCTGGCGGTGCCGGAACGCGACGACACGCGATCCCGGACAGGGCCCCGGGGGGGCGGCCCTGCGGCCCTCTGGTGCCCGAAGTGTGTTCGCCGGGCGTTTTCCGGCCAATTCTCACGAGCGTTCTGCCCAAATCGGGATCGATTTGGGCTGAACGCTCGTGAGAATTGGCCGGCGTTGGGCAGCCCTGGTCAGCGACCAGGGCCGCGTGGAGCAGGGCCCTTTCTCGCTCGGGGCATGACGCGGCCACCCGGAAAACGAGCCACGACGATGGGGCGCGGCCGGCGGCCCCGGCGCCGGGGAGTTTTCCCCGAGCCGAGTGGATGGAGGCGCCGTGGCCGGGCGTCAGCCTCCGCCGTGGCGGGCGGCCGGGGCGCCCGTGGAGGGGGCTGGCCTCTGTGGGGGAACGGAGTGATCTCTCACTCCACGGCTGGGACGAAGCCGCGAAAGGTGCCGTTGTCGCCGGGACGGTCGGGGGGACTCGTGGCGCGGGACTCAGGGTTCCCCATGCGGAGGCCCCCAGGCTCAGGCCTCTGGCAACGGAAGGCTGAGCAAGCAGGCCCGGGCCCGGGCCCGGCGTTCGGGGCTGTCCCGGCCCCAGCGGCCGGCGCCAGGGAGGGGACCCCCGGAGGCTGAGGAGCGGGAGGCGTCGGCCTCCCCGGGGCCCGCCTCCCGGAGCTCCTCCTGGCGGTGCCGGAACGCGACGACACGCGATCCCGGACAGGGCCCCGGGGGGGGCGGCCCTGCGGCCCTGTGGTGCCCGAAGTGTGTTCGCCGGGCGTTTTCCGGCCAATTCTCACGAGCGTTCTGCCCAAATCAGAATATATTTGGGCTAATCTGCAGATGCTGAGGCTAGCTCCCCAGGATCTGAAGGTAGGGCAAGGTTCAGGCACTCACTCAATCTTGAGTTTGTGTCCATGATGGCCAGTGATTGTGGGGGCAGTCTCAAAGGGCCATAGAGGTCTCTATCTCTCTGGAATTTTTGCACAGCTCCAAATAGCAATGTTTTCTTCTGTGGGACAGGAGGAGTCTTGTTCTATGGCTCCGGGGTCCCCAGTATGGAGGGATTCAAGGCCAGGCCTATGGGTATGGATGCTTGAAAACCCAGTATAGGGTTACTCTTAGGGCCAGTGGGATTGGCACGCCCGATCTGCTGTCTCTCAGGAGAGCTCCCCGGGAGCTGAGTTGAAAAAAGGGCTCAGGATGAGTATCTGATGGACATTAGTGTCCAGGGTGGAACTCTGAAACTGGGGCTGGCATTGGGTTTATGCCGGTTTCTGCTATTCCAGGGGTTTTGTGCGCTCCATAGAGCACAGTTTCCTTCTGAAGGGGTGGCAGAGACCTGTGATGTGGCTCCAGATTCGCCAGTTTGGAGGGCTTTAGGGCCAGGATTCTGTGCATTGAAGTCTGAAAACACAAGTTAGGCCATAGTTAGGGCATAGGGCATGGCAGTCCCACTCTGGTGGCTCTGGGGTGAGGTACCCAGCGGACTGAGTTTAGAGCTGAGCTCAGGCCGAGGGTCAGAATGCATATTATTATCCAGGACAAGCCTCTGAATTTGGGTTGGGCTCGGGAGGGCGCAGTTTTCTCCTAAGCTGCGGGATTTATGTAACTCCATAGGGCATGGAAGGCCTTAGGAAGGCAGGCAGAGTCCTGTGGTGTGGTTCTGGAGTCCCCAGTCCAGAGGGCTTGTGGGTCAGGACTCTGGGAATGGAAGTCTGAAAACCCAAGCTAGGGTTAGGGTTAGGGCCTAGGGCATGGCTGGCCTGACCTGTAGACACCGAGGCAAGCTCCCAGGGTTATGAAATTAGGGAAGTTTCAGTCTGTGCCTCAGGCTGGAGTTTGTGTTCATGGGGGCCGCTGAATGTGGATGTGGCGTCAGGGGGAGATCGACATTTCTCCATCTCTGAAGCTTTTATGCAGTTCCAAATAGCAAGGTTTCATTCCGGGGGATGGGAAGAGGCCTGTTTTATGGCTCAGGGATTCCCCATATGTAGGGATTCGAGAGTAGGCCTTTGGGTATGGATGTCTGAAAACCCATTTAGGGTTCGGAATATGGCCAAGGGGTATGGCAGGCCTGATCTGATGGCTTTGGGGCGAGCTACCCATGGGGCTGAGTTGAAAACAGGGCTCAGGCTGAGGTCACGATGCAGGTTTGTGTGCAGGACAGCCTCTCAAAGTCATGGTGGACGCATGGACCATTCAGGATTCTCCTACACTGAAGGTTTTACACAGCCTCAAATGGCAAGGTTTCCTTCTGGGGATATTGGAGTAGTTCTGTTTTGTGGCTCAGGGGTCCGCCCTTATTGAGGGATATGAGGCCATGCCTCGGGATGGATGTCTAAAAACCCAAGGTTTAGAATTGGGACCTAGATTGCAGGCCGTATCTGGTGGCTGTGGGGCAAGGTAGCAGGGTTTTCTGAGTGGAGGGCAGGTCTCAGACTGAGTGTCTAATGGGCATTAGTATCCAGGGTGGAACTCTGAACCTGGGTTGACATTGGGAAACATGCAGGTTTCTGCTATTCCAGAGGTTTTTTGTTCTTCATAGGGCACGGTTTCCTTCTGAAGGGGTGGCAGAGTCCTATGGTGTGGCTCTAGAGTCCCCAGTCTGGAGGGCTTTTGGGCCAGGATTCTGTGCATTGAAGTCTGAAAAACCCTAGTTGGGCCTATGGTTAGGGCACAGGGCATGGCAGTCCGACTCTGGTGGCTCCGGAGTGAGGTACTCAGTGGGCTGAGTTTAGAGCTGAGCTCAAGCTGAGGGTCAGAATGCAAATTAGTGTCCAGGGCCATCCTCCGAAATTGGGTTGGCCTCGGGAGACCGCAGGTTTCTCCTCATCTGCAGGTTTTGTGCTGCTCCGTAGGGAATGTTTCCTCGGGAACGCAGGGAGAGTCCTGTGGTGTGGTTCTGGAGTCCCCAGTCTGGAGCGCTACTGTGCCAGGAATCTGGGGAAGTCTGAAAACCCAAGCTAGGGTGAGGGTTTGGGCCTATGGCTTGGCATACCTGATCTGCAGATGCGGAGGCAAGCTCCCCAGGATCTGAAGGTAGGGCAAGCTGCAGGCACTCACTCAGTCTTGAGTTTGTGTCCATGATGGCCAGTGATTGTGGGGGCAGTCTCAAGGGGCCATGGAGGTCTCTACCTCTCTGGAGGTTTTTGTTTGTTTGGTTGGTTGTTTATTTACAGCATAGCATTGTTCATAGTTTTGGCCTCACACCGAGTGCTCCATGCAGTACGTGCCCTCCCTGTTTCCCACCACCTGGTTCCTCAACCTCCCACCTCCTCCGGCCCCTTCAAAACACTCTGGTTGTTTTTCAGAGTCCATAGTCTCTCATGGTTCATCTCCCCTTCCAGTTTCCCTCAACTCCCTCTCTTCTCCATCTCCCCATGTCCTCCTTGTTCTTTGTTATGCTCCACAAATAAATGAGACCTTATGATATTTGACTCTCTCTGCTTGACTTATTTCGCTCAGCATAATCTCTTCCAGTCCCGTCCATGTTTTTACAAAAGTTGGGTATTCTTCCTTTCTGATGGAGGCATAATACTCCATTGTGTATATGTACCACATCTTCCTTATCCATTCATCCGTTGAAGGGCATCTTGGTTCTTTCCACAGTTTGGCGACCGTAGCCATTGCTGCAATAAACATTGGGTACAGATGGCCCTTGTTTTCACTCCATCTGTATCTTTGGGGTAAATACCCAGCAATGCAATTGCAGGGTCATAGGGAAGCTCTATTCTTAATTTCTTGAGGAATCTCCACACTGTTCTCCAAAGTGGCTGCACCAACTTGCATTCCCACCAACAGTGTAAGAGGGTTCCCCTTTCTCCACATCCTCTCCAACACACGTTGTTTCCTGTCTTGCTAATTTTGGCCATTCTAACTGGTGTCAGGTGGTATCTCAATGTGGTTTTAATTTGAATCTCCCTGATGGCTAGTGATGATGAACATTTTTTCATGTGTCTGATAGCCATTTGTATGTCTTCGTTGGAGAAGTGTCTGTTCATATCTTCTGCCCATTTTTCGCTATGATTATCTGTTTTGTGTGTGTTGAGTTTGAGAAGTTCTTTCTAGATCCTGGATATCAACCTTTTGTCTGAACTGTCATTTACAAATATCTTCTCCCATTCCGTGGGTTGCCTTTTGATTGGTGGACTGTTCCCTTTGCTGTGCAGAAGCTTTTGATCTTGATGAAGTGCCAAAAGTTCATTTTCGCTTTTCTTTCCTTGGCCTTTGGAGACATATCTTGAAAGAAGTTGCTGTGGCTGATATCGAAGAGGTTACTGCCTATGTTCTCCTCTAGGATTCTGAGAGAATCCTGTCTCACGTTGAGCTCCTTTATCGAGTTCGAGTTTATCATTGTGTATGGTGTAAGAGAATGGTCGAGTTTCATTCTTCTACATATCGCTGTCCAGTTTTCCCAGCACCATTGATTGAGGAGAATGTCTTTTGTTACATTGAATATTTTTTCCTGATTTCTCGATGATTATATCACAATAGAGTTGAGGGTCCATATCTAATCGGGATCGATTTGGGCAGAGCGCTCATGAAAATTGGCTGGCGTTGGACAACCATGGGGACCGCCTTGTTCCGCGTGGCCCAGGACCCTTTCTCGCTCGGGGTATGTCGCAGCCACCCAGAAACGCGCCGAGACGACGGGGCCCGGCCGGGGGCCTCAGCGCCGGGAAGCTTGCTCGGAGCAGAGTTGATGGAGGGGCTGTGGTCGGGCGTCCGCCTCCGCCTCGGAGGGAGGCCGGGGCGCCCGGGAAGGGCGTGGCCTCTCTGGGGGAACAAATGGATCTGTCGCTCCACAGCTGTGTCGCAGCCACGAAAGGGGCCATTGGCGCCGGGACGGTCGGGGGACTCGTGGCGCTGGACTCAGGGTTCCCCATGGGGAGGACAGCAGGCTCAGGCCCCTGGCAACGGAAGGCTGAGCAAGCAGGCCTGGACCGGGCCCGGGTTTCGGGGCTGGCCCAGCCCCAGCTACCAGCGCAGGGAGGGAACCCCCGGAGGCTGAGGAGCGGGAGGCGTCAGCCTCCCCGGGGCCTGCCTCCCGGAGCTCCTCCTGGCGGTGCCGGAACGCGACGACACGCGAACCCAGACAGGGCCCCGGGGGGGCGGCCCGGCGGCCCTGTGGTGCCCGAAGTGTGTTCGCCGGGCATTTTCCGGCCAATTCTCACGAGCGTTCTGCCCAAATCGGGATCGATTTGGGCAGAACGCTCGTGAGAATTGGCCGGCGTTGGGCAGCCCTGGTCAGCGCCCAGTTCCGCGTGGAGCAGGGCCCTTTCTCGCTCGGGGCATGGCGCGGCCACCCGGAAAACGAGCCGCGACGATGGGGCGCGGCCGGCAGCCGTGGCGCCGGGGAGTTTTCCCCGAGCAGAGTGGATGGAGGCGCCGTGGCCGGGCGTCCGCCTCCGCCGTGGCGGGCGGCCGGGCGCCCCTGGAGGGGGCTGGCCTCTGTGGGGAATCGGACTGGTCTCTCACTCCGCGGCTAGGACGAAGCCGCAAAAGGAGCCGTTGTCGCCGGGACGGTCGGGGGACTCGTGGCGCGGGACTCAGGGTTTCCCATTGGGGAGGCCCCCAGGCTCAGGCCCCAGGCAACGGATGGCTGAGCAAGCAGGCCCAGGCCCGGGCCCGGCTTTCGGGGCTGGCCCGGCCCCAGCTGCCGGCGCCAGGGAGGGGACCCCCGGAGGCTGAGGAGCGGGAGGCGTCGGCCTCCCCGCGGCACGCCTCCCGGAGCTCCTCCTGGCGGTGCCGGAACGCGACGACACGCGTTCCCGGACAGGGCCCCGGGGGGGGCCGCCCTGCGGCCCTGTGGTGCCCGAAGTGTGTTTTCCGGGCGTTTTCCGGCCAATTCTCACGAGCGTTCTGCCCAAATCGGGATCGATTTGGGCAGAACGCTCGTGAGAATTGGCCGGCGTTGGGCAGCCCTGGTCAGCGCCCAGTTCCGCGTGGAGCAGGGCCCTTTCTCGCTCGGGGCATGTCGCGGCCACCCGGAAAACGAGCCGCGACCATGGGGCGCGTCCGGCAGCCGCGGTGCCGGGGAGTTTTCCCCGAGCAGAGTGGATGGAGGCGCCGTGGCCGGGCGTCCGCCTCCGCCGTGGCGGGCGGCCGGGGCGCCCCTGGAGGGGGCTGGCCTCTGAGGGGAAACGGACTGGTCTCTCACTCCGCGGCTAGGACGAAGCCGCGAAAGGTGCCGTTGTCGCCGGGACGGTCGGGGGACTCGTGGCGCGGGACTCAGGGTTCCCCATGGGGAGGCCCCCAGGCTCAGGCCCCTGGCAACGGAAGGCTGAGCAAGCAGGCCCGGGCCCGGGCCCGGCGTTCGGGGCTGGCCCGGCCCCAGCGGCCGGCGCCAGGGAGGGGACCCCCGGAGGCTGAGGAGCGGGAGGCGTCGGCCTCCCCGGGGCCCGCCTCCCGGAGCTCCTCCTGGCGGTGCCGGAACGAGACGACACGCGATCCCGGACAGGGCCCGGGGGGGGCCGCCCTGCGGCCCTGTGGTGCCCGAAGTGTGTTCGCCGGGCATTTTCCGGCCAATTCTCACGAGCGTTCTGCCCAAATCGGGATCGATTTGGGCAGAACGCTCGTGAGAATTGGCCGGCGTTGGGCAGCCCTGGTCAGCGCCCAGTTCCGCGTGGAGCAGGGACCTTTCTCGCTCGGGGCATGGCGCGGCCACCCGGAAAACGAGCCGCGACGATGGGGCGCGGCCGGCAGCCGCGGCGCCGGGGAGTTTTCCCCGAGGAGAGTGGATGGAGGCGCCGTGGCCGGGCGTCCGCCTCCGCCGTGGCGGGCGGCCAGGGCGCCCCTGGAGGGGGCTGGCCTCTGTGGGGAAACGGACTGGTCTCTCACTCCGCGGCTAGGACGAAGCCACGAAAGGTGCCGTTGTCGCCGGGACGGTCGGGGGACTCGTGGCGTGGGACTCAGGGTTCCCCATGGGGAGGCCCCCAGGCTCAGGCCCCTGGCAACGGAAGACTGAGCAAGCAGGCCCGGGCCCGGGCCCGGCTTTCGGGGCTGGCCCGGCCCCAGCTGCCGGCGCCAGGGAGGGGACCCCCGGAGGCTGAGGAGCGGGAGGCGTCGGCCTCCCCGGGGCCCGCCTCCCGGAGCTCCTCCTGGCGGTGCCGGAACGCGACGACACGCGATCCCGGACAGGGCCCCGGGGGGGCGGCCCTGCGGCCCTCTGGTGCCCGAAGTGTGTTCGCCGGGCGTTTTCCGGCCAATTCTCACGAGCGTTCTGCCCAAATCGGGATCGATTTGGGCTGAACGCTCGTGAGAATTGGCCGGCGTTGGGCAGCCCTGGTCAGCGACCAGGGCCGCGTGGAGCAGGGCCCTTTCTCGCTCGGGGCATGACGCGGCCACCCGGAAAACGAGCCACGACGATGGGGCGCGGCCGGCGGCCCCGGCGCCGGGGAGTTTTCCCCGAGCAGAGTGGATGGAGGCGCCGTGGCCGGGCGTCTGCCTCCGCCGTGGCGGGCGGCCGGGGCGCCCCTGGAGGGGGCTGGCCTCTGTGGGGAAACGGACTGGTCTCTCACTCCACGGCTAGGACGAAGCCTCGAAAGGTGCCGTTGTCGCCGGGAAGGTCGGGGGACTCGTGGCGCGGGACTCAGGGTTCCCCATGGGGAGGCCCCCAGGCTCAGGCCCCTGGCAACGGAAGGCTGAGCAAGCAGGCCCGGGACCGGGCCCGGCTTTCGGGGCTGGCCCGGCCCCAGCTGCCGGCGCCAGGGAGGGGACCCACGGAGGCTGAGGAGCGGGAGGCGTCGGCCTCCCCGGGGCCCGCCTCCCGGAGCTCCTCCTGGCGGTGCCGGAACGCGACGACACGCGATCCCGGACAAGGCCCCGGTGGGGGCCGCCCTGCGGCCCTGTGGTGCCCGAAGTGTGATCGCCGGGCGTTTTCCGGCCAATTCTCACGAGCGTTCTGCCAAAATCGGGATCGATTTGGGCAGAACGCTCGTGAGAATTGGCCGGCGTTGGGCAGCCCTGGTCAGTGCCCAGTGCCGCGTCGAGCAGGGCCCTTTCTCGCTCGGGGCATGGCGCGGCCACCCGGAAAACGAGCCGCGACGATGGGGCGCGGCCGGCGGCCCCGGCGCCGGGGAGTTTTCCCCGAGCAGAGTGGATGGAGGCGCCGTGGCCGGGCGTCCGCCTCCACCGTGGCGGGCGGCCGGGGCGCCCGTGGGGGGGGTTGGCCTCTGTGGGGGAACGGAGTGATCTCTCACTCCACAGCTGGGACGAAGCCGCGAAAAGTGCCGTTGTCGCCGGGACGGTCGGGGGGACTCGTGGCGCGGGACTCAGGGTTCCCCATGCGGAGGCCCCCAGGCTCAGGCCCTTGGCAACGGAAGGCTGAGCAAGCAGGCCTGGGCCCGGGCCCGGCGTTCGGGGCTGGCCCGGCCCCAGCGGCCGGCGCCAGGGAGGGGACCCCTGGAGGCTGAGGAGCGGGAGGCGTCGGCCTCCCCTGGGCCCGCCTCCCGGAGCTCCTCCTGGCGGTGCCGGAACGCGACGACACGCGATCCCGGACAGGGCCCCGGGGGGGCGGCCCTGCGGCCCTGTGGTGCCCGAAGTGTGTTCGCCGGGCGTTTTCCGGCCAATTCTCACGAGCGTTCGGCCCAAATCGGGATCGATTTGGGCAGAACGCTCGTGAGAATTGGCCGGCGTTGGGCAGCCCTGGTCAGCGCCCAGGGCCGCGTGGAGCAGGGCCCTTTCTCGCTCGGGGCATGGCGCGGCCACCCGGAAAACGAGCCGCGACGATGGGGCGCGGCCGGCGGCCCCGGCGCCGGGGAGTTTTCCCCGAGCAGAGTGGATGGAGGCGCCGTAGCCGGGCGTCCGCCTCCGCCGTGGCGGGCGGCCGGGGCGCCCGTGGAGGGGGCTGGCCTCTGTGGGGGAACGGAGTGATCTCTCACTCCACAGCTGGGACGAAGCCGTGAAAGGTGCCGTTGTCGCCGGGACGGTCGGGGGGACTCGTGGCGCGGGACTCAGGGTTCCCCATGCGGAGGCCCCCAGGCTCAGGCCCCTGGCAACGGAAGGCTGAGCAAGCAGGCCCGGGCCCGGGCCCGGCTTTCGGGGCTGGCCCGGCCCCAGCTGCCGGCGCCAGGGAGGGGACCCCCGGAGGCTGAGGAGCGGGAGGCGTCGGCCTCCCCGCGGCACGCCTCCCGGAGCTCCTCCTGGCGGTGCCGGAACGCGAAGACACGCGATCCCGGACAGGGCCCCGGGGGGGGCGGCCATGAGGCCCTGTGGTGCCCGAAGTGTGTTCGCCGGGGGTTTTCCGGTCAATTCTCACGAGCGTTCTGCCCAAATCGGGATCGATTTGGGCAGAACGCTCATAAGAATTGGCCGGCGTTGGGCAGCCCTTGTCAGCGCCCAGTTCTGCGTGGAGCAGGGCCCTTTATCGCTCGGGGCATGTCGCGGCCACCCGGAAAACGAGCTGCGACGATGGGGCGCGGCCGGCACCCGCGGCGCCGGGGAGTTTTCCCCGAGCAGTGTGGATGGAGTCGTCATGGCCGGGCGTCCGCCTCCGCCGGGTCGGGCGGACGGGGCGCCCCTGGAGGGGGTTGGCCTCTGTGGGGAAACGGACTGGTCTCTCACTCCGTGGCTAGGACGAAGCCGCGAAAGTTGCCGTTGTCGCCGGGACGGTCGGGGGACTCGTGGCGTGGGACTCAGTGTTCCCCATGGGGAGGCCCACAGGCTCAGGCCCCTGGCAACGGAAGGCTGAGCAAGCAGGCCCGGGCCCGGGCCCGGCCTCGGGGCTGGCCCGGCCCCAGCTGCCAGCGCCAGGGAGGGGACCCCCGGACGCTGAGGAGCGGGAGGCGTCGGCCTCCCCGCGGCACGCCTCCCGGAGCTCCTCCTGGCGGTTCCGGAACGCGACGACACGCGATCCCGGACAGGGCCCCGGGGGGGGGCCGCCCTGCGGCCCTGTGGTGCCCGAAGTGTGTTCGCCGGGCGTTTTCCTGCCAATTCTCACGAGCGTTCTGCCCAAATCGGGATCGATTTGGGCAGGACGCTCGTGAGAATTGGCTGGCGTTGGGCAGCCCTGGTCAGCGCCCAGTTCCGCGTGGAGCAGGGCATTTCTCGCTCGGGGCATGTCGCGGCCACCCGGAAAACGAGCCGCGACAATGGGGCGCGGCCGGCAGCCACGGCGCCGGGGAGTTCTCCCCTAGCAGAGTGGATGGAGGCGCCGTGGCCGGGCGTCCGCCTCCGCCGTGGCGGGCGGCCGGGACGCCCCTGGAGGGGGCTGGCCTCTGTGGGGAAATGGACTGGTCTCTCACTCCGCGGCTAGGACGAAGCCGCGAAAGGTGCCGTTGTCGCCGGGACGGTCGGGGGACTCGTGGCGCGGGACTCAGGGTTCCCCATGGGGAGGCCCCCAGGCTCAGGCCCCTGGCAACGGAAGGCTGAGCAAGCAGGCCAGGGCCCGGGCCCGGCTTTCGGGGCTGGCCCGGCCCCAGCTGCCGGCGCCAGGGAGGGTACCCCTGGAGGCTGAGGAGCGGGAGGCGTTGGCCTCCCCGGGGCCCGCCTCCCGGAGCTCCTCCTGTCGGTGCCGGAACGCGACGACACGCGATCCCGGACAGGGCCCCGGGGGGGGCCGCCCTGCGGCCCTGTGGCGCCCGAAGTGTGTTCGCCGGGCGTTTTCCGGGCAATTCTCACGAGCGTTCTGCCCAAATCGGGATCGATTTGGGCAGAACGCTTCTGAGAATTGGCCGGCATTGGGCAGCCCTGGTCAGCGCCCACTGCCGCGTGGAGCAGGGCCCTTTCTCGCTTGGGGCATGTCGCGGCCACCCGGAAAACGAGCCGCGACGATGGGGCGCGGCCGGCGGCCCCGGCGCCACGGAGTTTTCCCCGAGTGAGTGGATGGAGGCGCCGTGGCCGGGCGTCCGTCTCCGCCGTGGCGGGCGGTCGGGGCGCCCGTGGAGGGGGCTGGCCTCTGTGGGGGAACGGAGTGATCTCTCACTCCACGGCTGGGACGAAGCCGTGAAAGGTGCCGTTGTCGCCGGGACGGTCGGGGGGACTCGTGGCGCGGGACTCAGGGTTCCGCATGCGGAGGCCCACAGGCTAAGGCCCCTGGCAACGGAAGGCTGAGCAAGCAGGCCCGGGCCTGGGCCCGGATTTCGGGGCTGGCCCGGCGCCAGGGGCCGGGGCCAGGGAGGGGACCCCCGGAGGCTGAGGAGCGGGAGGCGTCGGCCTCCCCGGGGCTCGCCTCCCGGAGCTCCTCCTGGCGGTGCCGGAACGCGACGACACGCGATCCCGGACAGGGCCTCGGGGGGGCGGCCCTGCGGCCCTGTGGTGCCCGAAGTGTGTTCGCCGGGCGTTTTCCTGCCAATTCTCACGAGCGTTCTGCCCAAATCGGGATCGATTTGGGCAGAACGCTCGTGAGAATTGGCCGGCGTTGGGCAGCCCTGGTCAGCGCCCAGTTCCGCGTGGAGCAGGGCCCTTTCTCTCTGGGGGCATGTCACGGCCCCCCGGAAAACGAGCCACGACGATGGGGCGCGGCCGGCGGCCCCGGCGCCGGGGAGTTTTCCCCGAGCAGAGTGGATGGAGGAGCCGTGGCCGGGTGTCTGCCTAAGACGTGGCGGGCGACCGGGGCGCCCGTGGAGGGGGCTGGCCTCCGTGGGGGAACGGACTGATCTCTCACTCCACGGATGGGGTGAAGCCGCGAAAGGTGCCGTTGTCGCCGGGACGGTCGGGGGACTCGTGGCGCTGGACGCAGGGTTCCGCATGGGGAGGCCCCAGGTCCGGCCCCTGGCAACGGAAGGCTGAGCAAGCAGGCCCGGTCCCGGGCCCTAGTTTCGGGGCAGGCCCGGCGCCTGCTGCCGGCGCCGGGGAGGGGACCCCCGGAGGCTGAGGAGCGGGAGGCGTCGGCCTCCCCGGGGCCCGCCTCCCGGAGCTCCCCCTGGCGGTGCCGGAACGCGACGACACGCGATCCCGGACAGGGCCCCGGGGGGGCGGCCCTGCGGCCCTGTGGTGCCCGAAGTGTGTTCGCCGGGCGTTGTCCGGCCAATTCTCACGAGCGTTCTGCCCAAATCGATCCCGATTTGGGCAGAACGCTCGTGAGAATTGGCCGGCTTTCGGCAGCCATGGTGACCGCCCAGTTCCGTGTGGACCAGGGCCCTTTCTCTCTTGGGGCATGTCGCGGCCACCCGGAAAACGAGCCGTGACGATGGGGCGCGGTCGGCAGTCCCGGCGCCGGGGAGTTTTCCCGGAGCAGAGTTAATGGAGGGGCTGTGGCCGGGCGTCCGCCTTCGCCGTGGTAGGCCCCCGGGGCGCCCTTGGAGGGGTCTGGCCTCTGTGGGGGAACGAATTGATCTCTCACTCCTCGGCTGGGATGCAGCCGCGAAAGGCACCATTGTCTCTGGGACTGTGGCGGACTTGTGGCCCAGGACTCAGGATTCCCGGGGTGAGGCCCTAGGTACAGGCCCCTGGCAATGGAAGTCTGAACAAGCAGGCCTGGGTCCGGGCCCGGATTTCATGGCAGGCCCGGCCCCAGCTGCCACCGCCAAGGTGAGACCCCCAGAATCTGTGGAGAGGGAGGCGTCTGCCTCGCCATCAGGGAGATTCTGATTAAAACTACATTGAGATACCACCTGACACCAGTTAGAATGTCCAAAATTAGGAAGACAGGAAATAACGTTTGTTGGAGAGGATGTCGAGAAAGTGGAACCCTGTTACACTGTTGGTGAGACTGCCATTTAGTGCAGCCACTTTGGAGAACAGTGTGCAGATGACTCAAGAAATTAAAAATAGAGCTTCCCTATGACCCTGCAATTACACTGATGGGTATTTACCCCAAAGATACAGATGGAGTGAAAAGAAGAGCCATCTGTACCCCAATGTTTATTGCAGCAATGGCCACGGTCGCCAAACTGTGGAAAGAACCAAGATGCCCTTCAACGGATGAATGGATAAGGAAGATGTGGTCCATATACACAATGGAGTATTATGCCTCCATCAGAAAGGATGAATACCCAACTTTTGTAGCAACATGGACGGGAGTGGAAGAGATTATGCTGAGTGAAATAAGTCAAGCAGAGAGAGTCAAATATCATATGGTCTCCCTTATTTGTGGAGCATAACAAAGAACACGGAGGACATGGGGAGATGGAGAGGAGAGGGAGTTGAGGGAACCTGGAAGGGGAGATGAACCATGAGAGACTATGGACTCTGAAAAACAACCTGAGTGTTTTGGAAGGGCGGGGGTTGGGAGGTTGGGGAACCAGGTGGTGGGTAATAGGGAGGGCACGTACTGCATGGAGCACTGGGTGTGGTGCAAAAACAGTGAACACTGTTATGCTGAAAATAAACAAATAAAAAAAAAAAGAAAATTGTACTCTTAGACCCCGTCATCTATATCACTCATCCCTCCATCCACTTCCACTCTGGTAACCACAGAGTCGGTTTTTGTTTTGTATCTTCTTTCTCCTTTATTTATGTATGTTTGTTTCCTAAATTCCATGGAAGAGTGACATCCAAAGGCCTTTGTCTTTCTCTGACTGACTGATTTCACTTAGGATAGTATTCTCTAGCTCCATCCATGTGTCTGCAAATGGCAAGATTTCATTTTTTATGGCTGAGTAATTTCGCACTGTGTGTGTGTGTGTGTGTGTGTGTGTACATTTATCATCTCATTTATCATGTTTTCAAGAAATACTTGGATTTTTTCCATATTGTAATATTTTAATTAATGTTGCATGAAACATAGGGGCACATGTATCATTTTGATTTACTGTTCTCATATTCGTCGGGTAATCACCCGGTAGTGTGATTGCTAGATTATAAGGTAGTTCTAATATTTAACGTTTTGAGGAACAGTGATACTGTTTTCCACAGGGTCTGCCGCAGCTAGCATTCCCACCACAGTGCAAGAGGGTTCCCTTTTACCCACATCCTCCCAACATTTCTTTTCTTGTGCTGGTGCTGTTAGCCATTCTGATAGTATGAGGTAATATCTCACGGACCTTTTCATTTGGATTTTCCTGTTGATGGCTGATGTGAACATCTTCTCACGTGACTGTTGGCCATCTGTATGTCTTCTTTGGAGCAATGTCTGTTCATGTCTTCTGTCTATTTTTTAATTGGATTTTTTGTTTTTTGGTTGTTGCGTTGTATCAGTTCTACATATTTTGGACACTACCCCTTTATTGCACATGATATTTGCAAACATCTTCTCCTCTTAAGTACGTTGTATTCTATTTATTACATTTTCATTGCTGTTCTGCTGTGCGGTAAGTTTTTATATTGATGGAGCTCTAGTAGTTTATTTTTGCTTTTGTTTCCTTTGCCTTAGGAGGCATGTCTATTCAATGTATGGTTCATGTCAGAGAAGTTACTGTCTGTGCCCTCTTGTAGGATTTTTATGATTTAAGGTCTCACATTGAGGTCTTGAAACTGTTTTGAGTTTATTTGTCCATATGGTGTAAGAAAGCAGTCTAATTTCATTGTTTTGTGCATAGCTGTTCAGTTTTCCCAACACCATTTGTTGTAGAAACTGTCCTTTTCCCTTTTAATAGTTTTGCCTGTTTTGCAGAAGATTAATTGGGCACGTGATTGTGGGCTGATGTCTGAGCTTCTATTCCGTTTCCTTGGTCACTGTGTGTATTTTTTTTTTTTTTTTTGCCAGTCCCATACTGTGAGGATGAACGCAGCTTTGTAGTATAATTTGAAATATGGAATTGTGATGCCTCCAGCTTTGTTTTTCTTCATAACATTGTGCTGGTTGTTCAGTATTTTTGTGATTCCATACAAAGTGTTAGGGTAGTTTATTTGAGTTCTTTCATTTTTTATTTGAATTCAATGAGCCAACTTATCATACATCATTATTTTCAGATGTAGTGTTAAATAATATATCAGATGTGTATTGCATCACGTGCCCTCCTTAATGCCCATCACCCCAGTTACCCCCCCACCCGCCATCCAGCAACCCTCAGTTGGTTGCTATAGTTAAGAGTCTATCATGGTTTTTTCCCCATCTCTGATGACTTCCCATTCTGTTTCCCCTTCCTTTGCCTACGGTTCTCTGCCCTGTTTCTGATATTTCACATATGAGTGAAACCCTATGATAATTGTGTTTCTTTCATGGACATATTTTACTCAGCATAATATCTTCCAGACCCATCCAGGTTGATGTGATGGTAAGTATTCATCCTTTCTGATGGCTGAGGAATATTCCTTTGAATATATGAACCACATCTTCTTTATCCATTCCTCTGTCCATAGATATCTGGGTTCTTTCCATAGTTTATCTAGATTGGATATTGTTGCGATGAACACTGAGGTGCAGGTGCCAGTTCTTTCCCCTACATCTCTATTTTTGTGGTAAAAGCCCTGTAGTGAAATTGCTGTGTTTTAGGGTAACTTTACTTTTAACTTCTTGAGGAAACCCCGTACTGTTTTCCAGAGTGGATATAACAGTCTGCATTCCAACCAGGAGTGTAGGAGGGTTCTCCATTCTCTGCATCCTCACCAATATTTGTGGTTTCATGTCCTGTTAACTTTAGACATTCTGCCTGGTGTGATAGGACACCTCAATGTGGTTTAGATTTGCATTTCCCAGAAGCCATGTGATATAGAACATTTATGTATATATCTGTTGGTCACATGCGTGTCATCATTGGAGAAATATCTGTTCATATTTTCACCCATGTCTAGACCTTCCGTTGGATTAAGGCCCAGAAGCCTAGAAGATACAATCAGCCAGAACTGTGGAGATCTTCACAAGGTCTGAGATACAATGGAGATTTAGGGTGTGTATCAAGCTCAGGGATTGTCTTCAGAGGGTGGATGGAAGTGTAGGTTCACTGACATTGTCTCAGGTTTGCATTCAGATGTCTCATGCTCTGAATCCAGTCTGGAGTAAAAAAAGGAGTTTCCTTTTGTGTGGCGGGCTGATCCTCTGGTTTTGCTAAAGTGTTCCCAATACCCGGGGCTTGGGATCCAGGCCTCTACAGATGGACCTCTCAGAACTCCAAATAGGGTTAGGGTTAGGACCTAGGAAAATGGAAGGTCTGAATTGCCAACCGTGTGGTGAGCGTCCTGGAGGGCTGAGTTGAGGACATGGGTCAGGGTGAGTGTCCGGCTCAGGGTTTCAATCCATGAGCCCTTGAATGTGGGAGTTCACTGGGATGGAAACAGATGGGCCTTCATATTTATACTGACCTATATACTTACTGGAGTCCATTATGGAAAGATTTCCATCTGGGTGTGAGGCAGAGTCCTGTGGTATTGCTCAGTCATCCCCAAATCCTAGGGCTTTGGAGCCCACCCTTAGGGGACGGAGACATGAGAACCCAAGCTAGGGATAGAGTTAGGGCCAAAGGACATTGCAGGCCCAAACAGCTGACAGTGTGTGTGGTTCCTAGAGGCTGGAATTAAGGATGAGTGTTCTGGTTCTGGTCAGGCACAGGGTTTGTGACCTAGAGGCCACTGACATTGGGGGTTTGCTGGTATAGGCTCAGATGGGCAGGCATTTTATCCTGCTTTGAATACTTTCTAGAGGTCTACATGGCACGCTTTCCTCCTGTGTGTTAGGATGAGTCCTGTGGTATGGCTAAGGTGACCCCAGTCCGTGGGGTAGGGAGCCAGACCCCTAGGAATTGAATGCTCAGAACACAAACTAAGCTTCAGTTAGGGGTTAGGAGTATGGCAGGCCCAATCTGATGGTGGTGTGGCAAGCTATCCAGAGGGCTGAGTACAGAGGGATGGATAGAGTAAGTGTCAGGTTCAGGTTTGTGTCCAGCTGCTGACTCTGGGTGAACTCAGTGGTGCGTGGCAGATTTCTCCTGCTCAGAATCCTTTGCAGAGTCCCAAATGGTATGGTTTCCTTCTGGGTGGCAGGCAGAGATCTCAAATCTTGCTCAGGGGTCCCCATCCGTGGGACTTGGGTGCCAGTCCTCTGGGGACAGAGCATGAAACCCCAACCTAGGGTTGGGGCTAGGTCCCAGCAACATGACAGGCCTGATTTGCTGGTGCTGTGCAGAGCTCTCACGGGGACTGAGTAGAGAACATGGGTCAGTCTGAGTCAGGCTCCGGGTTGGTGGCCATGGGGGGAAAGGCAGATTTCTCCTGCTCTCAGTCCTTGGCAGAGTTCCAATTCTACTGTTTCCTTCTGGGTTGAAGACAGAGTCCTCTGGCATTTCTCAGGGGTCCCACATATGTGGGGCTTTGGTACCTGTATTCTTGGGACACAAGACAGAAAATGTACCTAAGTTTTGGTTAGGGCTGAGGGTCATGTCAGTCTCAATAGGCCACCCTGAGAGGAGTGACCTGGGGAGCAGAGTTGAGGACATGGGTCAGTGTGAGTGTTAAGATCCAGGTGTGAACGGGGGGTGCTGAAAGTGGGATAGCCTCAGGGGGCCAAGAAATATTCTGGTATAGTTCAGGTGTAACCCATCAGCGGAGCTTTGGTGTCAATCATCAGAGGACAGAAGACTGAAAACACAACCTAGGGCTTGGAAAAGAGCACAGGGGCATGGCTGGCCTGATCTGCTGGTGCCGAGGCTAGATGTCTGGGGTACTGAGTTGAGGGCCATGGTCAGGTGGTGCATTACGATCTGGGTTTGTGCCTGGGGTGTGGCCGAAGTTGGAGGTGGCTTCAGGGAGCATGAAGATTTCTCCCATTCCGATGGTTCTGTGCAGCTCCAAACAGAACGGTTTCCACCCGGGTGGCAGACAGAGCACTGGGTTGTGGCTCAGGGGTCCAAATATGGAGGAATTGGGGGACCAGCCTCTGGGGATGAAGACCGAAAATGCAACCTAGGCTTAAGGTTAGGGTCAGGGGCATGGCAGGCCCAATTTGCTGGCACTGAGAAGGGATCCCAGGGGGATGAATTGAGGGCAGAGGTCCGGTGGCATGAGAGGGTCCAGGTTTGTGGTCAGGGGACCGCTGAAGGAGGGGGTTGTGCTCAGGGAGGCATGCAGTTTCTCCCACTCTGAGTGTTCTACTCAGTTTCAAATGGCACGGTTTCCTCCTGGGTGGTAGGCAGGCTGAGTGCCAGCCTCCACATTTGTGCCCCAATGGTGCGCAGAGGGTGGGGGATAGCCTCGGGTGAACCGTGCAGGTTTCTCCCGGTCTGAGGATTCGACACAGCTCCAAACAGCATGGTTTCCTCCTGCATGGTGGACAGAGTCCTGAGGTGTCACTCAGGATTCTTTAATCTTGGGGTCTTGGGGTCAGGACTCTTGGGGATGATACCTGAAAACCAAAATTAGGGATAGGGTTAAGGCCTAGGGCCATGGTAGACCTGATATGCCAGTGCAGAGACAGGTGCCCTGGTGCGCTGAGTTGAGCTCGGGTGTCAGACGGGGCCTTAGCCTCTAGATGTGTGTCCAGACGTTCGCATAACCTGGGGGTGACTTCAGGGGTGCATGGAAGTTTCTCCAGCTCTGAGGGTTCAGCGCAGCTCCAAACAGCACAGCGGTGCCCTGCGTGGCAGGCAGATTACCAGCATGAGTATCAGGCATCCTCAATCCTTGTGACGCAGTATGTGGTCTATTCTGGAGAAGGTTCCATGTGCACTTGAGAAGAATGTGTATTCTGTTGTTTTAGGGTGGAATGTTCTGTATATGTCTATGAGGTCCATCTGGTCCAATGTTTCATTCAATGCTCTTATTTCTTTTTTAATTTTCTGCTTCGATGATCTGTCTATTTTTGAGAGAGGCGTATGAAGATCTCCTACTATTATTGTATTCATATCAATATGACTCTTTATCTTGATTAATAGTTTTCTTATGGAATTGGGTGCTCCCATATTGGGGGCATAGATATTCACAATTGTTAGATCATCTTGGCGGATAGTCCCTTTAAGAATTATGGAGTGTCCTTCTGTATCTCTGACTACAGTCTTTAGTTTAAAATCTAATTTATCTGATATGAGAATCGCTACCCCAGCCTTCTTTTGAGGCCCATTGGCATGAAAGATGCTTCTCCATCCGTTCACTTTCAGTCTGGGTGTATCCTTAGGTTCAAAATGGGTCTCTTGTAGACAACATATGGATGGGTCCTGTCGTTTTATCCAATCTGCAACCCTGTGTCGTTTTATGGGCGCATTTAGGCCATTCACATTGAGAGTGATTATTGAGAGATAGGTTTTGATTCATGTCATGTTGCCTTTGAAGTCTTTCTGTCTGTAGATTGTTTCTATATTTCTGTTCAATGATATTCTTAGGATTTTTTCTCTTTTATAGGACCCCCCCTTAATATTTCCTGCAGTGTCGGCTTGGTGGTTGCATAGTCTTTTAAGCCTTGCCGGTCTTGGAAACTCTTTATCTCTCCATCCAGTTTAAATGTCAGTCTTGCCGGATAGAGTATTCTTGGTTGCATGTTCTTCTCATTTAGTACTCTGAATATATTTTGCCAGCCCTTCCTGGCTTGCCAGGTCTCTGTGAAAAGGTCTGACGTTATTCTAATGGGCTTGGATGCCCACTCTCACCACTCTTGTTCAACATAGTATTAGAAGTCCTAGCAACGGCAATCAGACAACAAAGAGAAATAAAAGGTATCCAAATTGGCAAGGAAGAAGTCAAACTCTCTCTCTTCGCAGATGCCATGATTTTTTATATGGAAAACCCCAAAGACTCCACCCCCAAACTACTAGACTCATACAGCAATTCAGTAACATGGCAGGATACAAAGTCAATGTACATAAATCAGTGGCTTTCTTATACACTAACAATGAAAATACAGAAAGGGAAATTAGAGAATCGATTCCATTTACTAGAGCACCAAGAACCATAAGATACCTGGGAATAAACCTAACCAAAGAGGTAAAGGACCTGTACTCGAGGAACTACAGAACACTCATGAAAGAAATTGAAGAAGACCCAAAAAGATGGAAGACAATTCCATGCTCTTGGATTGGAAGAATAAACATTGTTAAAATGTTTATACTGCCTAGAGCAATCTATGCTTTTAATGCCATTCCGATCAAAATTCCACCGGTAGTTTTCAAAGAGCTGGAGCCAATAATCCTAAAATTTGTATGGAATCAGAAGAGACCCCGAATTGCTAAGGAAATGTTGAAAAACAAAAACAAAACTGGCGGCATCACGTTACCCGATTTCAAGCTTTACTACAAAGCTGCGATCACCAAGACAGCGTGGCCCTGGCATAAAAACAGACACATAGACCAGTGGAACAGAGTGGAGAGCCCAGATATGGACCCTCAACTCCACGGTGAAATAATCTTCGACAAAACAGGAAAAAATATTCAATGGAAAAAAAGACAGTCTCTTCAATCAATGGTGCTGGGAAACTGGACAGCTATATGTAGAATAATGAAACTCAACCATTCTCTTACACTCGAAATGGATAAAAGACCTCATCATGAGACAGGAATCCATCAGAATCCTAGAGGAGAACATAGGCAGTAACCTCTTCGATATCAGCCACAGCAACTTCTTTCAAGATATGTCTCCAAAGGCCAAGGAAACAAAAGCGAAAATAAACTTTTGGCACTTCATCAAGATCAAAAGCTTCTGCACAGCAAAGGAAACAGTCCACCAAACAAAAAGGCAACCCACGGAATGGGAGAAGATATTTGCAAATGACAGTACAGACAAAAGGTTGATATCCAGGATCTAGAAAGAACTTCTCAAACTCAACACACACAAAACAGATAATCATATCCAAAAATGGGCAGAAGATATGAACAGACACTTCTCCAACGAAGACATACAAATGGCTATCAGACACATGAAAAAATGTTCATCATCACTAGCCATCAGGGAGATTCAAATTAAAACCACATTGAGATACCACCTGACACCAGTTAGAAAGGCCACAATTAGCAAGACAGGAAACAACGATTGTTGGAGAGGATGTGGAGAAAGGGGAACCCTCTTACACTGTTGGTGGGAATGCAAGTTGGTGCAGCCACTTTGGAGAACAGTGTGGAGATTCCTCAAGAAATTAAGACTAGAGCTTCCCTATGACCCTGCAATTGCACTGCTGGGTATTTACCCCAAAGATACAGATGTAGTGAAAAGAAGGGCCATCTGTACCCCAATGTTTATTGTAGCAATGGCTATGCTCACCAAACTGTGGAAAGAACCAAGATGCCCTTCAACGGATGAATGGATAAGGAAGATGTGGTACATATACGCAATGGAGTATTATGCCTCCATCAGAAAGGATGAATACCCAACTTTTGTAGCAACATGGACGGGACTGGAAGAAATTATGCTGAACGAAATAAGTCAAGGAGAGAGAGAGTCATGTATCATATGGTCTCACTTATTTGTGGAGCATAGCAAATAACACGGAGGACATAGGGAGATGGAGAGGAGAGGGAGTTGAGAGAAACTGGAAGGGGAGATGAACCATGAGAGACTATGGACTCTGAAAAACAACCAGAGGGTTTTGGAGGGGCAGGGTGGGGTGGGAGTTTGAGGAATCAGGTGGTGGTTAATAGGGAGGGCACGTACTGCATGGAGCACTGGGTGTGATGCCAAAAAAATGAACACTGTTATGCTGTAAATAAACAAATAAAAAAAAAAATGAGTCTATGGAAGGCCCGGCAGTGCCAGTTCACTCCACTGGAGGGAGTGGTGAGCAGTGGTGTGAGATACCCTGGAAGGCATGGCGATGCTGCTTGCCACCACTGGAGGCAGCGGCGAGCTGCCATGGGAAACACACCTGAAGAGGAGTCAGTGCAGCTTGCTGGCTCTGAAGGCAGGGCGGAGGTGCCCGGTGAGAGACCCTGAAACGTGAGGCACTACAGCTTATTTTTACAGGACGGAGTGGTGAGCTGTATAGTCTCTGTTTCTCCAGGCTCAAGGGTGGTGGTAAGAATTGATGGAGCCTGTCCCCCACTCAGCATTGTGCCCTCTTTCCCCAGGTTTGCTGGTAATGTGCTGTCAGGATGGTTCAGGGGGGTCCTCCCAGTTGGGCTCTGGAGCCAGGGGAACCAAACCCGACTCATGGTGCATTTGGAACCGAGGAGCTGAGTGTTTGTTTGGAAAAGTATGTTTGTTTCTCCAAAAAGGATAAGGGCATTGACCAGCTTGAGAGGGAAGTGAATGACCAGTTAAGAAACAAGCCTGTGTCTCTCCTTCTCCCAGGAATCAGAGCAGGTGTGCAGGCTTTAGGTGGGAGACGCCTGCTTATCTGCACCTGACAGCCCTTCTTCACTCTGGCTCCATGAGACCTGAAGTTTGGAAGTCAGCGTCTGAGTCAGTCATGCAGCTTGTCCCAGGACGTCAGTGTTCAGAGAAAACAGCAGGCCTGTGGGTCACAATGCCACATCCATGCCAGGATGGCAGGTAAAAATTCCCTTTCACCCCAAATTTCCTGGGCTTTTCTCTTGTCTCCAGTGGAGCTCACAAATGGCACACTGAACCAGCTGTAAGCAATCTCGTGCGGGTGCCAGAGCTCCTGAGTTTCTCTGCAGGGAGCACCTGGCAGGGATCTCATTTTCTCTGTTTATTTCTGGCTTACAAAGGTATTTGGAACATCTCTTTCCTAGGAAATCCCTTGGATTCGAAAGGGAAGGTGAGATTGACTTGGTGTGCCTTTTGAACATAGAAAGTATTCCTTCACCGAACAGTGTTTACTCCACTGGGCCTAGACTCTGGTGGAACGGCTGGCATCTAGAGTGAGGTGGCTGTTTGTGGTCAGATAGAGACTTGGATGATGGCTTCTTCTTTGTCCAAGGTGATGTATCCTAATGGATTCGTCTTTGAATCCAAAGAGTTCCAATGAGGGCAGAGGGAAAATTCAAAATGATTCCAAGGAGTCTTGGACAATTTAAAAGGGATGCTTGTCTTCCTAGGTTCACTCAAACGGCTATATATGGTTGGACATGCTGTATTTTCTCTGCAGTTTCATGGGTAGTGAAGTCAGAAGGAGAGTCTTTGGGAATTTCCCTGGATAAAGGCACTCTGTTGGCTTCAAGGGACTTGGTGTCAGGAACCCTGGGCTGAATTTCTGTGGCTGCTTTCCTGATGCTCAGTGAGTCAGGGTTTCCCACAGGTTTTATATTTCCTCCTTAGGAAATTGCTGGCAGGGAATGTTCTGCTTAAAGTGGAACCCTCGGGGGCACCTGTGTGGCTCAGTGGGTTAAGCCACTGCCTTCGGCTCAGGTCATGGTCTCAGGGTCCTGAGATTGAGCCCCGCATTGGGCTCTCTGCACAGCGGGGAGTCTGCTTCGTCCTCTCTCTCTGCCTGCCTCTCTGCCTACTTGTGACCTCTGTCAAATAAATAAATAAAATCTAAAAAAAAAAAAAACCCAAAACCGGGACCCTCCTACATTGTTGGTGGGCCTGCGTGTTGTTGCAGCCACTCTTGGAAAGAATACAGTCTGTCCTCCAAAAGCTAAGAACTGAACAACAGTAGGATCCAGCAATTGCCCTCCTAGTTATTTCCCTAAAGGGCACAAAAATGCACATTCAGTGGGGTATAAGCACCGTGATATTTACAGCAGCATTTTCAACCATTGTAAAACAATGGAGGGAGACCAAATGTCCATTCACTGATGAGTGATATATATATATATCACTCGTATATATCATATGTGTGTGTGTGTGTGTATGTGTATTCATTCTCCCACATCTTCTTAATGGAATAGGATCCAGGTTCAAAAAGGATGAAATCTTACCATCTGCAAGGATGTGGATGGATCTACAGTGGATTTAGCTAAGTAAAATCAGTAAGAAAAGACCAATAGCCTATATCTTGACCTCTATGGAATTTCAGAAAGAAAACAGATGAACATAGTGAGGAGAGAAAGGCCAATGAGGAAACAGACTCTAACCTAGAGCAAAATCGAGGGTTGCTAGGGGGCAGGGGTGTGGGGCGAAGGGTTAAGTGGGTGACAGCTATTAGGGAGAGTACTTGTTGTGATGAGCTCTGGGTGTTCTATGCAGGTGAGGAATCACAAAATCCTACCCCTGAAGGAGAGGAATGAACATTGCATGGAAACGAATTGGAATTGAAGTCAATGAAGAAAAGAAGACCATGTTCTACTTCATGAAGACTGAGGTAAAACTGGAATGACTTTTGCTCTCCTGTTCTGTAGCTGTTCATTATGAAACACTCTGTGGCAGGATACACTAGTTTCCTATTGCATAAGGAGCCCTCAGAAAGTTGCCATGAAAGATTTAGATCTCAGAGCATGTACATGTTCCATTGATATGTTACTTTCAGTTTGCCCAGGTGCAAAGGTAAGTGGAGAGAAATAGGGCTGAAGAGGAAAGGAGGTATTAAGCATTCAAGAGGTAGCCTTCCCCTTTCTCATGAATGCCTGGGCCAGTGTAAATTGGGAAGAAGGAGGGGGGATCCCAGAGCTTTGCCGCAGACAGGGGAGTTCTAGGTCTGCCTAGAGCTGGTGGTGTCCATGAGCAGAGCTGAGCTAGTGGCGTGGCAGGCCCGAACTTCTGGTGTTGAGGTGAGTTCCCCAAGGAGCTGAGTTGAGAATGGGGGTCAGGTGGTGAATCAGGCTCTGGGTTTGTGGCCAGGGGGCTGCAGAATGTGGGGGAGTCCTAATGGGGTCATGCAGGTTTCTCTGGCTCTGAGGGTTCCGCACAGCTCCAAAGGGACAAGTTTCCTGCTGGGTGGCAGGGGGACTCCTACAGTGTGGCTCCAAGTTTACCAATCTAGAGGGCTTGGTGGATAGGCCCCTGGGGAAGGAAGCCTGAAAATGCAACATAGGGTTAAGGGTAATGGGCTGGGCAGGACAGGCCTGATCAGCTGACACAGAGGTGAGATACCCTCAGAATTGAGTTGAGGAAATGCATCCTGCAATGCAGAAGTGTCAGGGTTTCTGGCCAGAGGGATGGCTGATCGTGGGGGTGGCTTTAGAGGGGCATGCTGGTTTCTCCCTCTCTGAGGAAACTTTGGAGCTCCAAATGTCATGGCTTCCCCCTGCATGGCATTCAGGTTTCTGCCTTGTTACAGGGGGGTCCTGAATCTGGGGAGTTTGGGGGCCAGGCCTCTTGGGATGGAAGCCCGAAATCAGAAACTAGAGCTACGGTAAGGGCGTAGGGGCATGGCATGCTCAATCTGCTACTGCTGAGGTGGGCTCCCTGGTGGGCTGACTTCAGGGTGGGTATCAGGTGGCATGTCAGACTCAGAGTTTGTGTCCAGGGATGCCACAGAAGCTGGGCGTGACCTCAGGGTTGCATGCAGGTTTCTCCTACCCTGAGGGTTCTGCAGAGCTCCAAATGGCATGGTTTCCTCCTGTGTGGCAGACGCAGTCCTGGGGTGTCACTGAGGAATCCTTAGTCTCTACTGGCATGAATCTCGGAGGTGCCCAATCTGGCGGGCTTGGGGGACAGGCCTCTGTTCATGAAAGCCTGTACACCCCACCTAGGTTTATGGTTAGGGACGAAGGGCATGGCAGGTCCAATGTGCCGGTGCTGATGCGGGCTCCCCTAAGGGTCGAGTTGAGGGCATAGATCTGGCATCGCAGGAGAATCTGGTTTTATGGCCATGGGGGTGACTCATGGTGGGGTGGCATTACGGGGGTTTGCAGGTTTCTCCCCGTCTGAGTGTTCAGTGCAGCTCTAAACCACAAGTTTTCCTCATGAGTGCCAGGTGGAGTCCCGTGGTGGTGCTCAGTAGACCTTAATCTGGGGGGACATGGGAGGCAGGCCCCCTGGGATGGAAGCCTGAAAACCTAAAGAGGGGTTCTGGTAAGGGCCTAGGGGCATGGTGGCCCGATCTGCTTATGTTGAGGTGGGGCGCCCTAGGGTCTGAATTTATGGCATGCGTCCGGCAGCTCAGCAGAATCTGGTTTATGGCCGGGGGGACGGGTGCAGATGATGGGAGTGCCTTTAGAGGGGCAAGTTTCTCCCCCTCTGAGGGTTCAGCACAACTCCAAGGCACAGGTTCCTACTGTGTGGCAAGCGGAGTCCTGAGGTGTATGTCAAGATTCCTTAATCCAGGGGATTTTGTTGCCTGGACCCTCAGCATGGAAGACTGAACACCCAAACTTGTGTTAGGGTTAGGGCCTAGGGGCAATGGCAGGCCCGATCTGCCAGTGCTGAGGCGGGATCCCGTATGGGCTGAGTTGAGGGTATGCATTTGGTGGCGGGATGGAATCCAGCTCTATGGCCAGAGTGGCTGTTGATTATTGGGGTGGCTTTAGGGTGGCATGAAAGTTTCTCCCCATCTGAGGGTTCATTGCAGCTCCAAACCACAAGGTTTCCACTTGTGTGACAGGCTGTGTCCTGTGGTGTTGCTCAGAAGTCCTTAATCTGGGGGGCGTGGGGGCCAGGCCTCTTGGGATGGAAGCCTGAAAATCCAAACTAGGGTTAGGGTTAAGGCTTAGGGACGTGGCAGGCCCGATCTGCTGCAATTGAGGTGGTCTCCTGGATAGGCCGAATGGAGGGTGGGAATCAGGCAGGACTTGAGGTCTGTGTTTGTGTTTGTGGGGGCAAAGAAGCTAGTGGTGTTCTTGGGGGGCATGCAGCTTTCTCCTGCTCTGAGGTTCCTGCACAGTTCCAAATGGCACCATTTTGCCGTAGGAGGCTGGAGGAGTGCTGGCGGGAGTCTCAGTCATCCCCAGTCTGATGGGCTTGGGGTACAGGCCTCTGGGTACGGAAGGCTGTATACTCCACCTAGGGTTAGGGTTAGGGTCTAGGGTCATGGCGGGCCCAATCTGCCGGCGCTGAGATGGGCTCCCCTCAGGGCTGAGTTGAGGGCATGTGTCCGGTAGCTTCATAGAAAACAGCTTTCTGGCCTGGGGTGCCGCAAATTGTGCGGATAGCTTTACGGGGGCTTGAAGGTTTCTCACCCTCTGAGTATTCAGCAGCTCCAAACTGCAAGGTTTCATCCTGCGTGGCTGTTGGAGTCCTGCAATGTCACTCAGGGGTCCTTAATCCAGGGGGCCTGGAGGCTAGGCATCTTGGGATGGAAGCCTGGAAACTCAAACTAAGGTTGAGGTCTTGGGGCGCGACAGGCCCAATCTGCCAGTGCTGAGGCGGACTCCCCGGTGGCCTGAGTTGAGGGTCGGTGATAGGTGGCTAGTGTGAATCTGGGTTTGTGTTCAGGAGGGGCTCAGATGCTGGGGCTTGCCTTGGGGGGCATGAAGTTATCTTTTGCTCTGAGGTCTAAGTAGCTCCAAATGGCACTGTAACAGCATAGGCAGCCTCCAGACTGCCAGAGTGAGTCTCATGCATCCACAATCTGGCGGGTTTGGGGGCTAGGCCTCTGGGTACGGAAGACTGTACACCCAACCTAGGGTTAGGGTTAAGGCCTAGGGGCATGGCAGTTCTGATATGCTGCTGATATGCTGTGTTGAGGCGGGCTCCCTCAGGGCTGAGTGGATGACATGCATCTGGCGTTGTGGCAGAACCTGGCATTATGTCTGGGGCATTTCCAATGGTGGGTGTGTTTAGGTGCTCATGCACTTTTCTTTCTGGAGGGCAGACAGAGTCCTGTGTTGTGACTTTGGAATCCCCAGTCTGGAGGGTTAGGGTTAGGGATAGAGGTTCGGAGAGTGTTAGGGTTAGTTGTTAGGGTTTAGGGTTAGGGTTAGGGTTAGGAGTTAGGGGATAGGGTTAGAGGTAAGGTTTATGGTTAGGCTTAGGGTTAGGCGTATGTCTTAGGGACAAGGCATGTCAGATCTGCCAACACAGATATGGACTCACCCAAGGGCTGTGTTGAGGGCGGGACTCAGGAGTCTCCTCAGGCCCTGGATTTTTGGACTGGAGGGGTAAAGAAGGTGGGAATCGCCTCTGGGGAGCATGATGGTTTCTACTGCTCCGAGGTTGTTATGTTAGGTTTAGAGGTTAGGGTTAGGTTTTGTGGTTAGGGTTAGTGTTAAGATTAGTGTTAAGGTGGGGTGCCTGGGTGGCTCAGTTGGTTAAAGCCTCTGCCTTCCGCTCAGGTCATGATCTCAGGGTCCTGGGATCGAGCCCCACATCAGGCTCTCTGCTCAGCGGGGAGCGTACTTCGTCCTCTCTGTGCCTTCTTCTGATCTGTCTCTGTCAAAGAAATGAATAAAATCTTAAAAAAAATAAAAAGATTAGGGTTAGGGTTATGTCTTAGGGACAAGGCATGTTGGATCTGGTAACACTTATATGGGCTCACCCAAGGGCTGAGTTGAAGGCGGGACTCAGGAGGCTCCTTAGGCCCTGGGTTTTTTTCCTAGAAGGTAAAGATGGTGGGAATGGCCTCAGGGGAGCATGCTGGTTTCTAGGTCTCTGAGAGTGTTAGATAGCACTAAATGAAATGGTTTATTTCATTTATTCTCCTGGCTGAGAGGCTGAGTCCTGCCATCAGTCTGATGATCCTATCCACTGGGATGGAATTGGGTATCAGGCCTCTGGGGTCCAGAGCCTGACCACCTGAGCTAGGGTATTAGGGTTTGGTCCTGGGAGCATGGCAGGCCTGAGGTGACAGTGCGGACTCAGGCTCTCCGGAGGGCTGAGTTGAGGGTATTGCTCTGGTGGCCCATCAGGCACTGGGCGGTGGTGTGTGGGTCCTCGGAAGGTGTGGGTGTCTTTAGGGGGCATGGAGGTTTCTCCGGCCAGGAGCATACTGCACAGGGCCATGTGGGCCATTTTCCTTGTGGGTGGCAGCCGGAGTCCAGCATTGCAAATACAGGGTCCCCAGTCTGGACGGCTAGGGAGCCAGGCCTCTGTGGATCGAAGCATAAACACCCATCCTAGCATTATGGTTAAGTCTTTGGGGCATGGTAACCCCGATCTGCTGGTGCTGTGGTGACCCATCCTGATGCCTGAGTTGAGGCTATGTCTGCAGGACATTGAGACTCTGGTTCCCGGTCCTTGGGAGGGTCCAGAAGTGCTTTGGCCTCAGGGAGACTTGCAGGCTTCTCCTGCTCTGTGGCTTCAGCCCATTTCTAAACGGCACGGTTCATGCTGGGATCATGTGCAATTATGGGGTGCAACACAGGGGTCCCCTATCTGGGGTTTTGAGGACCAGTTGTGGGAGGATGATGCCTGAGCACGAACCTGGGCTAGGGTTAGTATTAGGATTAGGGTTAAGGTTATGTCTTAGGGACAAGGCATGTCGGATATGCAAGCACAGATATCAGCTCACCCAAGGGCTGAGTTGAGGGTGGGACTCAGGAGGCTCCTCGGGCACTGGGGTTTTGGGCTGTACGGGCAAAGATGTTGGAAATCGCCTCAGGGGAGCATGCCAGTTTCTACAATTCTCAGGGCATTAGATAGCACGAAATGAAAGGTCACCTTCTGGCTGAGAGGGTGAGTCCTGCTGTGAGGGTTAGGTTGTAGGGGCATTGCAGCCCCAATCTGCTGGCGCTGTGGTGGCCCATCCCAATGCTTGAGTTCAGAGCGTGTGTCTGCAGGACCATGAGACTCCTGGTTCTTGGTCCTTGGGGGCGCTGGAAGTGGGGTGGCCTCAGGGAGACATTCCAATTTATCCCGCTCTGTGGGTTCAGCACAATTCTAAACAGCATGGTTTCCTCCTGGTGTCAGGTTCAATGATGGGGTATCGCTCACGGGTCCCCCATCTGGGGCCTTGGGGACCAGGAGTCAGAGTATGGACGCCTGAACACACAACCTGGGCTAGGTTTAGTATTATGGTTAGTGTTAGGCTTAGGGACAGGGCATGTCGGATCTGCTAGCACAGATACGGGCTCACCCAAGGGCTGAGTTGAGGGCAGGACTCAGGAGGCTCCTCAGGCCCTGGGTTCTTGGCCTGGAGGAGCAAAGCTGGTGGGAATGGCCTCAAGGGAGAATGGCTGGTTGCTACTGCTCTGAGGGTGTGAGAGAACACCAAATGAAAAGGTCTCCTCCTGGCTGAGAACTGAGTCCTGCCGACAGTCTGATGCTCAACCCATGGGAGGAATTGGGTGTCAGGCCTCTGGGTCCAATGCCTGAACACCCAACCTAGTGTTAGGGTTTCATCCTGGGAGAATGGCAGGCCTGCCAGTGCGGCTCAGGTTCTCCGGAGGGCTGAGTTGAGGGCATTGCTCTGGTGGCCTGTCAGGTTCTGGGTTTGTGGTGTGGCATTTCTTGGAAGGCGTGGGTGGCTTTAGGGGGCATGGAGGATTCTGTGGCCAGGAGCATACTGCACAGGATCATATGGTCCAGTTTCATCGTGGGTGGCAGCCAGAGTCCTGCATTGGGAATCCAGGGTCCCCAGTCTGGAGGGCTAGGGGTCCAGTCCTCAGGGGACAGAAGCCTGACACCCAACCTAGGGTTAGGGTAGGGTTGTAAGGGCATGGCAGCCCCGATCTGATGGCGCTGTGGTGATGCTTCCCAATGCCTGAGTTGAGGGCGCGAGTCTGTAGCACTGTGAGAGTCCTGGTTCCTGGTCCTTGGGTGTGCCAGAAGTGGCAGTGGCCTCTGGGAGGCATGCAGGTTTCTCCCGCTCTGCGGGTTCAACACATTTCTAAAGGGCAGGGTTTCCTCCTGGGATCAGGCGCAATTATGCGGTGCAGCTCAGGGGTCCCCCATCTGGCCGTTTGGGGGACCAGGCTATGGAGGAGGGATGCCTGAACACACAACCTGGGCTAGAGTTAGTATTAGGGTTAGGCTTAGCGTTAAGGTTATGTCTTAGGGAGAAGGCATGTGGGATCTGCCAGCACAGATATTGGCTCACTGAAGGGCTGAGTTGAGGGCAGGGCTCCGGAGGCTTCTCAGGCCCTGGGTTTTTGGCCTGGAGGTGCAAAGATGGCGGGAATGGCCTCAGGGCAGCTTGGCCGGTTCCTAGGGCTCTGAGGGTGTTGGAGAGCACCAAATGGAATCTCCTGCTGGTTGAGAAGCTGAGTCATGCCATCAGTTTGATGCTCCCACCCATGGGTGGAATTGGGTGTCAGGGTTCTAGAACCTGAACACCCAACCTAGGGTTAGGGTTTGGTCCTGGGAGAATGGCAGGCCTGATGTGCCAGCACGGACTCAGGCTCTCTGGAGGGCTGGGCTGAGGGCATTGTTCTGGCGGCCTGTAAGGCTAAGGAATTGTGGTGTGGGGGTGCTCAGAAGGTGTGGTTGGCTTTAGGGGTCATGGAGGTTTCTCCGGCAAGGAGCGTTCTGCAAAGGTCCATGTGGTCAAGTTTCATCATGGGTGGCAGCCAGAGTCCTACGTTGGGAATATGGGGTCCCCAGTCTGGAGGGCTAGGGAGCCAGTCCTCTGGGGACTGAAGCCTGAACACCCAACCGAGGGTTAGGTTTAGGTCACAGGGGCATGGCGGCCCAGATCTGCCGGCACAGTGATGACCAATCCCGATGCCTGAGTTGAGGACGTGAGTCTGCAGGACCGTGAGACTCCTCATTCCTGCTCCTCAGGGGCGCCGGTATTGGGGGTGGCGTCAGGGAGGCATTCTGGTTTCTTCTGCTCTGTAGGTTCAGCATATTCCTTTTTTTTTTCACTTTCAATATCTATCTATCTATATTATTTCTTTTCAGCGTAACAGTATTCCTTATTTTTGCACCACACCCAGTGCTCCATGCAACACGTGCCCTCCCTAATACCCACCACCTTGTTCTCCCAACCTCCCACTCCCCACCCATTCAAGACCCTCAGGTTCTTTTTCAGAGTCCGTAGTCTCTCATGGTTCACCTCCCCTTCCCATTTCCCACAACTTCCTTCTCCTCTCCATCTCCCCATGTCCTCCTTGTTCTTTGTTATGCTCCACAAATAAGTGAAACCATATGATAATTGACTCTCTCTGCTTGACTTATTTCACTCAGCATAATCTCTTCCACTCCCGTCCATATTGCTACAAAAGTTGGTATTCATCCTTTCTGATGGAGGCATAATACTCCATCTTGTATATGGACCACATCTTCCTTATCCATTCGTCCATTGAAGGGCATCTTGGTTCTTTCCACAGTTTGGCGACCGAGGCCTTTGCTGCTATAATCATTGGGGTACAGATGGCCCTTCTTTTCACTCCATCTGTATCTTTGGGGTAAATATCCAGCAATGCGATTGCAGGGTCATAGGGAAGCTCTATTTTTAATTTCTGGAGGAATCTCCACACTGTTCTCCAAAGTGGCTGCACCAACTTGCATTCCCACCAACAGTGTAAGAGGGTTCCCCTTTCTCCACATCCTCTCCAACACACGTTGTTTCCTGTCTTGCTAATTGTGGCCTTTCTAACTGGTGTCAGGTGGTATCTCAATGTCGTTTTCATTTGAATCTCCCTGATGGCTAGTGATGATGAACATTTTGTCATGTGTCTGATAGCCATTTGTATGTCTTCGTTGGAGGAGTGTATGCTCATATCTTCTGCCCATTTTTGGATATGATTATCTGTTTTGTGTGTGTTGAGTTTGAGAAGTTCTTTCTAGATCCTGGATATCAACCTTTTGTCTGAACTGTCATTTACAAATATCTTCTCCCATTCCGTGGGTTGCCTTTTGATTGTTGGACTGTTCCCTTTGCTGTGCAGAAGCTTTTGATCTTGATGAAGTGCCAAAAGTTCATTTTCGCTTTTGTTTCCTTGGCCTTTGGAGACATATCTTGAAAGAAGTTGCTGTGGCTGATAACGAAGAGGTTACTGCCTATGTACTCCTCTAGGATTCTGAGAGAATCCTGTCTCACGTTGAGCTCCTTTATCGAGTTCGAGTTTATCATTGTGTATGGTGTAAGAGAATGGTCGAGTTTCATTCTTCTACATATCGCTGTCCAGTTTTCCCAGCACCATTGATTGAGGAGAATGTCTTTTGTTACATCGAATATTTTTCCCTGATTTCTCGATGATTATATCACAATAGAGTTGAGGGTCCGTATCTAATCGGGATCGATGTGGGCAGAGCGCTCATGAAAATTGGCTGGCGTTGGACAACCATGGGGACCGCCTTGTTCCGCGTGGCCCAGGACACTTTCTCGCTCGGGGTATGTCCCAGCCACCCGAAAACGCGCTGAGACGACGGGGACCGGCCGGGGGCCTCAGCGCCGGGGAGCTTGCTCCGAGCAGAGTTGATGGAAGGTCTGTGGTCGGGCATTCGTCTCCGCCTTGGAGGGAGGCCGGGGCGCCCGGGAAGGGCTTGCCCTCTCTGGGGGAACAAATGGATCTGTCGCTCCACAGCTGTGTCGCAGCCACGAAAGGAGCCGATGGCGCCAGGACGGTCGGAGACTCGTGGCGCGTGACTCAGGGTTCCCCATGCGGAGGCCCCCAGGCTCAGGCCCCTGGCAACGGAAGGCTGAGCAAGCAGGCCCGGGCCGGGCCCGGCTTTCGGGGCTGGCCCGGCCCCAGCGGCCGGCGCCAGGGAGGGGACCCCCGGAGGCTGAGGAGCGGGAGGCGTCGGCCTCCCCGGGGCCCGCCTCCTGGAGTTCCTCCTGGCGGTGCCAGAACGCGACGACACGCGATCCCGGACAGGGCCAAGGGGGGGCGGCCCTGCGGCCCTGTGGCGCCCGAAGTGTGTTCGCCGGGCGTTTTCCGGCCAATTCTCACGAGCGTTCTGCCCAAATCGTGATCGATTTGGGCAGAACGCTCGTGAGAATTGGCCGGCGTTGGGCACCCCTGGTCAGCGCCCAGGGCCGCGTGTAGCAGGGCCCTTTCTCGCTCGGGGCATGGCGCGGCCACCCGGAAAACGAGCCGCGACGATGGGGTGCGGCCGGCGGCCCCGGCGCCGGGTAGTTTTCCCCGTGCAGAGTGGATGGAGGCTCCGTGGCCGGGCGTCCGCCTCCGCCGTGGCGGGCGACCGTGGCGCCCGTGGAGGCGGCGGGCCTCTGTGGGGGAACGGAGTGATCTCTCACTCCACGGCTGGGACGAAGCCGCGAAAGGTGCCGTTGTCGCCGGGACGGTCAGGGGGACTCGTGTCGCGGGACTTAGGGTTCCCCATGCGGAGGCCCCCAGGCTCAGGCCCCTGGCAACGGAAGGCTGAGCAAGCAGGCCCGGGCCCGGGCCCGGCTTTCGGGGCTGGCACGGCCCCAGCGGCCGGCGCCAGGGAGGGGACCCCCGGAGGCTGAGGAGCGGGAGGCGTCGGCCTCCCCGCGGCCCGCCTCCCGGAGCTCCTCCTGGCGGTGCCGGAACGCGAAGACACGCGATCACGGACAGGGCCCCGGGTGGGCCCTGCGGCCCTCTGGTGCCCGAAGTGTGTTCGCCGGGCGTTTTCCGGCCAATTCTCAGGAGCGTTCTGCCCAAATCGGGATCGATTTGGGCAGAACGCTTGTGAGAATTGGCCGGCGTTGGGCAGCCCTGGTCAGCGCCCAGTGCCGCGTGGAGCAGGGACCTTTCTCGCTCGGGGCATGTCGCGGCCACCCGGAAAACGAGCCACGACGATGGGGCGCGGCCGGCGGCCCCGGCGCCACGGAGTTTTCCCCGAGTGAGTGGATGGAGGCGCCGTGGCCGGGCGTCCGCCTCCGCCGTGGCGGGCGGCCGGGGTGCCCGTGGAGGGGGCTGGCCTCTGTGGGGGAACGGAGTGATCTCTCACTCCAGGGTTGGGACGAAGCCGCGAAAGGTGCCGCTGTCGCCTGGACGGTCGGGGGGACTCGTGGCGCGGGACTCAGGGTTCCGCATGCGGAGGCCCCCAGGCTCAGGCCCCTGGCAACGGAAGGCTGAGCAAGCAGGCCCGGGCCTGGGCCCGGATTTCGGGGCTGGCCCGGCGCCAGGGGCCGGGGCCAGGGAGGGGACCCCCGGAGGCGGAGGAGCGGGAGGCGTCGGCCTCCCCGGGGCCCGCCTCCCGGAGCTCCTCCTGGCGGTGCCGGAACGCGACGACACGCGATCCCGGACAGGGCCTCGGGGGGGCGGCCCTGCGGCCCTGTGGTGCCCGAAGTGTGTTCGCCGGGCGTTTTCCGGCCAATTCTCACGAGCGTTCTGCCCAAATCGGGATCGATTTGGGCAGAACGCTCGTGAGAATTGGCCGGCGTTGGGCAGCCCTGGTCAGCGCCCAGTTCCGCGTGGAGCAGGGCCCTTTCTCTCTCGGGGCATGTCACGGCCCCCCGGAAAACGAGCCGCGACGATGGGGCGCGGCCGGCGGCCCCGGCGCCGGGGAGTTTTCCCCGAGCAGAGTGGATGGAGGAGCCGTGGCCGGGTGTCCGCCTAAGACGTGGCGGGCGACCGGGGCGCCCGTGGAGGGGGCTGGCCTCCGTGGGGGAACGGACTGATCTCTCACTCCACGGATGGGGCGAAGCCGCGAAAGGTGCCGTTGTCGCCGGGACGGTCGGGGGACTCGTGGCGCGGGACGCAGGGTTCCGCATGGGGAGGCCCCAGGTCAGGCCCCTGGCAACGGAAGGCTGAGCAAGCAGGCCCGGTCCCGGGCCCTAGTTTCGGGGCAGGCCCGGCGCCTGCTGCCGGCGCCGGGGAGGGGACCCCCGGAGGCTGAGGAGCGGGAGGCGTCGGCCTCCCCGGGGCCCGCCTCCAGGAGCTCCCCCTGGCGGTGCCGGAACGCGACGACACGCGATCACGGACAGGGCCCCGGGGGGGCGGCCCTGCGGCCCTGTGGTGCCCAAGTGTGTTCGCCGGGCGTTGTCTGGCCAATTCTCACGAGCGTTCTGCCCAAATCGATCCCGATTTGGGCAGAACGCTCGTGAGAATTGGCCGGCTTTCGGCAGCCATGGTGACCGCCCAGTTCCGTGTGGACCAGGGCCCTTTCTCTCTTGGGGCATGTCGCGGCCACCCGGAAAACGAGCCGTGACGATGGGGCGCGGTCGGCAGTCCCGGCGCCGGGGAGTTTTCCCGGAGCAGAGTTAATGGAGGGGCTGTGGCCGGGCGTCCGCCTTCGCCGTGGTAAGCCCCCGGGGCGCCCTTGGAGGGGTCTGGACTCTGTGGGGGAACGAATTGATCTCTCACTCCTCGGCTGGGATGCAGCCGCGAAAGGCACCATTGTCTCTGGGACTGTGGCGGACTTGTGGCCCAGGACTCAGGATTCCCGGGGTGAGGCCCTAGGTACAGGCCCCTGGCAATGGAAGTCTGAACAAGCAGGCCTGGGTCGGGCCCGGATTTCATGGCAGGCCCGGCCCCAGCTGCCACCGCCAAGGTGAGACCCCCAGAATCTGTGGAGAGGGAGGCGTCTGCCTCGCCATCAGGGAGATTCTGATTAAAACTACATTGAGATACCACCTGACACCAGTTAGAATGTCCAAAATTAGGAAGACAGGAAATAACGTTTGTTGGAGAGGATGTCGAGAAAGTGGAACCCTGTTACACTGTTGGTGAGACTGCCATTTAGTGCAGCCACTTTGGAGAACAGTGTGCAGATGACTCAAGAAATTAAAAATAGAGCTTCCCTATGACCCTGCAATTACACTGATGGGTATTTACCCCAAAGATACAGATGGAGTGAAAAGAAGAGCCATCTGTACCCCAATGTTTATTGCAGCAATGGCCACGGTCGCCAAACTGTGGAAAGAACCAAGATGCCCTTCAACGGATGAATGGATAAGGAAGATGTGGTCCATATACACAATGGAGTATTATGCCTCCATCAGAAAGGATGAATACCCAACTTTTGTAGCAACATGGACGGGAGTGGAAGAGATTATGCTGAGTGAAATAAGTCAAGCAGAGAGAGTCAAATATCATATGGTCTCCCTTATTTGTGGAGCATAACAAAGAACACGGAGGACATGGGGAGATGGAGAGGAGAGGGAGTTGAGGGAACCTGGAAGGGGAGATGAACCATGAGAGACTATGGACTCTGAAAAACAACCTGAGTGTTTTGGAAGGGCGGGGGTTGGGAGGTTGGGGAACCAGGTGGTGGGTAATAGGGAGGGCACGTACTGCATGGAGCACTGGGTGTGGTGCAAAAACAGTGAACACTGTTATGCTGAAAATAAACAAATAAAAAAAAAAAGAAAATTGTACTCTTAGACCCCGTCATCTATATCACTCATCCCTCCATCCACTTCCACTCTGGTAACCACAGAGTCGGTTTTTGTTTTGTATCTTCTTTCTCCTTTATTTATGTATGTTTGTTTCCTAAATTCCATGGAAGAGTGACATCCAAAGGCCTTTGTCTTTCTCTGACTGACTGATTTCACTTAGGATAGTATTCTCTAGCTCCATCCATGTGTCTGCAAATGGCAAGATTTCATTTTTTATGGCTGAGTAATTTCGCACTGTGTGTGTGTGTGTGTGTGTGTGTGTACATTTATCATCTCATTTATCATGTTTTCAAGAAATACTTGGATTTTTTCCATATTGTAATATTTTAATTAATGTTGCATGAAACATAGGGGCACATGTATCATTTTGATTTACTGTTCTCATATTCGTCGGGTAATCACCCGGTAGTGTGATTGCTGGATTATAAGGTAGTTCTAATATTTAACGTTTTGAGGAACAGTGATACTGTTTTCCACAGGGTCTGCCGCAGCTAGCATTCCCACCACAGTGCAAGAGGGTTCCCTTTTACCCACATCCTCCCAACATTTCTTTTCTTGTGCTGGTGCTGTTAGCCATTCTGATAGTATGAGGTAATATCTCACGGACCTTTTCATTTGGATTTTCCTGTTGATGGCTGATGTGAACATCTTCTCACGTGACTGTTGGCCATCTGTATGTCTTCTTTGGAGCAATGTCTGTTCATGTCTTCTGTCTATTTTTTAATTGGATTTTTTGTTTTTTGGTTGTTGCGTTGTATCAGTTCTACATATTTTGGACACTACCCCTTTATTGCACATGATATTTGCAAACATCTTCTCCTATTAAGTACATTGTATTCTATTTATTACATTTTCATTGCTGTTCTGCTGTGCGGTAAGTTTTTATATTGATGGAGCTCTAGTAGTTTATTTTTGCTTTTGTTTCCTTTGCCTTAGGAGGCATGTCTATTAAATGTATGGTTCATGTCAGAGAAGTTACTGTCTGTGCCCTCTTGTAGGATTTTTATGATTTAAGGTCTCACATTGAGGTCTTGAAACTGTTTTGAGTTTATTTGTCCATATGGTGTAAGAAAGCAGTCTAATTTCATTGTTTTGTGCATAGCTGTTCAGTTTTCCCAACACCATTTGTTGTAGAAACTGTCCTTTTCCCTTTTAATAGTTTTGCCTGTTTTGCAGAAGATTAATTGGGCACGTGATTGTGGGCTGATGTCTGAGCTTCTATTCCGTTTCCTTGGTCACTGTGTGTATTTTTTTTTTTTTTTGCCAGTCCCATACTGTGAGGATGAACGCAGCTTTGTAGTATAATTTGAAATATGGAATTGTGATGCCTCCAGCTTTGTTTTTCTTCATAACATTGTGCTGGTTGTTCAGTATTTTTGTGATTCCATACAAAGTGTTAGGGTAGTTTATTTGAGTTCTTTCATTTTTTATTTGAATTCAATGAGCCAACTTATCATACATCATTATTTTCAGATGTAGTGTTAAATAATATATCAGATGTGTATTGCATCACGTGCCCTCCTTAATGCCCATCACCCCAGTTACCCCCCCACCCGCCATCCAGCAACCCTCAGTTGGTTGCTATAGTTAAGAGTCTATCATGGTTTTTTCCCCATCTCTGATGACTTCCCATTCTGTTTCCCCTTCCTTTGCCTACGGTTCTCTGCCCTGTTTCTGATATTTCACATATGAGTGAAACCCTATGATAATTGTGTTTCTTTCATGGACATATTTTACTCAGCATAATATCTTCCAGACCCATCCAGGTTGATGTGATGGTAAGTATTCATCCTTTCTGATGGCTGAGGAATATTCCTTTGAATATATGAACCACATCTTCTTTATCCATTCCTCTGTCCATAGATATCTGGGTTCTTTCCATAGTTTATCTAGATTGGATATTGTTGCGATGAACACTGAGGTGCAGGTGCCAGTTCTTTCCCCTACATCTCTATTTTTGTGGTAAAAGCCCTGTAGTGAAATTGCTGTGTTTTAGGGTAACTTTACTTTTAACTTCTTGAGGAAACCCCGTACTGTTTTCCAGAGTGGATATAACAGTCTGCATTCCAACCAGGAGTGTAGGAGGGTTCTCCATTCTCTGCATCCTCACCAATATTTGTGGTTTCATGTCCTGTTAACTTTAGACATTCTGCCTGGTGTGATAGGACACCTCAATGTGGTTTAGATTTGCATTTCCCAGAAGCCATGTGATATAGAACATTTATGTATATATCTGTTGGTCACATGCGTGTCATCATTGGAGAAATATCTGTTCATATTTTCACCCATGTCTAGACCTTCCGTTGGATTAAGGCCCAGAAGCCTAGAAGATACAATCAGCCAGAACTGTGGAGATCTTCACAAGGTCTGAGATACAATGGAGATTTAGGGTGTGTATCAAGCTCAGGGATTGTCTTCAGAGGGTGGATGGAAGTGTAGGTTCACTGACATTGTCTCAGGTTTGCATTCAGATGTCTCATGCTCTGAATCCAGTCTGGAGTAAAAAAAGGAGTTTCCTTTTGTGTGGCGGGCTGATCCTCTGGTTTTGCTAAAGTGTTCCCAATACCCGGGGCTTGGGATCCAGGCCTCTACAGATGGACCTCTCAGAACTCCAAATAGGGTTAGGGTTAGGACCTAGGAAAATGGAAGGTCTGAATTGCCAACCGTGTGGTGAGCGTCCTGGAGGGCTGAGTTGAGGACATGGGTCAGGGTGAGTGTCCGGCTCAGGGTTTCAATCCATGAGCCCTTGAATGTGGGAGTTCACTGGGATGGAAACAGATGGGCCTTCATATTTATACTGACCTATATACTTACTGGAGTCCATTATGGAAAGATTTCCATCTGGGTGTGAGGCAGAGTCCTGTGGTATTGCTCAGTCATCCCCAAATCCTAGGGCTTTGGAGCCCACCCTTAGGGGACGGAGACATGAGAACCCAAGCTAGGGATAGAGTTAGGGCCAAAGGACATTGCAGGCCCAAACAGCTGACAGTGTGTGTGGTTCCTAGAGGCTGGAATTAAGGATGAGTGTTCTGGTTCTGGTCAGGCACAGGGTTTGTGACCTAGAGGCCACTGACATTGGGGGTTTGCTGGTATAGGCTCAGATGGGCAGGCATTTTAATCCTGCTTTGAATACTTTCTAGAGGTCTACATGGCACGCTTTCCTCCTGTGTGCTAGGATGAGTCCTGTGGTATGGCTAAGGTGACCCCAGTCCGTGGGGTAGGGAGCCAGACCCCTAGGAATTGAATGCTCAGAACACAAACTAAGCTTCAGTTAGGGGTTAGGAGCATGGCAGGCCCAATCTGATGGTGGTGTGGCAAGCTATCCAGAGGGCTGAGTACAGAGGGATGGATAGAGTAAGTGTCAGGTTCAGGTTTGTGTCCAGCTGCTGACTCTGGGTGAACTCAGTGGTGCGTGGCAGATTTCTCCTGCTCAGAATCCTTTGCAGAGTCCCAAATGGTATGGTTTCCTTCTGGGTGGCAGGCAGAGATCTCAAATCTTGCTCAGGGGTCCCCATCCGTGGGACTTGGGTGCCAGTCCTCTGGGGACAGAGCATGAAACCCCAACCTAGGGTTGGGGCTAGGTCCCAGCAACATGACAGGCCTGATTTGCTGGTGCTGTGCAGAGCTCTCACGGGGACTGAGTAGAGAACATGGGTCAGTCTGAGTCAGGCTCCGGGTTGGTGGCCATGGGGGGAAAGGCAGATTTCTCCTGCTCTCAGTCCTTGGCAGAGTTCCAATTCTACTGTTTCCTTCTGGGTTGAAGACAGAGTCCTCTGGCATTTCTCAGGGGTCCCACATATGTGGGGCTTTGGTACCTGTATTCTTGGGACACAAGACAGAAAATGTACCTATGTTTTGGTTAGGGCTGAGGGTCATGTAAGTCTCAATAGGCCACCCTGAGAGGAGTGACCTGGGGAGCAGAGTTGAGGACGTGGGTCAGTGTGAGTGTTAAGATCCAGGTGTGAACGGGGTGTGCTGAAAGTGGGATAGCCTCAGGGGGCCAAGAAATAGTCTGGTATAGTTCAGGTGTAACCCATCAGCGGAGCTTTGGTGTCAATCATCAGAGGACAGAAGACTGAAAACACAACCTAGGGCTTGGAAAAGAGCACAGGGGCATGGCTGGCCTGATCTGCTGGTGCCGAGGCTAGATGTCTGGGGTACTGAGTTGAGGGCCATGGTCAGGTGGTGCATTACGATCTGGGTTTGTGCCTGGGGGGTGGCCGAAGGTGGAGGTGGCTTCAGGGAGCATGAAGATTTCTCCCGTTCCGATGGTTCTATGCAGCTCCAAACAGAATGGTTTCCTCCCGGGTGGCAGACAGAGCACTGGGTTGTGGCTCAGGGGTCCAAATATGGAGGAATCGGGGGACCAGCCTCTGGGGATGAAGACTGAAAATGCAACCTAGGCTTAAGGTTAGGGTCAGGGGCATGGCAGGCCCAATTTGCTGGCACTGAGAAGGGATCCCAGGGGGATGAATTGAGGGCAGAGGTCCGGTGGCATGAGAGGGTCCAGGTTTGTGGTCAGGGGACCGCTGAAGGAGGGGGTTGTGCTCAGGGAGGCATGCAGTTTCTCCCACTCTGAGTGTTCTACTCAGTTTCAAATGGCACGGTTTCCTCCTGGGTGGTAGGCAGGCTGAGTGCCAGCCTCCACATTTGTGGCCCAATAGTGCGCAGAGGGTGGGGGATAGCCTCGGGTGAACCGTGCAGGTTTCTCCCGGTCTGAGGATTCGACACAGCTCCAAACAGCATGGTTTCCTCCTGCATGGTGGACAGAGTCCTGAGGTGTCACTCAGGATTCTTTAATCTTGGGGTCTTGGGGTCAGGACTCTTGGGGATGATACCTGAAAACCAAAATTAGGGATAGGGTTAAGGCCTAGGGCCATGGTAGACCTGATATGCCAGTGCAGAGGCAGGTGCCCTGGTGCGTTGAGTTGAGCTCGGGTGTCAGACGGGGCCTTAGCCTCTAGGTGTGTGTCCAGACGTTCGCATAACCTGGGGGTGACTTCAGGGGTGCATGGAAGTTTCTCCAGCTCTGAGGGTTCAGCGCAGCTCCAAACAGCACAGCGGTGCCCTGAGTGGCAGGCAGATTCCCAGCATGAGTATCAGGCATCCTCAATCCTTGTGACGCAGTATGTGGTCTATTCTGGAGAAGGTTCCATGTGCACTTGAGAAGAATGTGTATTCTGTTGTTTTAGGGTGGAATGTTCTGTATATGTCTATGAGGTCCATCTGGTCCAATGTTTCATTCAATGCTCTTATTTCTTTTTTAATTTTCTGCTTCGATGATCTGTCTATTTTTGAGAGAGGCGTATGAAGATCTCCTACTATTATTGTATTCATATCAATATGACTCTTTATCTTGATTAATAGTTTTCTTATGGAATTGGGTGCTCCCATATTGGGGGCATAGATATTCACAATTGTTAGATCATCTTGGCGGATAGTCCCTTTAAGAATTATGGAGTGTCCTTCTGTATCTCTGACTACAGTCTTTAGTTTAAAATCTAATTTATCTGATATGAGAATCGCTACCCCGGCCTTCTTTTGAGGCCCATTGGCATGAAAGATGCTTCTCCATCCGTTCACTTTCAGTCTGGGTGTATCCTTAGGTTCAAAATGGGTCTCTTGTAGACAACATATGGATGGGTGCTGTCGTTTTATCCAATCTGCAACCCTGTGTCGTTTTATGGGCGCATTTAGGCCATTCACATTGAGAGTGATTATTGAGAGATAGGTTTTGATTCATGTCATGTTGCCTTTGAAGTCTTTCTGTCTGTAGATTGTTTCTATATTTCTGTTCATTCATATTCTTAGGATTTTTTCTCTTTTATAGGACCCCCCCTTAATATTTCCTGCAGTGTCGGCTTGGTGGTTGCATAGTCTTTTAAGCCTTGCCGGTCTTGGAAACTCTTTATCTCTCCATCCATTTTAAATGTCAGTCTTGCCGGATAGAGTATTCTTGGTTGCATGTTCTTCTCATTTAGTACTCTGAATATATTTTGCCACCCCTTCCTGGCTTGCCAGGTCTCTGTGAAAAGGTCTGACGTTATTCTAATGGGCTTGGATGCCCACTCTCACCACTCTTGTTCAACATAGTATTAGAAGTCCTAGCAACGGCAATCAGACAACAAAGAGAAATAAAAGGTATCCAAATTGGCAAAGAAGAAGTCAAACTCTCTCTCTTCGCAGATGCCATGATTTTTTATATGGAAAACCCCAAAGACTCCACCCCCAAACTACTAGACTCATACAGCAATTCAGTAACATGGCAGGATACAAAGTCAATGTACATAAATCAGTGGCTTTCTTATACACTAACAATGAAAATACAGAAAGGGAAATTAGAGAATCGATTCCATTTACTAGAGCACCAAGAACCATAAGATACCTGGGAATAAACCTAACCAAAGAGGTAAAGGACCTGTACTCGAGGAACTACAGAACACTCATGAAAGAAATTGAAGAAGACCCAAAAAGATGGAAGACAATTCCATGCTCTTGGATTGGAAGAATAAACATTGTTAAAATGTTTATACTGCCTAGAGCAATCTATGCTTTTAATGCCATTCCGATCAAAATTCCACCGGTAGTTTTCAAAGAGCTGGAGCCAATAATCCTAAAATTTGTATGGAATCAGAAGAGACCCCGAATTGCTAAGGAAATGTTGAAAAACAAAAACAAAACTGGCGGCATCACGTTACCCGATTTCAAGCTTTACTACAAAGCTGCGATCACCAAGACAGCGTGGCCCTGGCATAAAAACAGACACATAGACCAGTGGAACAGAGTGGAGAGCCCAGATATGGACCCTCAACTCCACGGTGAAATAATCTTCGACAAAACAGGAAAAAATATTCAATGGAAAAAAAGACAGTCTCTTCAATCAATGGTGCTGGGAAACTGGACAGCTATATGTAGAATAATGAAACTCAACCATTCTCTTACACTCGAAATGGATAAAAGACCTCATCATGAGACAGGAATCCATCAGAATCCGAGAGGAGAACATAGGCAGTAACCTCTTCGATATCAGCCACAGCAACTTCTTTCAAGATATGTCTCCAAAGGCCAAGGAAACAAAAGCGAAAATAAACTTTTGGCACTTCATCAAGATCAAAAGCTTCTGCACAGCAAAGGAAACAGTCCACCAAACAAAAAGGCAACCCACGGAATGGGAGAAGATATTTGCAAATGACAGTACAGACAAAAGGTTGATATCCAGGATCTAGAAAGAACTTCTCAAACTCAACACATACAAAAGAGATAATCATATCCAAAAATGGGCAGAAGATATGAACAGACACTTCTCCAACGAAGACATACAAATGGCTATCAGACACATGAAAAAATGTTCATCATCACTAGCCATCAGGGAGATTCAAATTAAAACCACATTGAGATACCACCTGACACCAGTTAGAAAGGCCACAATTAGCAAGACAGGAAACAACGATTGTTGGAGAGGATGTGGAGAAAGGGGAACCCTCTTACACTGTTGGTGGGAATGCAAGTTGGTGCAGCCACTTTGGAGAACAGTGTGGAGATTCCTGAAGAAATTAAGACTAGAGCTTCCCTATGACCCTGCAATTGCACTGCTGGGTATTTACCCCAAAGATACAGATGTAGTGAAAAGAAGGGCCATCTGTACCCCAATGTTTATTGTAGCAATGGCTATGCTCACCAAACTGTGGAAAGAACCAAGATGCCCTTCAACGGATGAATGGATAAGGAAGATGTGGTACATATACGCAATGGAGTATTATGCCTCCATCAGAAAGGATGAATACCCAACTTTTGTAGCAACATGGACGGGACTGGAAGAAATTATGCTGAACGAAATAAGTCAAGGAGAGAGAGAGTCATGTATCATATGGTCTCACTTATTTGTGGAGCATAGCAAATAACACGGAGGACATAGGGAGATGGAGAGGAGAGGGAGTTGAGAGAAACTGGAAGGGGAGATGAACCATGAGAGACTATGGACTCTGAAAAACAACCAGAGGGTTTTGGAGGGGCAGGGTGGGGTGGGAGTTTGAGGAATCAGGTGGTGGTTAATAGGGAGGGCACGTACTGCATGGAGCACTGGGTGTGATGCCAAAACAATGAACACTGTTATGCTGTAAATAAACAAATAAAAAAAAAAAATGAGTCTATGGAAGGCCCGGCAGTGCCAGTTCACTCCACTGGAGGGAGTGGTGAGCAGTGGTGTGAGATACCCTGGAAGGCATGGCGATGCTGCTTGCCACCACTGGAGGCAGCGGCGAGCTGCCATGGGAAACACACCTGAAGAGGAGTCAGTGCAGCTTGCTGGCTCTGAAGGCAGGGCGGAGGTGCCCGGTGAGAGACCCTGAAACGTGAGGCACTACAGCTTATTTTTACAGGACGGAGTGGTGAGCTGTATAGTCTCTGTTTCTCCAGGCTCAAGGGTGGTGGTAAGAATTGATGGAGCCTGTCCCCCACTCAGCATTGTGCCCTCTTTCCCCAGGTTTGCTGGTAATGTGCTGTCAGGATGGTTCAGGGGGGTCCTCCCAGTTGGGCTCTGGAGCCAGGGGAACCAAACCCGACTCATGGTGCATTTGGAACCGAGGAGCTGAGTGTTTGTTTGGAAAAGTATGTTTGTTTCTCCAAAAAGGATAAGGGCATTGACCAGCTTGAGAGGGAAGTGAATGACCAGTTAAGAAACAAGCCTGTGTCTCTCCTTCTCCCAGGAATCAGAGCAGGTGTGCAGGCTTTAGGTGGGAGACGCCTGCTTATCTGCACCTGACAGCCCTTCTTCACTCTGGCTCCATGAGACCTGAAGTTTGGAAGTCAGCGTCTGAGTCAGTCATGCAGCTTGTCCCAGGACGTCAGTGTTCAGAGAAAACAGCAGGCCTGTGGGTCACAATGCCACATCCATGCCAGGATGGCAGGTAAAAATTCCCTTTCACCCCAAATTTCCTGGGCTTTTCTCTTGTCTCCAGTGGAGCTCACAAATGGCACACTGAACCAGCTGTAAGCAATCTCGTGCGGGTGCCAGAGCTCCTGAGTTTCTCTGCAGGGAGCACCTGGCAGGGATCTCATTTTCTCTGTTTATTTCTGGCTTACAAAGGTATTTGGAACATCTCTTTCCTAGGAAATCCCTTGGATTCGAAAGGGAATGTGAGATTGACTTGGTGTGCCTTTTGAACATAGAAAGTATTCCTTCACCGAACAGTGTTTACTCCACTGGGCCTAGACTCTGGTGGAACGGCTGGCATCTAGAGTGAGGTGGCTGTTTGTGGTCAGATAGAGACTTGGATGATGGCTTCTTCTTTGTCCAAGGTGATGTATCCTAATGGATTCGTCTTTGAATCCAAAGAGTTCCAATGAGGGCAGAGGGAAAATTCAAAATGATTCCAAGGAGTCTTGGACAATTTAAAAGGGATGCTTGTCTTCCTAGGTTCACTCAAACGGCTATATATGGTTGGACATGCTGTATTTTCTCTGCAGTTTCATGGGTAGTGAAGTCAGAAGGAGAGTCTTTGGGAATTTCCCTGGATAAAGGCACTCTGTTGGCTTCAAGGGACTTGGTGTCAGGAACCCTGGACTGAATTTCTGTGGCTGCTTTCCTGATGCTCAGTGAGTCAGGGTTTCCCACAGGTTTTATATTTCCTCCTTAGGAAATTGCTGGCAGGGAATGTTCTGCTTAAAGTGGAACCCTCGGGGGCACCTGTGTGGCTCAGTGGGTTAAGCCACTGCCTTCGGCTCAGGTCATGGTCTCAGGGTCCTGAGATTGAGCCCCGCATTGGGCTCTCTGCACAGCGGAGAGTCTGCTTCGTCCTCTCTCTCTGCCTGCCTCTCTGCCTACTTGTGACCTCTGTCAAATAAATAAATAAAATCTAAAAAAAAAAAAAACCCAAAACCGGGACCCTCCTACATTGTTGGTGGGCCTGCGTGTTGTTGCAGCCACTCTTGGAAAGAATACAGTCTGTCCTCCAAAAGCTAAGAACTGAACAACAGTAGGATCCAGCAATTGCCCTCCTAGTTATTTCCCTAAAGGGCACAAAAATGCACATTCAGTGGGGTATAAGCACCGTGATATTTACAGCAGCATTTTCAACCATTGTAAAACAATGGAGGGAGACCAAATGTCCATTCACTGATGAGTGATATATATATATATCACTCGTATATATCATATGTGTGTGTGTGTGTGTATGTGTATTCATTCTCCCACATCTTCTTAATGGAATAGGATCCAGGTTCAAAAAGGATGAAATCTTACCATCTGCAAGGATGTGGATGGATCTACAGTGGATTTAGCTAAGTAAAATCAGTAAGAAAAGACCAATAGCCTATATCTTGACCTCTATGGAATTTCAGAAAGAAAACAGATGAACATAGTGAGGAGAGAAAGGCCAATGAGGAAACAGACTCTAACCTAGAGCAAAATCGAGGGTTGCTAGGGGGCAGGGGTGTGGGGCGAAGGGTTAAGTGGGTGACAGCTATTAGGGAGAGTACTTGTTGTGATGAGCTCTGGGTGTTCTATGCAGGTGAGGAATCACAAAATCCTACCCCTGAAGGAGAGGAATGAACATTGCATGGAAACGAATTGGAATTGAAGTCAATGAAGAAAAGAAGACCATGTTCTACTTCATGAAGACTGAGGTAAAACTGGAATGACTTTTGCTCTCCTGTTCTGTAGCTGTTCATTATGAAACACTCTGTGGCAGGATACACTAGTTTCCTATTGCATAAGGAGCCCTCAGAAAGTTGCCATGAAAGATTTAGATCTCAGAGCATGTACATGTTCCATTGATATGTTACTTTCAGTTTGCCCAGGTGCAAAGGTAAGTGGAGAGAAATAGGGCTGAAGAGGAAAGGAGGTATTAAGCATTCAAGAGGTAGCCTTCCCCTTTCTCATGAATGCCTGGGCCAGTGTAAATTGGGAAGAAGGAGGGGGGATCCCAGAGCTTTGCCGCAGACAGGGGAGTTCTAGGTCTGCCTAGAGCTGGTGGTGTCCATGAGCAGAGCTGAGCTAGTGGCGTGGCAGGCCCGAACTTCTGGTGTTGAGGTGAGTTCCCCAAGGAGCTGAGTTGAGAATGGGGGTCAGGTGGTGAATCAGGCTCTGGGTTTGTGGCCAGGGGGCTGCAGAATGTGGGGGAGTCCTAATGGGGTCATGCAGGTTTCTCTGGCTCTGAGGGTTCCGCACAGCTCCAAAGGGACAAGTTTCCTGCTGGGTGGCAGGGGGACTCCTACAGTGTGGCTCCAAGTTTACCAATCTAGAGGGCTTGGTGGATAGGCCCCTGGGGAAGGAAGCCTGAAAATGCAACATAGGGTTAAGGGTAATGGGCTGGGCAGGACAGGCCTGATCAGCTGACACAGAGGTGAGATACCCTCAGAATTGAGTTGAGGAAATGCATCCTGCAATGCAGAAGTGTCAGGGTTTCTGGCCAGAGGGATGGCTGATCGTGGGGGTGGCTTTAGAGGGGCATGCTTGTTTCTCCCTCTCTGAGGAAACTTTGGAGCTCCAAATGTCATGGCTTCCCCCTGCATGGCATTCAGGTTTCTGCCTTGTTACAGGGGGGTCCTGAATCTGGGGAGTTTGGGGGCCAGGCCTCTTGGGATGGAAGCCCGAAATCAGAAACTAGAGCTACGGTAAGGGCGTAGGGGCATGGCATGCTCAATCTGCTACTGCTGAGGTGGGCTCCCTGGTGGGCTGACTTCAGGGTGGGTATCAGGTGGCATGTCAGACTCAGAGTTTGTGTCCAGGGATGCCACAGAAGCTGGGCGTGACCTCAGGGTTGCATGCAGGTTTCTCCTACCCTGAGGGTTCTGCAGAGCTCCAAATGGCATGGTTTCCTCCTGTGTGGCAGACGCAGTCCTGGGGTGTCACTGAGGAATCCTTAGTCTCTACTGGCATGAATCTCGGAGGTGCCCAATCTGGCGGGCTTGGGGGACAGGCCTCTGTTCATGAAAGCCTGTACACCCCACCTAGGTTTATGGTTAGGGACGAAGGGCATGGCAGGTCCAATGTGCCGGTGCTGATGCGGGCTCCCCTAAGGGTCGAGTTGAGGGCATAGATCTGGCATCGCAGGAGAATCTGGTTTTATGGCCATGGGGGTGACTCATGGTGGGGTGGCATTACGGGGGTTTGCAGGTTTCTCCCCGTCTGAGTGTTCAGTGCAGCTCTAAACCACAAGTTTTCCTCATGAGTGCCAGGTGGAGTCCCGTGGTGGTGCTCAGTAGACCTTAATCTGGGGGGACATGGGAGGCAGGCCCCCTGGGATGGAAGCCTGAAAACCTAAAGAGGGGTTCTGGTAAGGGCCTAGGGGCATGGTGGCCCGATCTGCTTATGTTGAGGTGGGGCGCCCTAGGGTCTGAATTTATGGCATGCGTCCGGCAGCTCAGCAGAATCTGGTTTATGGCCGGGGGGACGGGTGCAGATGATGGGAGTGCCTTTAGAGGGGCAAGTTTCTCCCCCTCTGAGGGTTCAGCACAACTCCAAGGCACAGGTTCCTACTGTGTGGCAAGCGGAGTCCTGAGGTGTATGTCAAGATTCCTTAATCCAGGGGATTTTGTTGCCTGGACCCTCAGCATGGAAGACTGAACACCCAAACTTGTGTTAGGGTTAGGGCCTAGGGGCAATGGCAGGCCCGATCTGCCAGTGCTGAGGCGGGATCCCGTATGGGCTGAGTTGAGGGTATGCATTTGGTGGCGGGATGGAATCCAGCTCTATGGCCAGAGTGGCTGTTGATTATTGGGGTGGCTTTAGGGTGGCATGAAAGTTTCTCCCCATCTGAGGGTTCATTGCAGCTCCAAACCACAAGGTTTCCACTTGTGTGACAGGCTGTGTCCTGTGGTGTTGCTCAGAAGTCCTTAATCTGGGGGGCGTGGGGGCCAGGCCTCTTGGGATGGAAGCCTGAAAATCCAAACTAGGGTTAGGGTTAAGGCTTAGGGACATGGCAGGCCCGATCTGCTGCAATTGAGGTGGTCTCCTGGATAGGCCGAATGGAGGGTGGGAATCAGGCAGGACTTGAGGTCTGTGTTTGTGTTTGTGGGGGCAAAGAAGCTAGTGGTGTTCTTGGGGGGCATGCAGCTTTCTCCTGCTCTGAGGTTCCTGCACAGTTCCAAATGGCACCATTTTGCCCTAGGAGGCTGGAGGAGTGCTGGCGGGAGTCTCAGTCATCCCCAGTCTGATGGGCTTGGGGTACAGGCCTCTGGGTACGGAAGGCTGTATACCCCACCTAGGGTTAGGGTTAGGGTCTAGGGTCATGGCGGGCCCAATCTGCCGGCGCTGAGATGGGCTCCCCTCAGGGCTGAGTTGAGGGCATGTGTCCGGTAGCTTCATAGAAAACAGCTTTCTGGCCTGGGGTGCCGCAAATTGTGCGGATAGCTTTACGGGGGCTTGAAGGTTTCTCACCCTCTGAGTATTCAGCAGCTCCAAACTGCAAGGTTTCATCCTGCGTGGCTGTTGGAGTCCTGCAATGTCACTCAGGGGTCCTTAATCCAGGGGGCCTGGAGGCTAGGCATCTTGGGATGGAAGCCTGGAAACACAAACTAAGGTTGAGGTCTTGGGGCGCGACAGGCCCAATCTGCCAGTGCTGAGGCGGACTCCCCGGTGGCCTGAGTTGAGGGTCGGTGATAGGTGGCTAGTGTGAATCTGGGTTTGTGTTCAGGAGGGGCTCAGATGCTGGGGCTTGCCTTGGGGGGCATGAAGTTATCTTTTGCTCTGAGGTCTAAGTAGCTCCAAATGGCACTGTAACAGCATAGGCAGCCTCCAGACTGCCAGAGTGAGTCTCATGCATCCACAATCTGGCGGGTTTGGGGGCTAGGCCTCTGGGTACGGAAGACTGTACACCCAACCTAGGGTTAGGGTTAAGGCCTAGGGGCATGGCAGTTCTGATATGCTGCTGATATGCTGTGTTGAGGCGGGCTCCCTCAGGGCTGAGTGGATGACATGCATCTGGCGTTGTGGCAGAACCTGGCATTATGTCTGGGGCATTTCCAATGGTGGGTGTGTTTAGGTGCTCATGCACTTTTCTTTCTGGAGGGCAGGCAGAGTCCTGTGTTGTGACTTTGGAATCCCCAGTCTGGAGGGTTAGGGTTAGGGATAGAGGTTCGGAGAGTGTTAGGGTTAGTTGTTAGGGTTTAGGGTTAGGGTTAGGGTTAGGGTTAGGGTTAGGGTTAGGAGTTAGGGGATAGGGTTAGAGGTAAGGTTTATGGTTAGGCTTAGGGTTAGGCGTATGTCTTAGGGACAAGGCATGTCAGATCTGCCAACACAGATATGGACTCACCCAAGGGCTGTGTTGAGGGCGGGACTCAGGAGTCTCCTCAGGCCCTGGATTTTTGGACTGGAGGGGTAAAGAAGGTGGGAATCGCCTCTGGGGAGCATGATGGTTTCTACTGCTCCGAGGTTGTTATGTTAGGTTTAGAGGTTAGGGTTAGGTTTTGTGGTTAGGGTTAGTGTTAAGATTAGTGTTAAGGTGGGGTGCCTGGGTGGCTCAGTTGGTTAAAGCCTCTGCCTTCCGCTCAGGTCATGATCTCAGGGTCCTGGGATCGAGCCCCACATCAGGCTCTCTGCTCAGCGGGGAGCGTACTTCGTCCTCTCTGTGCCTTCTTCTGATCTGTCTCTGTCAAAGAAATGAATAAAATCTTAAAAAAAATAAAAAGATTAGGGTTAGGGTTATGTCTTAGGGACAAGGCATGTTGGATCTGGTAACACTTATATGGGCTCACCCAAGGGCTGAGTTGAAGGCGGGACTCAGGAGGCTCCTTAGGCCCTGGGTTTTTTTCCTAGAAGGTAAAGATGGTGGGAATGGCCTCAGGGGAGCATGCTGGTTTCTAGGTCTCTGAGAGTGTTAGATAGCACTAAATGAAATGGTTTATTTCATTTATTCTCCTGGCTGAGAGGCTGAGTCCTGCCATCAGTCTGATGATCCTATCCACTGGGATGGAATTGGGTATCAGGCCTCTGGGGTCCAGAGCCTGACCACCTGAGCTAGGGTATTAGGGTTTGGTCCTGGGAGCATGGCAGGCCTGAGGTGCCAGTGCGGACTCAGGCTCTCCGGAGGGCTGAGTTGAGGGTATTGCTCTGGTGGCCCATCAGGCACTGGGCGGTGGTGTGTGGGTCCTCGGAAGGTGTGGGTGTCTTTAGGGGGCATGGAGGTTTCTCCGGCCAGGAGCGTACTGCACAGGGCCATGTGGGCCATTTTCCTTGTGGGTGGCAGCCGGAGTCCAGCATTGCAAATACAGGGTTCCCAGTCTGGACGGCTAGGGAGCCAGGCCTCTGTGGATCGAAGCATAAACATCCATCCTAGCATTATGGTTAAGTCTTTGGGGCATGGTAACCCCGATCTGCTGGTGCTGTGGTGACCCATCCTGATGCCTGAGTTGAGGCTATGTCTGCAGGACATTGAGACTCTGGTTCCCGGTCCTTGGGAGGGTCCAGAAGTGCTTTGGCCTCAGGGAGACTTGCAGGCTTCTCCTGCTCTGTGGCTTCAGCCCATTTCTAAACGGCACGGTTCATGCTGGGATCATGTGCAATTATGGGGTGCAACACAGGGGTCCCCTATCTGGGGTTTTGAGGACCAGTTGTGGGAGGATGATGCCTGAGCACGAACCTGGGCTAGGGTTAGTATTAGGATTAGGGTTAAGGTTATGTCTTAGGGACAAGGCATGTCGGATATGCAAGCACAGATATCAGCTCACCCAAGGGCTGAGTTGAGGGTGGGACTCAGGAGGCTCCTCGGGCACTGGGGTTTTGGGCTGTACGGGCAAAGATGTTGGAAATCGCCTCAGGGGAGCATGCCAGTTTCTACAATTCTCAGGGCATTAGATAGCACGAAATGAAAGGTCACCTTCTGGCTGAGAGGGTGAGTCCTGCTGTGAGGGTTAGGTTGTAGGGGCATTGCAGCCCCAATCTGCTGGCGCTGTGGTGGCCCATCCCAATGCTTGAGTTCAGAGCGTGTGTCTGCAGGACCATGAGACTCCTGGTTCTTGGTCCTTGGGGGCGCTGGAAGTGGGGTGGCCTCAGGGAGACATTCCAATTTATCCCGCTCTGTGGGTTCAGCACAATTCTAAACAGCATGGTTTCCTCCTGGTGTCAGGTTCAATGATGGGGTATCGCTCACGGGTCCCCCATCTGGGGCCTTGGGGACCAGGAGTCAGAGTATGGACGCCTGAACACACAACCTGGGCTAGGTTTAGTATTATGGTTAGTGTTAGGCTTAGGGACAGGGCATGTCGGATCTGCTAGCACAGATACGGGCTCACCCAAGGGCTGAGTTGAGGGCAGGACTCAGGAGGCTCCTCAGGCCCTGGGTTCTTGGCCTGGAGGAGCAAAGCTGGTGGGAATGGCCTCAAGGGAGAATGGCTGGTTGCTACTGCTCTGAGGGTGTGAGAGAACACCAAATGAAAAGGTCTCCTCCTGGCTGAGAACTGAGTCCTGCCGACAGTCTGATGCTCAACCCATGGGAGGAATTGGGTGTCAGGCCTCTGGGTCCAATGCCTGAACACCCAACCTAGTGTTAGGGTTTCATCCTGGGAGAATGGCAGGCCTGCCAGTGCGGCTCAGGTTCTCCGGAGGGCTGAGTTGAGGGCATTGCTCTGGTGGCCTGTCAGGTTCTGGGTTTGTGGTGTGGCATTTCTTGGAAGGCGTGGGTGGCTTTAGGGGGCATGGAGGATTCTGTGGCCAGGAGCATACTGCACAGGATCATATGGTCCAGTTTCATCGTGGGTGGCAGCCAGAGTCCTGCATTGGGAATCCAGGGTCCCCAGTCTGGAGGGCTAGGGGTCCAGTCCTCAGGGGACAGAAGCCTGACACCCAACCTAGGGTTAGGGTAGGGTTGTAAGGGCATGGCAGCCCCGATCTGATGGCGCTGTGGTGATGCTTCCCAATGCCTGAGTTGAGGGCGCGAGTCTGTAGCACTGTGAGAGTCCTGGTTCCTGGTCCTTGGGTGTGCCAGAAGTGGCAGTGGGCTCTGGGAGGCATGCAGGTTTCTCCCGCTCTGCGGGTTCAACACATTTCTAAAGGGCAGGGTTTCCTCCTGGGATCAGGCGCAATTATGCGGTGCAGCTCAGGGGTCCCCCATCTGGCCGTTTGGGGGACCAGGCTATGGAGGAGGGATGCCTGAACACACAACCTGGGCTAGAGTTAGTATTAGGGTTAGGCTTAGCGTTAAGGTTATGTCTTAGGGAGAAGGCATGTGGGATCTGCCAGCACAGATATTGGCTCACTGAAGGGCTGAGTTGAGGGCAGGGCTCCGGAGGCTTCTCAGGCCCTGGGTTTTTGGCCTGGAGGTGCAAAGATGGCGGGAATGGCCTCAGGGCAGCTTGGCCGGTTCCTAGGGCTCTGAGGGTGTTGGAGAGCACCAAATGGAATCTCCTGCTGGTTGAGAAGCTGAGTCATGCCATCAGTTTGATGCTCCCACCCATGGGTGGAATTGGGTGTCAGGGTTCTAGAACCTGAACACCCAACCTAGGGTTAGGGTTTGGTCCTGGGAGAATGGCAGGCCTGATGTGCCAGCACGGACTCAGGCTCTCTGGAGGGCTGGGCTGAGGGCATTGTTCTGGCGGCCTGTAAGGCTAAGGAATTGTGGTGTGGGGGTGCTCAGAAGGTGTGGTTGGCTTTAGGGGTCATGGAGGTTTCTCCGGCAAGGAGCGTTCTGCAAAGGTCCATGTGGTCAAGTTTCATCATGGGTGGCAGCCAGAGTCCTACGTTGGGAATATGGGGTCCCCAGTCTGGAGGGCTAGGGAGCCAGTCCTCTGGGGACTGAAGCCTGAACACCCAACCGAGGGTTAGGTTTAGGTCACAGGGGCATGGCGGCCCAGATCTGCCGGCACAGTGATGACCAATCCCGATGCCTGAGTTGAGGACGTGAGTCTGCAGGACCGTGAGACTCCTCATTCCTGCTCCTCAGGGGCGCCGGTATTGGGGGTGGCGTCAGGGAGGCATTCTGGTTTCTTCTGCTCTGTAGGTTCAGCATATTCCTTTTTTTTTTCACTTTCAATATCTATCTATCTATATTATTTCTTTTCAGCGTAACAGTATTCCTTATTTTTGCACCACACCCAGTGCTCCATGCAACACGTGCCCTCCCTAATACCCACCACCTTGTTCTCCCAACCTCCCACTCCCCACCCATTCAAGACCCTCAGGTTCTTTTTCAGAGTCCGTAGTCTCTCATGGTTCACCTCCCCTTCCCATTTCCCACAACTTCCTTCTCCTCTCCATCTCCCCATGTCCTCCTTGTTCTTTGTTATGCTCCACAAATAAGTGAAACCATATGATAATTGACTCTCTCTGCTTGACTTATTTCACTCAGCATAATCTCTTCCACTCCCGTCCATATTGCTACAAAAGTTGGTATTCATCCTTTCTGATGGAGGCATAATACTCCATCTTGTATATGGACCACATCTTCCTTATCCATTCGTCCATTGAAGGGCATCTTGGTTCTTTCCACATTTTGGCGACCGAGGCCTTTGCTGCTATAATCATTGGGGTACAGATGGCCCTTCTTTTCACTCCATCTGTATCTTTGGGGTAAATATCCAGCAATGCGATTGCAGGGTCATAGGGAAGCTCTATTTTTTATTTCTGGAGGAATCTCCACACTGTTCTCCAAAGTGGCTGCACCAACTTGCATTCCCACCAACAGTGTAAGAGGGTTCCCCTTTCTCCACATCCTCTCCAACACACGTTGTTTCCTGTCTTGCTAATTGTGGCCTTTCTAACTGGTGTCAGGTGGTATCTCAATGTCGTTTTCATTTGAATCTCCCTGATGGCTAGTGATGATGAACATTTTGTCATGTGTCTGATAGCCATTTGTATGTCTTCATTGGAGGAGTGTATGCTCATATCTTCTGCCCATTTTTGGATATGATTATCTGTTTTGTGTGTGTTGAGTTTGAGAAGTTCTTTCTAGATCCTGGATATCAACCTTTTGTCTGAACTGTCATTTACAAATATCTTCTCCCATTCCGTGGGTTGCCTTTTGATTGTTGGACTGTTCCCTTTGCTGTGCAGAAGCTTTTGATCTTGATGAAGTGCCAAAAGTTCATTTTCGCTTTTGTTTCCTTGGCCTTTGGAGACATATCTTGAAAGAAGTTGCTGTGGCTGATAACGAAGAGGTTACTGCCTATGTACTCCTCTAGGATTCTGAGAGAATCCTGTCTCACGTTGAGCTCCTTTATCGAGTTCGAGTTTATCATTGTGTATGGTGTAAGAGAATGGTCGAGTTTCATTCTTCTACATATCGCTGTCCAGTTTTCCCAGCACCATTGATTGAGGAGAATGTCTTTTGTTACATCGAATATTTTTCCCTGATTTCTCGATGATTATATCACAATAGAGTTGAGGGTCCGTATCTAATCGGGATCGATGTGGGCAGAGCGCTCATGAAAATTGGCTGGCGTTGGACAACCATGGGGACCGCCTTGTTCCGCGTGGCCCAGGACACTTTCTCGCTCGGGGTATGTCCCAGCCACCCGAAAACGCGCTGAGACGACGGGGACCGGCCGGGGGCCTCAGCGCCGGGGAGCTTGCTCCGAGCAGAGTTGATAGAGGGTCTGTGGTCGGGCATTCGTCTCCGCCTTGGAGGGAGGCCGGGGCGCCCGGGAAGGGCTTGGCCTCTCTGGGGGAACAAATGGATCTGTCGCTCCACAGCTGTGTCGCAGCCACGAAAGGGGCCGATGGCGCCAGGACAGTCGGAGACTCGTGGCGCGGGACTCAGGGTTCCCCATGCGGAGGCCCCCAGGTTCAGGCCCCTGGCAACGGAAGGCTGAGCAAGCAGGCCCGGGCCCGGGCCCGGCTTTCGGGGCTGGCCCGGCCCCGGCGGCCGGCGCCAGGGAGGGTACCCCCGGAGGCTGAGGAGCGGGAGGCGTCGGACTCCCCGGGGCCCGCCTCCCGGTGCTCCTCCTGGCGGTGCCGGAACGCGACGACACGCGATCCCGGACAGGCCCTGGGGGGGCGGCCCTGCGGCCCTGTGGTGCCCGAGGTGTGTTCCCCGGGCGTTTTCCGGCCAATTCTCACGAGCGTTCTGACCAAATCCGGATAGATTTGGGCAGAAGGCTCGTGAGAATTGGCCGGCGTTGGGCAGCCCTGGTCAGCGCCCAGTGCCGCGTGGAGCAGGGCCCTATCTCGCTCGGGGCATGGCGCGGTCACCCGGAAAACGAGCCGCGACGACGGGGCGCGGCCGGCGGCCCCGGCGCCGGGGAGTTTTCCCCGAGCAGAGTGGATGGAGGCGCCGTGGCCGGGCGTCCGCCTCCGCCGTGGCGGGCGGCCGGGGCGCCCGTGGAGGGGGTTGGCCTCTGTGGGGGAACGGAGTGATCTCTCACTCCACGGCTGGGACGAAGCCGCGAAAGGTGCCGTTGTCGCCGGGACGGTCGGGGGGACTCGTGGCGCGGGACTCAGGGTTCCCCATACGGAGGCCCCCAGGCTCAGGCCCCTGGCAACGGAAGGCTGAGCAAGCAGGCCCGGGCCCGGGCCCGGCTTCCGGGGCTGCCCCGGCCCCAGCGGCCGGCGCCAGGGAGGGGACCCCCGGAGGCTGAGGAGCGGGAGGCGTCAACCTCACTGGGGCCCGCCTCCCGGAACTCCTCCTGGCGGTGTCGGAACGCGACGACACGCGATCCCTGACAGGGCCCCGGGGGGGCGGCCCTGCGTCCCTGTGGTGCCCGAAGTGTGTTCGCCGGGCGTTTTCCGGCCAATTCTCACGAGCGTTCTGCCCAAATCGGGATCGATTTGGGCAGAACGCTCGTGAGAATTGGCCGGCGTTGGGCAGCCCTGGTCAGCGCCCAGTGCCGCGTGGAGCAGTGCCCTATCTCGCTCGGGGCATGGCGCGGCCACCCGGAAAACGAGCCGCGACGACGGGGCGCGGCCGGCGGCCCCGGCGCCGGGGAGTTTTCCCCGAGCAGAGTGGATGGAGGCGCCGTGGCCCGGCGTCCGCCTCCGCCGTGGCGGGCGTCCGCCTCCGCCGTGGCGGGCGGCCGGGGCGCCCGTGGAGGAGGCTGGCCTCTGTGGGGAACGGATTGATGTCTCACTCCACGGCTGGGACGAAGCCGCGAATGGAACCGTTGTCACTGGGACGGTCGGGGGACTCGTGGCCCGGGACTCAGGGTTCCCCATGCGGAGGCCCCCAGGCTCAGGCCCCTGGCAACGGAAGGCTGAGCAAGCAGGCCCGGGTCCGTGCCCGGCTTTCGGGGCTGGCCCGGCCCCGGCGGCCGGCGCCAGGGAGGGGACCCCCGGAGGCAGAGGAGCGGGAGGCGTCGGCCTCCCCGGGGCCCGCCTCCCGGAGCTCCTCCTGGCGGTGCCGGAACGCGACGACACGCGATCCCGGACAGGGCCCCGGGGGGGCGGCCCTGCGGCCCTGTGGTGCCCGAAGTGAGTTCGCTGGGCGTTTTCTGGCCAATTCTCACGAGCGTTCTGCCCAAATCGAGATCGATTTGGGCAGAACGCTCGTGAGTATTGGCCGGCTTTGGGCAGCCCTGGTCAGCGCCCAGATCCCCGTGGAGCAGGGCCCTTTCTCGCTCGGGGCATGTCGCGGCCACCCGGAAAACGAGCCGCGACGATGGGGCGCGGCCGGCGGCCCGGGCAGCGGGGAGTTTTCCCCGAGCAGAGTGGATGGAGGCGCCGTGGCCGGGCGTCCGCCTCCGCCTTGGCGGGCGGCAGGGGCGCCCGTGGAGGGGGCTGGCCTCTGTGGGGGAACGGAGTGATCTCTCACTCCACGGCTGGGACGAAGCCGCGAAAGGTGCCGTTGTCGCCGGGACGGTCGGGGGGACTCGTGGCGCGGTACTCAGGGTTCCCCATGCGGAGGCCCCCAGGCTCAGGCCCCTGGCAACGGAAGGCTGAGCAAGCAGGCCCGGGCCCGGGCCCGGCTTTCGGGGCTGGCCCGGCCCCGGCGGCCGGCGCCAGGGAGGGGACCCCCGGAGGCTGAGGAGCGGGAGGCGTCGGCCTCCCCGGGGCCCGCCTCCCAGAGCTCCTCCTGGCGGTGCGAGAACGCGACGACACGCGATCCTGGACAGGGCCCCGGGGGGGCGGCCCTGCGGCCCTGTGGTGCCCGAAGTGTGTTCGCCGGGCGTTTTCCGGCCAATTCTCACGAGCGTTCTGCCCAAATCGGGATCGACTGGGCAGAATTCTCGTGAGAATTGGCCGGCGTTGGGCAGCCCTGGTCAGCGCCCAGTGCCGTGTGGAGCAGGGCCCTTTCTCGCTCGAAGCATGGCGCGGCCACCCGGAAAACGAGCCGCGACGATGGGGCGCGGCCGGCGGCCCCGGCGACGGGGAGTTTTCCCCGAGCAGAGTGGATGGAGGCGCCATGGCCCGGCGTCCGCCTCTGCCATGGCGGGCGGCCGGGGTGCCCGTGGAGGGGGCTGGTCTCTGTGGGGGAACGGAGTGATCTCTCACTCCACGGCTGGGACGAAGCCGAGAAAGGTGCCGTCGCCGGGACGGTCGGGGGGACTCGTGGCGCGGGACTCAGGTTTCCCCATGCGGAGGCCCCCAGGTTCAGGCCCCTGGCAACGGAAGGCTGAGCAAGCAGGCCCGGGCCCGGGCCCGGCTTTCGGGGCTGGCCCGGCCCCGGCGGCCGGCGCCAGGGAGGGTACCCCCAGAGGCTGAGGAGCGGGAGGCCTCGGACTCCCCGGGGCCCGCCTCCCGGAGCTCCTCCTGGCGGTGCCGGAACGCGACGACACGCGATTCCGGACAAGGCCCCGGGGGGGCGGCCTTGCGGCCCTGTGGTGCCCGAAGTGTTTTCACCGGACCTTTTCCGGCCAATTCTCACGAGCGTTCTACCCAAATCGGGATCGATTTGGGCAGAACGCTCGTGAGAATTGGCCGGCGTTGGGCAGCCCTGGTCAGCGCCCAGTGCCGCGTGGAGCAGGGCCCTTTCTCGCTCGGGGCATGGCGCGGCCACCCGGAAAACGAGCCGCGACGATGGGGCGCGGCCGGCGGCCCCGGCGCCGGGGAGTTTTCCCCGAGCAGAGTGGATGGAGGCGCCGTGGCCGGGCGTCCGCCTCCGCCGTGGCGGGCGGCCGGGGCGCCCGTGGAGGGGGCTGGCCTCTGTGGGGGAACGGAGTGATCTCTCACTCCACGGCTGGGACGAAGACGCGAAAGGTGCCATTGTCGCCAGGACGGTCGGGGGGACTCGTGGCGCGGGACTCAGGGTTCCCCATGCGGAGGCCCCCAGGCTCAGGCCCCTGGCAACGGAAGGCTGAGCAAGCAGGCCCGGGCCCGGGCCCGGCTTCCGGGGCTGCCCCGGCCCCAGCGGCCGGCGCCAGGGAGGGGACCCCCGGAGGCTGATGAGCGGGAGGCGTCAGCCTCACTGGGGCCCGCCTCCCGGAGCTCCTCCTGGCGGTGTCGGAACGCGACGACACGCGATCCCTGACAGGGCCCCGGGGGGGCGGCCCTGCGTCCCTGTGGTGCCCGAAGTGTGTTCGCCGGGCGTTTTCCGGCCAATTCTCACGAGCGTTCTGCCCAAATCGGGATCGATTTGGGCAGAACGCTCGTGAGAATTGGCCGGCGTTGGGCAGCCCTGGTCAGCGCCCAGTGCCGCGTGGAGCAGTGCCCTATCTCGCTCGGGGCATGGCGCGGCCACCCGGAAAACGAGCCGCGACGACGGGGCGCGGCCGGCGGCCCCGGCGCCGGGGAGTTTTCCCCGAGCAGAGTGGATGGAGGCGCCGTGGCCCGGCGTCCGCCTCCGCCGTGGCGGGCGTCCGCCTCCGCCGTGGCGGGCGGCCGGGGCGCCCGTGGAGGAGGCTGGCCTCTGTGGGGAACGGATTGATGTCTCACTCCACGGCTGGGACGAAGCCGCGAATGGTACCGTTGTCACTGGGACGGTCGGGGGACTCGTGGCCCGGGACTCAGGGTTCCCCATGCGGAGGCCCCCAGGCTCAGGCCCCTGGCAACGGAAGGCTGAGCAAGCAGGCCCGGGCCCGGGCCCGGCTTTCGGGGCTGGCCCGGCCCCGGCGGCCGGCGCCAGGGAGGTGACCCCCGGATGCTGAGGAGCGGGAGGCGTCGGCCTCCCCGGGGCCCGCCTCCCGGAGCTCCTCCTGGCGGTGCCGGAACGCGACGACACGCGATCCCGGACAGGGCCCCGGGGGGGCGGCCCTGCGGCCCTGTGGTGCCCGAAGTGTGTTCGCCGGGCGTTTTCCGGCCAATTCTCACGAGCGTTCTGCCCAAATCGGGATCGACTGGGCAGAATTCTCGTGAGAATTGGCCGGCGTTGGGCAGCCCTGGTCAGCGCCCAGTGCCGTGTGGAGCAGGGCCCTTTCTCGCTCGAAGCATGGCGCGGCCACCCGGAAAACGAGCCGCGACGATGGGGCGCGGCCGGCGGCCCCGGCGACGGGGAGTTTTCCCCGAGCAGAGTGGATGGAGGCGCCGTGGCCTGGCGTCCGCCTCTGCCGTGGCGGGCGGCCGGGGTGCCCGTGGAGGGGGCTGGCCTCTGTGGGGGAACGGAGTGATCTCTCACTCCACGGCTGGGACGAAGCCGAGAAAGGTGCCGTCGCCGGGACGGTCGGGGGGACTCGTGGCGCGGGACTCAGGGTTCCCCATGCGGAGGCCCCCAGGTTCAGGCCCCTGGCAACGGAAGGCTGAGCAAGCAGGCCCGGGCCCGGGCCCGGCTTTCGGGGCTGGCCCGGCCCCGGCGGCCGGCGCCAGGGAGGGTACCCCCAGAGGCTGAGGAGCGGGAGGCGTCGGACTCCCCGGGGCCCGCCTCCCGGTGCTCCTCCTGGCGGTGCCGGAACGCGACGACACGCGATCCCGGACAGGCCCTGGGGGGGCGGCCCTGCGGCCCTGTGGTGCCCGAGGTGTGTTCCCCGGGCGTTTTCCGGCCAATTCTCACGAGCGTTCTGACCAAATCCGGATAGATTTGGGCAGAAGGCTCGTGAGAATTGGCCGGCGTTGGGCAGCCCTGGTCAGCGCCCAGTGCCGCGTGGAGCAGGGCCCTATCTCGCTCGGGGCATGGCGCGGTCACCCGGAAAACGAGCCGCGACGACGGGGCGCGGCCGGCGGCCCCGGCGCCGGGGAGTTTTCCCCGAGCAGAGTGGATGGAGGCGCCGTGGCCGGGCGTCCGCCTCCGCCGTGGCGGGCGGCCGGGGCGCCCGTGGAGGGGGTTGGCCTCTGTGGGGGAACGGAGTGATCTCTCACTCCACGGCTGGGACGAAGCCGCGAAAGGTGCCGTTGTCGACGGGACGGTCGGGGGGACTCGTGGCGCGGGACTCAGGGTTCCCCATACGGAGGCCCCCAGGCTCAGGCCCCTGGCAACGGAAGGCTGAGCAAGCAGGCCCGGGCCCGGGCCCGGCTTCCGGGGCTGCCCCGGCCCCAGCGGCCGGCGCCAGGGAGGGGACCCCCGGAGGCTGAGGAGCGGGAGGCGTCAACCTCACTGGGGCCCGCCTCCCGGAGCTCCTCCTGGCGGTGTCGGAACGCGACGACACGCGATCCCTGACAGGGCCCCGGGGGGGCGGCCCTGCGTCCCTGTGGTGCCCGAAGTGTGTTCGCCGGGCGTTTTCCGGCCAATTCTCACGAGCGTTCTGCCCAAATCGGGATCGATTTGGGCAGAACGCTCGTGAGAATTGGCCGGCGTTGGGCAGCCCTGGTCAGCGCCCAGTGCCGCGTGGAGCAGTGCCCTATCTCGCTCGGGGCATGGCGCGGCCACCCGGAAAACGAGCCGCGACGACGGGGCGCGGCCGGCGGCCCCGGCGCCGGGGAGTTTTCCCCGAGCAGAGTGGATGGAGGCGCCGTGGCCCGGCGTCCGCCTCCGCCGTGGCGGGCGTCCGCCTCCGCCGTGGCGGGCGGCCGGGGCGCCCGTGGAGGAGGCTGGCCTCTGTGAGGAACGGATTGATGTCTCACTCCACGGCTGGGACGAAGCCGCGAATGGTACCGTTGTCACTGGGACGGTCGGGGGACTCGTGGCCCGGGACTCAGGGTTCCCCATGCGGAGGCCCCCAGGCTCAGGCCCCTGGCAACGGAAGGCTGAGCAAGCAGGCCCGGGTCCGTGCCCGGCTTTCGGGGCTGGCCCGGCCCCGGCGGCCGGCGCCAGGGAGGGGACCCCCGGAGGCAGAGGAGCGGGAGGCGTCGGCCTCCCCGGGGCCCGCCTCCCGGAGCTCCTCCTGGCGGTGCCGGAACGCGACGACACGCGATCCCGGACAGGGCCCCGGGGGGGCGGCCCTGCGGCCCTGTGGTGCCCGAAGTGAGTTCGCTGGGCGTTTTCTGGCCAATTCTCACGAGCGTTCTGCCCAAATCGAGATCGATTTGGGCAGAACGCTCGTGAGTATTGGCCGGCTTTGGGCAGCCCTGGTCAGCGCCCAGATCCCCGTGGAGCAGGGCCCTTTCTCGCTCGGGGCATGTCGCGGCCACCCGGAAAACGAGCCGCGACGATGGGGCGCGGCCGGCGGCCCGGGCAGCGGGGAGTTTTCCCCGAGCAGAGTGGATGGAGGCGCCGTGGCCGGGCGTCCGCCTCCGCCTTGGCGGGCGGCAGGGGCGCCCGTGGAGGGGGCTGGCCTCTGTGGGGGAACGGAGTGATCTCTCACTCCACGGCTGGGACGAAGCCGCGAAAGGTGCCGTTGTCGCCGGGACGGTCGGGGGGACTCGTGGCGCGGTACTCAGGGTTCCCCATGCGGAGGCCCCCAGGCTCAGGCCCCTGGCAACGGAAGGCTGAGCAAGCAGGCCCGGGCCCGGGCCCGGCTTTCGGGGCTGGCCCGGCCCCGGCGGCCGGCGCCAGGGAGGGGACCCACGGAGGCTGAGGAGCGGGAGGCGTCGGCCTCCCCGGGGCCCGCCTCCCGGAGCTCCTCCTGGCGGTGCGAGAACGCGACGACACGCGATCCTGGACAGGGCCCCGGGGGGGCGGCCCTGCGGCCCTGTGGTGCCCGAAGTGTGTTCGCCGGGCGTTTTCCGGCCAATTCTCACGAGCGTTCTGCCCAAATCGGGATCGACTGGGCAGAATTCTCGTGAGAATTGGCCGGCGTTGGGCAGCCCTGGTCAGCGCCCAGTGCCGTGTGGAGCAGGGCCCTTTCTCGCTCGAAGCATGGCGCGGCCACCCGGAAAACGAGCCGCGACGATGGGGCGCGGCCGGCGGCCCCGGCGACGGGGAGTTTTCCCCGAGCAGAGTGGATGGAGGCGCCATGGCCCGGCGTCCGCCTCTGCCGTGGCGGGCGGCCGGGGTGCCCGTGGAGGGGGCTGGTCTCTGTGGGGGAACGGAGTGATCTCTCACTCCACGGCTGGGACGAAGCCGAGAAAGGTGCCGTCGCCGGGACGGTCGGGGGGACTCGTGGCGCGGGACTCAGGTTTCCCCATGCGGAGGCCCCCAGGTTCAGGCCCCTGGCAACGGAAGGCTGAGCAAGCAGGCCCGGGCCCGGGCCCGGCTTTCGGGGCTGGCCCGGCCCCGGCGGCCGGCGCCAGGGAGGGTACCCCCAGAGGCTGAGGAGCGGGAGGCCTCGGACTCCCCGGGGCCCGCCTCCCGGAGCTCCTCCTGGCGGTGCCGGAACGCGACGACACGCGATTCCGGACAAGGCCCCGGGGGGGCGGCCTTGCGGCCCTGTGGTGCCCGAAGTGTTTTCACCGGACCTTTTCCGGCCAATTCTCACGAGCGTTCTGCCCAAATCGGGATCGATTTGGGCAGAACGCTCGTGAGAATTGGCCGGCGTTGGGCAGCCCTGGTCAGCGCCCAGTGCCGCGTGGAGCAGGGCCCTTTCTCGCTCGGGGCATGGCGCGGCCACCCGGAAAACGAGCCGCGACGATGGGGCGCGGCCGGCGGCCCCGGCTCCGGGGAGTTTTCCCCGAGCAGAGTGGATGGAGGCGCCGTGGCCGGGCGTCCGCCTCCGCCGTGGCGGGCGGCCGGGGCGCCCGTGGAGGGGGCTGGCCTCTGTGGGGGAACGGAGTGATCTCTCACTCCACGGCTGGGACGAAGACGCGAAAGGTGCCATTGTCGCCAGGACGGTCGGGGGGACTCGTGGCGCGGGACTCAGGGTTCCCCATGCGGAGGCCCCCAGGCTCAGGCCCCTGGCAACGGAAGGCTGAGCAAGAAGGCCCGGGCCCGGGCCCGGCTTTCGGGGCTGGCCCGGCCCCAGCTGCCGGCGCCAGGGAGGGGACACCCGGAGGCTGAGGAGCGGGAGGCGTCGGCCTCCCCGGGGCCCGCCTCCCGGTGCTCCTCCTGGCGGTGCCGGAACGCGACGACACGCGATCCCGGACAGGCCCCGGGGGGGCGGGCCTGCGGCCCTGTGGTGCCCGAGGTGTGTTCCCCGGGCGTTTTCCGGCCAATTCTCACGAGCTTTCGACCAAATCCGGATAGATTTGGGCAGAAGGCTCGTGAGAATTGGCCGGCGTTGGGCAGCCCTGGTCAGCGCCCAGTGCCGCGTGGAGCAGGGCCCTATCATGCTCGGGGCATGGCGCGGTCACCCGGAAAACGAGCCGCGACGACGGGGCGCGGCCGGCGGCCCCGGCGCCGGGGAGTTTTCCCCGAGCAGAGTGGATGGAGGCGCCGTGGCCGGGCGTCCGCCTCCGCCGTGGCGGGCGGCCGGGGCGCCCGTGGAGGGGATTGGCCTCTGTGGGGGAACGGAGTGATCTCTCACTCCACGGCTGGGACGAAGCCGCGAAAGGTGCCGTTGTCGCCGGGACGGTCGGGGGGACTCGTGGCGCGGGACTCAGTGTTCCCCATACGGAGGCCCCCAGGCTCAGGCCCCTGGCAACGGAAGGCTGAGCAAGCAGGCCCGGGCCCGGGCCCGGCTTCCGGGGCTGCCCCGGCCCCAGCGGCCGGCGCCAGGGAGGGGACCCCCGGAGGCTGAGGAGCGGGAGGCATCAGCCTCACCGGGGCCCGCCTCCCGGAGCTCCTCCTGGCGGTGTCGGAACGCGACGACACGCGATCCCTGACAGGGCCCCGTGGGGGCGGCCCTGTGGCCCTGTGTTGCCCGAAGTGTGTTCTCCGGGCGTTTTCCGGCCAATTCTCACGAGCGTTCTGCCCAAATCGGGATCGATTTGGGCAGAACGCTCGTGAGAATTGGCCGGCGTTGGGCAGCCCTGGTCAGCGCCCAGGGCCGCGTGGAGCAGGGCCCCTTCTCGCTCGGGGCATGGCGCGGCCACCCGGAAAACGAGCCGCGACGATGGGGCGCGGCCGGCGGCCCCGGCGCCGGGGAGTTTTCCCCGAGCAGAGTGGATGGAGGCGCCGTGGCCGGGCGTGCGCCTCCGCCGTGGCGGGCGGCCGGGGCGCCCGTGGAGGGGGCTGGCCTCTGTGGGGGAACGGAGTGATCTCTCACTCCACGGCTGGGACGAAGCCGCGAAAGGTGCCGTTGTCGCCGGGACGGTCGGGGGGACTCGTGGCGCGGGACTCAGGGTTCCCCATGCGGAGGCCCACAGGCTCAGGCCCCTGGCAACGGACGGCTGAGCAAGCAGGCACGGGCCCGGGCCCGGCTTTCGGGGCTGGCCCGGCCCCGGCGGCCGGCGCCAGAGAGGGGACCCCCGGAGGCTGAGGAGCGGGAGGCGTCGGCCTCCCCGGGGCCCGCCTCCCGGTGCTCCTCCTGGCGGTGCCGGAACGCGACGACACGCGATCCCGGACAGGGCCCCGGGGGGGCGGCCCTGCGGCCCTCTGGTGCCCGAAGTGTGTCGCCGGGCGTTTTCCGGCCAATTCTCACGAGCGTTCTGCCCAAATCGGGATCGATTTGGGCAGAACGCTCGTGAGAATTGGCCGGCGTTGGGCAGCCCTGGTCAGCGCCCCGGGCCGCGTGGAGCAGGTCCCTTTCACGCTCGGGGCATGGCGCGGCCACCCGGAAAAGGAGCCGCGACGATGGGGCGCGGCCGGCGGCCCCGGCGCCGGGGAGTTTTCCCCGAGCAGAGTGGATGGAGGCGCCGTGGCCGGGCGTCCGCCTCCGCCGTGGCGGGCGGCCGGGGCGCCCGTGGAGGGGGCTGGCCTCTGTGGGGGAACGGAGTGATCTCTCACTGCACGGCTGGGACGAAGCCGCGAAAGGTGCCGTTGTCGCCGGGACGGTCGGGGGGACTCGTGGCGCGGGACTCAGGGTTCCCCATGCGGAGGCCCCCAGGCTCAGGCCCCTGGCAACGGATGGCTGAGCAAGCAGGCCCGGGCCCGGGCCCGGCGTTCGGGGCTGGCCCGGCCCCAGCGGCCGGCGCCAGGGAGGGGAACCCCGGAGGCTGAGGAGCGGGAGGCGTCGGCCTCCCCGGGGCCCCCCACCCGGAGCTCCTCCTGGCGGTACCGGAACGCGACGACACGCGATCCCGGACAGGGCCCCGGGGGGGCGCCCCTGCGGCCCTGTGGTGCCCGAAGTGTGTTCTCTGGGCGTTTTCCGGCATATTCTCATGAGCGTTCTGCCCAAATCGGGATCGATTTGGGCAGAACGCTCGTGAGAATTGGCCGGCGTTGGGCAGCCCTGGTCAGCGCCCAGGGCCGCGTGGAGTAGGGCCCCTTCTCGCTCGGGGCTTGGCGCGGCCACCCGGAAAACGAGCCGCGACGATGGGGCGCGGCCGGCGGCCCCGGCGCCGGGGAGTTTTCCCCGAGCACAGTGGATGGAGGCGCCTTGGCCGGGCGTGCGCCTCCGCCGTGGCGGGCGGCCGGGGCGCCCGTGGAGGGGGCTGGCCTCTGTGGGGGAACGGAGTGATCTCTCACTCCACGGCTGGGACGAAGCCGCGAAAGGTGCCGTTGTCGCCGGGACGGTCGGGGGGACTCGTGGCGCGGGACTCAGGGTTCCCCATGCGGAGGCCCCAAGGCTCAGGCCCCTGTCAACGGAAGGCTGAGCAAGCAGGCCCGGGCCCGGGCCCGGCGTTCGGGGCTGGCCCGGCCCGAGCGGCCGGCGCCAGGGAGGGGACCACCGGAGGCTGAGGAGTGGGAGGTGTCGGCCTCCCCGGGGCCCGCCTCCCGGAGCTCCACCTGGCCGTGACGGAACGCGACGACACGCGATCCCGCACAGGGCCCCGGGGGGGCGGCCCTGCGGCCCTGTGGTGCCCGAAGTGTGTTCGCCGGGCGTTTTCCGGCCAATTCTCACGAGCGTTCTGCCCAAATCGGGATCGATTTGGGCAGAACGCTCGTGAGAATTGGCCGGCGTTGGGCAGCCCTGGTCAGCGCCCAGGGCCGCGTGGAGCAGGGCCCTTTCTCGCTCGGGGCATGGCGCGGCCACCCAGAAAACGAGCCGCGAATATGGGGCGCAGCCGGCGGCCCCGGCGCCGGGGAGTTTTCCCCGAGCAGAGTGGATGGTGGCGCCGTGGCCGGGCGTCCGCCTCCGCCGTGGCGGGCGGCCGGGGCGCCCGTGGAGGGGGCTGGCCTCTGTTGGGGAACGGAGTGATCTCTCACTCCACGGCTGGGACGAAGCCGCGAAAGGTGCCGTTGTCGCCGGGACGGTCAGGGGGACTCGTGGCGCGGGACACAGGGTTCCCCATGCGGAGGCCCCCAGGCTCAGGCCCCTGGCAACGGACGGCTGAGCAAGCAGGCACGGGCCCGGGCCCGGCTTTCGGGGCTGGCCCGGCCCCGGCGGCCGGAGCCAGGGAGGGGACCCCCGGAGGCTGAGGAGCGGGAGGCGTCGGCCTCCCCGGGGCCCGCCTCCCGGTGCTCCTCCTGGCGGTGCCGGAACGCGACGACACGCGATCCCGGACAGGGACCCGGGGGGGCGGCCCTGCGGCCCTGTGGGGCCCGAAGTGTGTTCGCCGGGCGTGTTCCGCCCAATTCTCACGAGCGTTCTGCCCAAATCGGGATCGATTTGGGCAGAACGCTCGTGAGAATTGACGGCGTTGGGCAGCCCTGGTCAGCGCCCAGGGCCGCGTGGAGCAGGGCCCTTTCTCGCTCGGGGCATGGCGCGGCCACCCGGAAAACGAGCCGCGACGATGGGGCGCGGCCGGCGGCCCCGGCGCGGGGAGTTTTCCCCGAGCAGAGTGGATGGAGGCGCCGTGGCCGGGCGTCCGCCTCCGCCGTGGCGGGCGGCCGTGGCGCCCGTGGAGGGGGCTGGCCTCTGTGGGGGAACGGAGTGATCTCTCACTCCACGGCTGGGACGAAGCCGCGAAAGGTGCCGTTGTCGCCGGGACGGTCGGGGGGGCTCGTGGCGCGGGACTCAGGGTTCCCCATGCGGAGGCCCCCAGGCTCAGGCCCCTGGCAACGGAAGGCTGAGCAAGCAGGCCCGGGCCCGGGACCGGCGTTCGGGGCTGGCCCGGCCCCAGCGGCCGGCGCCAGGGAGCTGACCCCCGGAGGCTGAGGAGCAGGAGGCGTCGGCATCCCCGGGGCCCACCTCCCGGAGCTCCTCCTGGCGGTACCGGAACGCGACGACTCGCGATCCCGGACAGGGCCCCGTGGGGGCGGCCCTGTGGCCCTGTGTTGCCCGAAGTGTGTTCTCCGGGCGTTTTCCCGGCCAATTCTCATGAGCGTTCTGCCCAAATCGGGATCGATTTGGGCAGAACGCTCGTGAGAATTGGCCGGCGTTGGGCAGCCCTGGTCAGCGCCCAGGGCCGCGTGGAGCAGGGCCCTTTCTCGCTCGGGGCATGGCGCGGCCACCCGGAAAACGAGCCGCGAAGATGGGGCGCGGCCGGCGGCCCCGGCGCCTTGGAGTTTTCCCCGAGCAGAGTGGATGGTGGCGCCGTGGCCGGGCGTCCGCCTCCGCCGTGGCGGGCGGCCGGGGCGCCCGTGGATGGGGCTGGCCTCTGTGGGGGAACGGAGTGATCTCTCACTCCACGGCTGGGACGAAGCCGCGAAAGGTGCCGTTGTCGCCGGGACGGTCAGGGGGACTCGTGGCGCGGGACACAGGGTTCCCCATGCGGAGGCCCCCAGGCTCAGGCCCCTGGCAACGGACGGCTGAGCAAGCAGGCACGGGCCCGGGCCCGGCTTTCGGGGCTGGCCCGGCCCCGGCGGCCGGCGCCAGGGAGGGGACCCCCGGAGGCTGAGGAGCGGGAGGCGTCGGCCTCCCCGGGGCCCGCCTCCCGGTGCTCCTCCTGGCGGTGCCGGAACGCGACGACACGCGATCCCGGACAGGGACCCGGGGGGGCGACCCTGCGGCCCTGTGGGGCCCGAAGTGTGTTCGCCGGGCGTGTTCCGGCCAATTCTGACGAGCGTTCTGCCCAAATCGGGATCGATTTGGGCAGAACGCTCGTGAGAATTGGCCGGCGTTGGGCAGCCCTGGTCAGCGCCCAGGGCCGCGTGGAGCAGGGCCCTTTCTCGCTCGGGGCATGGCGCGGCCACCCGGAAAACGAGCCGCGACGATGGGGCGCGGCCGGCGGCCCCGGCGCGGGGAGTTTTCCCCGAGCAGAGTGGATGGAGGCGCCGTGGCCGGGCGTCCGCCTCCGCCGTGGCGGGCGGCCGGGGCGCCCGTGGAGGGGGCTGGCCTCTGTGGGGGAACGGAGTGATCTCTCACTCCACGGCTGGGACGAAGCCGCGAAAGGTGCCGTTGTCGCCGGGACGGTCGGGGGGACTCGTGGCGCGGGACTCAGGGTTCCCCATGCGTAGGCCCCCAGGCTCAGGCCCCTGGCAACGGAAGGCTGAGCAAGCAGGACCGGGCCCGGGCCCGGCTTTCGGGGCTGGCCCGGCCCCAGCGGCCGGCGCCAGGGAGGGGACCCCCGGAGGCTGAGGAGCGGGAGGCGTCGGCCTCCCCGGGGCCCGCCTCCCGGAGCTCCTCCTGGCGGTGACGGAACGCGACGACACGCGATCCCGCACAGGGCTCCGGGGGGGCGGCCCTGCGGCCCTGTGGTGCCGGAAGTGTGTTCTCCGTGCGTTTTCCGGCCAATTCTCACGAGCGTTCTGCCAAAATCGGGATCGATTTGGGCAGAACGCTCGTGAGAATTGGCCGGCGTTGGGCAGCCCTGGTCATTGCCCAGGGCCGCGTGGAGCAGGGCCCTTTATCGCTCGGGGCATGGCGCGGCCACCCGGAAAACGAGCCGCGACAATGGGGCTCGGCCGGCGGCCCCGGCGCCTTGGAGTTTTCCCCGAGCAGAGTGGATGGAGGCGCCGTGGCCGGGCGTCCGCCTCCGCCGTGGCGGGCGGCCGGGGCGCCCGTGGAGGGGGCTGGCCTCTGTGGGGGAACGGAGTGATCTCTCACTCCACGGCTGGGACGAAGCCGCGAAAGGTGCCGTTGTCGCCGGGATGGTCGGGGGGACTCGTGGCGCGGGACTCAGGGTTCCCCATGCGGAGGCCCCCAGGCTCAGGCCCCTGTCAACGGAAGGCTGAGCAAGCAGGCCCGGGCCCGGGCCCGGCTTTCGGGGCTGGCCCGGCCCCAGCGGCCGGCGCCAGGGAGGGGACCCCCGGAGGCTGAGGAGCGGGAGGCGTCGGCCTCCCCGGGGCCCGCCTCCCGGAGCTCCTCCTGGCTGTGACGGAACGCGACGACACGCGATCCCGCACAGGGCCCCGGGGGGGCGGCCCTGCGGCCCTGTGGTGCCCGAAGTGTGTTCGCCCGGCGTTTTCCGGCCAATTCTCAGGAGCGTTCTGCCCAAATCGGGATCGATTTGGGCAGAACGCTCGTGAGAATTGGCCGGCGTTGGGCAGCCCTGGTCAGCGCCCAGGGCCGCGTGGAGCAGGGCCCTTTCTCGCTCGGGGCATGGCGCGGCCACCCGGAAAACGAGCCGCGACGATGGGGCGCGGCCGGCGGCCCCGGCGCCGGGGAGTTTTCCCCGAGCAGAGTGGATGGAGGCGCCGTGGCCGGGCGTCCGCCTCCGCCGTGGCGGGCGGCCGGGGCGCCCGTGGAGGGGGCTGGCCTCTGTGGGGGAACGGAGTGATCTCTCACTCCACGGCTGGGACGAAGCCGCGAAAGGTGCCGTTGACGCCGGGACGGTCGGGGTGACTCGTGGCGCGGGACTCAGTGTTCCCCATGCGGAGGCCCCAAGGCTCAGGCCCCTGGCAACGGAAGGCTGAGCAAGCAGGCCCGGGCCCGGGCCCGGCGTTCGGGGCTGGCCCGGCCCCAGCGGCCGGCGCCAGGGAGGGGACCCCCGGAGGCTGAGGAGCGGGAGGCGTCGGCCTCCCCGGGGCCCGCCACCCGGAGCTCCTCCTGGCGGTACCGGAACGCGACGACACGCGATCCCGGACAGGGCCCCGGGGGGGGCGGCCCTGCGGCCCTGTGGTGCCCGAAGTGTGTTCGCCGGGCGTTTTCCCGCCAATTCTCAGGAGCGTTCTGCCCAAATCGGGATCGATTTGGGCAGAACGCTCGTGAGAATTGGCCGGCGTTGGGCAGCCCTGGTCAGCGCCCAGGGCCGCGTGGAGCAGGGCCCTTTCTCGCTCGGGGCATGGCGCGGCCACCCGGAAAACGAGCCGCGACGATGGGGCGCGGCCGGCGGCCCCGGCGCCGGGGAGTTTTCCCCGAGCAGAGTGGATGGAGGCGCCGTGGCCGGGCGTCCGCCTCCGCCGTGGCGGGCGGCCGGGGCGCCCGTGGAGGGGGCTGGCCTCTGTGGGGGAACGGAGTGATCTCTCACTCCACGGCTGGGACGAAGCCGCGAAAGGTGCCGTTGTCGCCGGGACGGTCGGGGGGACTCGTGGCGCGGGACTCAGTGTTCCCCATGCGGAGGCCCCCAGGCTCAGGCCCCTGGCAACGGAAGGCTGAGCAAGCAGGCCCGGGCCCGGGCCCGGCGTTCGGGGCTGGCCCGGCCCCCGGCGGCCGGCGCCAGGGAGGGGACCCCCGGAGGCTGAGGAGCGGGAGGCGTCGGCCTCCCCGGGGCCCGCCACCCGGAGCTCCTCCTGGCGGTACCGGAACGCGACGACACGCGATCCCGGACAGGGCCCCGGGGGGGCGGCCCTGCGGCCCTGTGGTGCCCGAAGTGTGTTCGCCGGGCGTTTTCCCCGCCAATTCTCAGGAGCGTTCTGCCCAAATCGGGATCGATTTGGGCAGAACGCTCGTGAGAATTGGCCGGCGTTGGGCAGCCCTGGTCAGCGCCCAGGGCCGCGTGGAGCAGGGCCCTTTCTCGCTCGGGGCATGGCGCGGCCACCCGGAAAACGAGCCGCGAAGATGGGGCGCGGCCGGCGGCCCCGGCGCCGGGGAGTTTTCCTCGAGCAGAGTGGATGGAGGTGCCGTGGCCGGGCGTCCGCCTCCGCCGTGGCGGGCGGCCGGGGCGCCCGTGGAGGGGGCTGGCCTCTGTGGGGGAACGGAGTGATCTCTCACTCCACGGCTGGGACGAAGCCGCGAAAGGTGCCGTTGTCGCCGGGACGGTCGGTGGGACTCGTGGCGCGGGACTCAGGGTTCCCCATGCGGAGGCCCCCAGGCTCAGGCCCCTGGCAACGGACGGCTGAGCAAGCAGGCACGGGCCCGGGCCCGGCTTTCGGGGCTGGCCCGGCCCCGGCGGCCGGCGCCAGGGAGGGGACCCCCGGAGGCTGAGGAGCGGGAGGAGTCGGCCTCCCCGGGGCCCGCCTCCCGGTGCTCCTCCTGGCGGTGACGGAACGCGACGACACGCGATCCCGCACAGGGCCCCCAGGGGGGCGGCCCTGCGGCCCTGTGGTGCCCGAAGTGTGTTCGCCGGGCGTTTTCCGGCCAATTCTCACGAGCGTTCTGCCCAAATCGGGATCGATTTGGGCAGAACGCTAGTGAGAATTGGCCGGCGTTGGGCAGCCCTGGTCAGCGCCCAGGGCCGCGTGGAGCAGGGCCCTTTATCGCTCGGGGCATGGCGCGGCCACCCGGAAAACGAGCCACGACTATGGGGCGCGGCCGGAGGCCCCGGCGCCTTGGAGTTTTCCCCGAGCAGAGTGGATGGAGGAGCCGTGGCAGGGCATCCGCCTCCGCCGTGGCGGGCGTCCGGGGCGCCCGTGGAGGGGGCTGGCCTCTGTGGGGGAACGGAGTGATCTCTCACTCCACGGCTGGGACGAAGCCGCGAAAGGTGCCGTTGTCGCCGGGACGGTCGGGGGGACTCGTGGCGCGGGACTCAGTGTTCCCCATGCGGAGGCCCCAAGGCTGAGGCCCCTGGCAACGGAAGGCTGAGCAAGCAGGCCCGGGCCCGGGCCCGGCGTTCAGGGCTGGCCCGGCCCCAGCGGCCGGCGCCAGGGAGGGGACCCCCGGAGTCTGAGGAGCGGGAGGCGTCGGCCTCCCCGGGGCCCGCCACCCGGAGCTCCTCCTGGCGGGTACCGGAACGCGACGACACGCGATCCCGGACAGGGCCCCGGGGGGGGCGGCCCTGCGGCCCTGTGGTGCCCGAAGTGTGTTCGCCGGGCGTTTTCCAGCCAATTATCACGAGCGTTCTGCCCAAATCGGGATCGATTTGGGCAGAACGCTCGTGAGAATTGGCCGGCGTTGGGCAGCCCTGGTCAGCGCCCAGGGCCGCGTGGAGCAGGGCCCTTTCTCGCTCGTGGCATGGCGCGGCCACCTGGAAAACGAGCCGCGACGATGGGGCGCGGCCGGCGGCCCCGGCGCCGGGGAGTTTTCCCCGAGCAGAGTGGATGGAGGCGCCGTGGCAGGGCGTCCTCCTCCGCCGTGGCGGGCGTCCGGGGCGCCCGTGGAGGGGGCTGGCCTCTGTGGGGGAACGGAGTGATCTCTCACTCCACGGCTGGGACGAAGCCGCGAAAGGTGCCGTTGTCGCCGGGATGGTCGGGGGGACTCGTGGCACGGGACTCAGGGTTCCCCATGCGGAGGCCCCCAGGCTCAGGCCCCTGGCAACGGAAGGCTGAGCAAGCAGGCCCGGGCCCGGGCCCGGCTTTCGGGGCTGGCCCGGCCCCAGCGGCCGGCGCCAGGGAGGGGACCCCCGGAGGCTGAGGAGCGGGAGGCGTCGGCCTCCCCGGGGCCCGCCTCCCGGAGCTCCTCCTGGCGGTGCCGGAACGCGACGACACGCGATCCCGGACAGGGCCCCGGGGGGGTCCCCGCGGCCCTGTGGTGCCCGAAGTGTGTTCGCCGGGCGTGTTCCGGCCAATTCTCACAAGCGTTCTGCCCAAATCGGGATCGATTTGGGCAGAACGCTCGTGAGAATTGGCCGGCGTTGGGCAGCCCTGGTCAGCGCCCAGGGCCGCGTGGAGCAGGGCCCTTTCTCGCTCGGGGCATGGCGCGGCCACCTGGAAAACGAGCCGCGACGATGGGGCGCGGCCGGCGGCCCCGGCGCCGGGGAGTTTTCCCCGAGCAGAGTGGATGGAGGCGCCGTGGCCGGTCGTCCGCCTCCTCCGTGGCGGGCGGCCGGGGCGTCCGTGGAGGGGGCTGGCCCTCTGTGGGGCAACGGAGTGATCTCTCACTCCACAGCTGGGACGAAGCCGCGAAAGTTGCCGTCGTCGCCGGGACGGTCGGGGGGACTCCTGGCGCGGGACTCAGGGTTCCCCATGCGGAGGCCCCCAGGCTCAGGCCCCTGGAAACGGAAGGCTGAGCAAGCAGGCCCGGGCCCGGGCCCGGCGTTCAGGGCTGGCCCGGCCCCAGCGGCTGGCGCCAGGGAGGGGACCCCCGGAGGCTGAGGAGCGGGAGGCGTGGGCCTCCCCGGGGCCCGCCTCCCGGAGCTCCTCCTGGCGGTGCCGTAACGCGACGACACGCGATCCCGGATAGGGCCCCGGGGGGGCGGCCCTGCGGCCCTCTGGTGCCCGAAGTGTGTTCGCCGGGTGTTTTCCGGCCAATTCTCACGAGCGCTCTGCCCAAATCCGGATCGATTTGGGCAGAACGCTCGTGAGAATGGCCGGCGTTGGGCAGGCCTGGTCAGCGCCCAGGGCCGCGTGGAGCAGGGCCCTTTCTCGCTCGGGAGCATGGCGCGGCCACCCGGAAAATGAGCCGCGACGATGGGGCGCGGCCGGCGGCCCCGGCGCCGGGGAGTTTTCCCAAACAGAGTGGATGGAGGCGCCGTGGCCGGGCGTCCGCCTCCGCCGTGGCGGGCGGCCGGGGCGCCGTGGAAGGGGCTGGCCTCTGTGGGGGAACGGAGTGATCTCTCACTCCACGGCTGGGACGAAGCCGCGAAAGGTTGCCGTTGTCGCCGGGACGGTCGGGGGGACTCGTGGCGCGGGACTCAGGGTTCCCCATGCGGAGGCCCCAAGGCTCAGGCCCCTCTCAACGGAAGGCTGAGCAAGCAGGCCCGGGCCGGGCCCGGCGTTCGGGGCTGGCCCGGCCCCGGCGGCCGGCGCCAGGGAGGGACCCCCGGAGGCTGAGGAGCGGGAGGCGTCGGCCTCCCCGGGGCCCGCCTCCCGGAGCTCCTCCTGGCGGTGCCGGAACGCGACGAAACGCGATCCCAGACAGGGCCCCGGGGGGGCGGCCCTGCGGCCCTGTGTTGCCCGAAGTGTGTTCGCCGGCGTTTTCCGGCCAATTCTCACGAGCGTTCTGCCCAAATCGATCGATCCCGATTTGGGCAGAACGCTCGTGAGAATTGGCCGGCGTTGGGCAGCCCTGGTCAGCGCCCAGGGCCGCGTGGAGCAGGGCCCTTTCTCGCTCGGGGCATGGCGCGGCCAACCGGAAAACGAGCCGCGAAGATGGGGCGCGGCCGGCGGCCCCGGCGCCGGGGAGTTTTCCCGAGCAGAGTGGATGGAGGTGCCGTGGGCCGGGCGTCCGCCTCCGTCGTGGCGGGCGGCCGGGGTGCCCGTGGAGGGGGCTGGCCTCTGTGGGGGAACGGAGTGATCTCTCACTCCACGGCTGGGACGAAGCCGCGAAAGGTGCGTTGTCGCCGGGACGGTCGGGGGACTCGTGGCGCGGTACTCAGGGTTCCCCATGCGGAGGCCCCCAGCTCAGGCCCCTGGCAACGGACGGCTGAGCAAGCAGGCACGGGCCCGGGCCCGGCTTTCGGGGCTGGCCCGGCCCCAGCGGCCGGCGCCAGGGAGGGGAACCCCGGAGGCTGTGGAGCGGGAGGCGTCGGCCTCCCGGGGCCCGCCACCCGGAGCTCCTCCTGGCGGGTAACGGAACGCGACGACACGCGATCCCGGACAGGGCCCCGGGGGGGCGCCCCTGCGGCCCTGTGGTGCCCGAAGTGTGTTCTCTGGGCGTTTTCCGGCCAATTCTCAGGAGCGTTCTGCCCAAATCGGGATCGATTTGGGCCAGAACGCTCGTGAGAATTGGCCGGCGTTGGGCAGCCCTGGTCAGCGCCCAGGGCCGCGTGGAGTAGGGGCCCCTTCTCGCTGGGGGCATGGCGCGGCCACCCGGAAAACGAGCCGCGACGATGGGGCGCGGCCGGCGGCCCCGGCGCCGGGGAGTTTTCCCCAAACAGAGTGGATGGAGGCGCCGTGGCCGGGCGTGCGCCTCCGCCGTGGCGGGCGGCCGGGGCGCCCGTGGAGGGGGCTGGCCTCTGTGGGGGAACGGAGTGATCTCTCACTCCACGGCTGGGACGAAGCCGCGAAAGGTGCCGTTGTCGCCGGGACGGTCGGGGGGACTCGTGGCGCGGGACTCAGGGTTCCCCATGCGGAGGCCCCCAGGCTCAGGCCCCTGGCAACGGAAGGCTGAGCAAGCAGGCCCGGGCCCGGGCCCGGCGTTCGGGGCTGGCCCGGCCCCGGCGGCCGGCGCCAGGGAGGGGACCCCCGGAGGCTGAGGAGCGGGAGGGCGTCGGCCTCCCCGGGGCCCGCCTCCCGGAGCTCCTCCTGGCGGTGCCGGAACGCGACGAAACGCGATCCCAGACAGGGCCCCGGGGGGGCGGCCCTGCGGCCCTGTGTTGCCCGAAGTGTGTTCGCCGGGCGTTTTCGGCCAATTCTCACGAGCGTTCTGCCCAAATCGATCGATCCCGATTTGGGCAGAACGCTCGTGAGAATTGGCCGGCGTTGGGCAGCCCTGGTCAGCGCCCAGGGCCGCGTGGAGCAGGGCCCCTTCTCGCTCGGGGCATGGCGCGGCCACCGGAAGACGAGCCGCGACGATGGCCGCGGCCTGCGGCCCCGGCAACGGGGAGGTTTCCCCCGAGCAGAGTGGATGGAGGCGCCGTGGCCGGGCGTCCGCCTCCGCCGTGGCGGGCGGCCGGGGCGCCCGTGGAGGGGGCTGGCCTCTGTGGGGAACGGAGTGATCTCTCACTCCACGGCTGGGACGAAGCCGCGAAAGGTGCCGTTTTCGCCGGGACGGTCGGGGGGACTCGTGGCGCGGGACTCAGGGTTCCCCATGTGTAGGCCCCCAGGCTCAGGCCCCTGGCAACGGAAGGCTGAGCAAGCAGGCCCGGGCCCGGGCCCGGCGTTCAGGGCTGGCCCGGCCCCAGCGGCCGGCGCCAGGGAGGGGACCCCCGGAGGCTGAGGAGCGGGAGGCGTCGGCCTCCCCGTTGCCCCGCCTCCCGGAGCTCCTCCTGACGGTTGCCGGAACGCGACGACACGCGATCCCGGACAGGGCCCCGGGGGGGCGGCCCTGCGGCTCTCTGGTGCCCGAAGTGTGTTCGCCGGGCGTTTTCCGGCCAATTCTCACGAGCGTTCTGCCCAAATCGGGATCGATTTGGGCAGAACGCTCGTGAGAATTGGCCGGCGTTGGGCAGCCCTGGTCAGCGCCCAGTGCCGCGTGGAGCAGGGCCCTTTCTCGCTCGGGGCATGGCGCGGCCACCCGGAAAACGAGCCGCGACGATGGTGCGCGGCCGGCGGCCCCGGCGCCGGGGAGTTTTCCCCGAGCAGAGTGGATGGAGGCGCCGTGGCCGGGCGTCCGCCTCCGCCGTGGCGGGGCGGCCGGGGCGCCCGTGGAGGGGGCTGGCCTCTGTGGGGGAACGGAGTGATCTCTCACTCCACGGCTGGGACGAAGCCGCGAAAGGTGCCGTTGTCGCCGGGACGGTCGGGGGGACTCGTGGCGCGGGACTCAGTGTTCCCCATGCGGAGGCCCCAAGGCTCAGGCCCCTGGCAACGGAAGGCTGAGCAAGCAGGCCCGGGCCCGGGCCCGGCGTTCAGGGATGGCCCGGCCCCAGCGGCCGGCGCCAGGGAGGGGACCCCCGGAGTCTGAGGAGCGGGAGGCGTCGGCCTCCCCGGGGCCCGCCACCCGGAGCTCCTCCTGGCGGTACCGGAACGCGACGACACGCGATCCCGGACAGGGCCCCGGGGGGGGCGGCCCTGCGGCCCTGTGGTGCCCGAAGTGTGTTCGCCGGGCGTTTTCCGGCCAATTCTCACGAGCGTTCTGCCCAAATCGGGATCGATTTGGGCAGAACGCTCGTGAGAATTGGCCGGCGTTGGGCAGCCCTGGTCAGCGCCCAGGGCCGCGTGGAGCAGGGCCCTTTCTCGCTCGGGGCATGGCACGGCCACCCGGAAAACGAGCCGCGAAGATGGGGCGCGGCCGGCGGCCCCGGCGCCGGGGAGTTTTCCCCGAGCAGAGTGGATGGAGGCGCCGTGGCCGGGCGTCCGCCTCCACCGTGGCGGGCGGCCGGGGCGCCCGTGGAGGGGGCTGGCCTCTGTGGGGGAACGGAGTGATCTCTCACTCCACGGCTGGGACGAAGCCGCGAAAGGTGCCGTTGTCGCCGGGACGGTCGGGGGGACTCGTGGCGCGGGACTCAGGGTTCCCCATGCGGAGGCCCCCAGGCTCAGGCCCCTGGCAACGGACGGCTGAGCAAGCAGGCACGGGCCCGGGCCCGGCTTTCGGGGCTGGCCCGGCCCCGGCGGCCGGCGCCATGGAGGGGACCCCCGGAGGCTGAGGAGCGGGAGGCGTCGGCCTCCCCGGGGCCGCCTCCCGGTGCTCCTCCTGGCGGTGACGGAACGCGACGACACGCGATCCCGCACAAGGCCCCAGGGGGGCGGCCCTGCGGCCCTGTGGTGCCCGAAGTGTGTTCGCCGGGCGTTTTCCGGCCAATTCTCACGAGCGTTCTGCCCAAAATCGGGATCGATTTGGGCAGAACGCTCGTGAGAATTGGCCGGCGTTGGGCAGCCCTGGTCAGCGCCCAGGGCCGCGTGGAGCAGGGCCCTTTATCGCTCGGGCATGGCGCGGCCACCCGGAAAACGAGCCACGACCTATGGGGCGCGGCCGGAGGCCCCGACGCCTTGGAGTTTTTCCCGAGCAGAGTGGATGGAGGAGCCGTGGCAGGGCATCGCCTCCGCCGTGGCGGGCGTCCGGGGCGCCCGTGGAGGGGGCTGGCCTCTGTGGGGACGGAGTGATCTCTCACTCCACGGCTGGGACGAAGCCGCGAAAGGTGCCGTTGTCGCCGGGACGGTCGGGGGGACTCGTGGCGCGGGACTCAGTGTTCCCCATGCGGAGGCCCCCAGGCTCAGGCCCCTGGCAACGGAAGGCTGAGCAAGCAGGCCCGGGCCCGGGCCCGGCGTTCAGGGCTGGCCCGGCCCCAGCGGCCGGCGCCAGGGAGGGGACCCCCCGGAGTCTGAGGAGCGGGAGGCGTCGGCCTCCCCGGGGCCCGCCACCCGGAGCTCCTCCTGGCGGTACCGGAACGCGACGACACGCGATACGGACAGGGCCCCGGGGGGGCGGCCCTGCGGCCCTGTGGTGCCCGAAGTGTGTTCGCCGGGCGTTTTCCGGCCAATTATCACGAGCGTTCTGCCCAAATCGGGATCGATTTGGGCAGAACGCTCGTGAGAATTGGCCGGCGTTGGGCAGCCCTGGTCAGCGCCCAGGGCCGCGTGGAGCAGGGCCCTTTCTCGCTCGTGGCATGGCGCGGCCACCTGGAAAACGAGCCGCGACGATGGGGCGCGGCCGGCGGCCCCGGCGCCGGGGAGTTTTCCCCGAGCAGAGTGGATGGAGGCGCCGTGGCAGGGCGTCCTCCTCCGCCGTGGCGGGCGTCCGGGGCGCCCGTGGAGGGGGCTGGCCTCTGTGGGGGAACGGAGTGATCTCTCACTCCACGGCTGGGACGAAGCCGCGAAAGGTGCCGTTGTCGCCGGGATGGTCGGGGGGACTCGTGGCACGGGACTCAGGGTTCCCCATGCGGAGGCCCCCAGGCTCAGGCCCCTGGCAACGGAAGGCTGAGCAAGCAGGCCCGGGCCCGGGCCCGGGTTTCGGGGCTGGCCCGGCCCCAGCGGCCGGCGCCAGGGAGGGGACCCCCGGAGGCTGAGGAGCGGGAGGCGTCGGCCTCCCCGGGGCCCGCCTCCCGGAGCTCCTCCTGGCGGTGCCGGAACGCGACGACACGCGATCCCGGACAGGGCCCCGGGGGGGTCCCCGCGGCCCTGTGGTGCCCGAAGTGTGTTCGCCGGGCGTGTTCCGGCCAATTCTCACGAGCGTTCTGCCCAAATCGGGATCGATTTGGGCAGAACGCTCGTGAGAATTGGCCGGCGTTGGGCAGCCCTGGTCAGCGCCCAGGGCCGCGTGGAGCAGGGCCCTTTCTCGCTCGGGGCATGGCGCGGCCACCTGGAAAACGAGCCGCGACGATGGGGCGCGGCCGGCGGCCCCGGCGCCGGGGAGTTTTCCCCGAGCAGAGTGGATGGAGGCGCCGTGGCCGGTCGTCCGCCTCCTCCGTGGCGGGCGGCCGGGGCGCCCGTGGAGGGGGCTGGCCTCTGTGTGGCAACGGAGTGATCTCTCACTCCACAGCTGGGACGAAGCCGCGAAAGTTGCCGTCGTCGCCGGGACGGTCGGGGGGACTCCTGGCGCGGGACTCAGGGTTCCCCATGCGGAGGCCCCCAGGCTCAGGCCCCTGGAAACGGAAGGCTGAGCAAGCAGGCCCGGGCCCGGCGTTCAGGGCTGGCCCGGCCCCAGCGGCTGGCGCCAGGGAGGGGACCCCCGGAGGCTGAGGAGCGGGAGGCGTGGGCCTCCCCGGGGCCCGCCTCCCGGAGCTCCTCCTGGCGGTGCCGTAACGCGACGACACGCGATCCCGGACAGGGCCCCGGGGGGGCGGACCTGCGGCCCTCTGGTGCCCGAAGTGTGTTCGCCGGGTGTTTTCCGGCCAATTCTCACGAGCGTTCTGCACAAATCGGGATCGATTTGGGCAGAACGCTCGTGAGAATTGGCCGGCGTTGGGCAGCCCTGGTCAGCGCCCAGGGCCGCGTGGAGCAGGGCCCTTTCTCGCTCGGGGCATGGCGCGGCCACCCGGAAAAGGAGCCGCGACGATGGGGCGCGGCCGGCGGCCCCGGCGCCGGGGAGTTTTCCCCAAACAGAGTGGATGGAGGCGCCGTGGCCGGGCGTCCGCCTCCGCCGTGGCGGGCGGCCGGGGCGCCCGTGGAGGGGGCTGGCCTCTGTGGGGGAACGGAGTGATCTCTCACTCCACGGCTGGGACGAAGCCGCGAAAGGTGCCGTTGTCGCCGGGACGGTCGGGGGGACTCGTGGCGCGGGACTCAGGGTTCCCCATGCGGAGGCCCCAAGGCTCAGGCCCCTCTCAACGGAAGGTTGAGCAAGCAGGCCCGGGCCCGGGCCCGGCGTTCGGGGCTGGCCCGGCCCCAGCGGCCGGCGCCAGGGAGGGGACCCCCGGAGGCTGAGGAGTTGGAGGTGTCGGCCTCCCCGGGGCCCGCCTCCCGGATCTCCTCCTGGCGGTGACGGAACGCGACGACACGCGATCCCGCACAGGGCCCCGGGGGGGCGGCCCTGCGGCCCTGTGGTGCCCGAAGTGTGTTCGCCGGGCGTTTTCCGGCCAATTCTCACGAGCGTTCTGCCCAAATCGGGATCGATTTGGGCAGAACGCTCGTGAGAATTGCCCGGCGTTGGGCAGCCCTGGTCAGCGCCCAGGGCCGCGTGGAGCAGGGCCCTTTCTCGCTCGGGGCATGGCGCGGCCACCCGGAAAACGAGCCGCGACGATGGGGCGCGGCCGGCGGCCCCGGCGCCGGGGAGTTTTCCCCAAACAGAGTGGATGGAGGCGCCGTGGCCAGGCGTCCGCCTCCGCCGTGGCGGGCGGCCGGGGCGCCCGTGGAGGGGGCTGGCCTCTGTGGGGGAACGGAGTGATCTCTCACTCCACGGCTGGGACGAAGCTGCGAAAGGTGCCGTTGTCGCCGGGACGGTCGGGGGGACTCGTGGCGCGGGACTCAGGGTTCCCCATGCGGAGGCCCCCAGGCTCAGGCCCCTGGCAACGGAAGGCTGAGCAAGCAGGCCCGGGCCCGGGCCCGGCGTTCGGGGCTGGCCCGGCCCCGGCGGCCGGCGCCAGGGAGGGGACCCCCGGAGGCTGAGGAGCGGGAGGCGTCGGCCTCCCCGGGGCCCGCCTCCCGGAGCTCCTCCTGGCGGTGCCGGAACGCGACGAAACGCGATCCCAGACAGGGCCCCGGGGGGGGCGGCCCTGCGGCCCTGTGTTGCCCGAAGTGTGTTCGCCGGGCGTTTTCCGGCCAATTCTCACGAGCGTTCTGCCCAAATCGATCGATCCCGATTTGGGCAGAACGCTCGTGAGAATTGGCCGGCGTTGGGCAGCCCTGGTCAGCGCCCAGGGCCGCGTGGAGCAGGGCCCTTTCTCGCTCGGGGCATGGCGCGGCCACCCGGAAAACGAGCCGCGAAGATGGGGCGCGGCCGGCGGCCCCGGCGCCGGGGAGTTTTCCCCGAGCAGAGTGGATGGAGGTGCCGTGGCCGGGCGTCCGCTTCCGTCGTGGCGGGCGGCCGGGGTGCCCGTGGAGGGGGCTGGCCTCTGTGGGGGAACGGAGTGATCTCTCACTCCACGGCTGGGACGAAGCCGCGACAGGTGCCGTTGTCGCCGGGACGGTCGGGGGGACTCGTGGCGCGGTACTCAGGGTTCCCCATGCGGAGGCCCCCAGGCTCAGGCCCCTGGCAACGGACGGCTGAGCAAGCAGGCACGGGCCCGGGCCCGGCTTTCGGGGCTGGCCCGGCCCCAGCGGCCGGCGCCAGGGAGGGGAACCCCGGAGGCTGAGGAGCGGGAGGCGTCGGCCTCCCCGGGGCCCGCCACCCGGAGCTCCTCCTGGCGGTACCGGAACGCGACGACACGCGATCCCGGACAGGGCCCCGGGGGGGCGCCCCTGCGGCCCTGTGGTGCCCGAAGTGTGTTCTCTGGGCGTTTTCCGGCCAATTCTCATGAGCGTTCTGCCCAAATCGGGATCGATTTGGGCAGAACGCTCGTGAGAATTGGCCGGCGTTGGGCAGCCCTGGTCAGCGCCCAGGGCCGCGTGGAGTAGGGCCCCTTCTCGCTGGGGGCATGGCGCGGCCACCCGGAAAACGAGCCGCGACGATGGGGCGCGGCCGGCGGCCCCGGCGCCGGGGAGTTTTCCCCGAGCAGAGTGGATGGAGGCGCCGTGGCCGGGCGTGCGCCTCCGCCGTGGCGGGCGGCCGGGGCGCCCGTGGAGGGGGCTGGCCTCTGTGGGGGAACGGAGTGATCTCTCACACCACGGCTGTGACGAAGCCGCGAAAGGTGTCGTTGTCGCCGGGACGGACGGGGGGACTCGTGGCGCGGGACTCAGGGTTCCCCATGCGGAGGCCCCCAGGCTCAGGCCCCTGGCAACGGAAGGCTGAGCAAGCAGGCCCGGGCCCGGGCCCGGCTTTCGGGGCTGGCCCGGACCCAGCGGCCGGCGCCAGGGAGGGGACCCCCGGAGGCTGAGGAGCGGGAGGCGTCCGCCTCCCCGGGGCACGCCTCCCGGAGCTCCTCCTGGCGGTGCCGGAACGCGACGACACGCGATCCCGGACAGGGCCCCGGGGGTCGGCCCTGCGGCCCTCTGGTGCCCGAAGTGTGTTCGCCGGGCGTTTTCCGGCCAATTCTCACGAGCGTTCGGCCCAAATCGGGATCGATTTGGGCAGAACGCTCGTGAGAATTGGCCGGCGTTGGGCAGCCCTGGTCAGCGCCCAGGGCCGCGTGGAGCAGGGCCCTTTCTTGCTCGGGGCATGGCGCGGCCACCCGGAAAACGAGCCGCGATGATGGGGCGCGGCCGGCGGCCCCGGCGCGGGGGAGTTTTCCCCGAGCAGAGTGGATGGAGGCGCCGTGGCCGGGCGTCCGCCTCCGCCGTGGCGGTGCGGCCGGGGCGCCCGTGGAGGGGGCTGGCCTCTGTGGGGGAACGGCGTGATCTCTCACTCCACGGCTGGGACGAAGCCGCGAAAGATGCCGTTGTCGCCGGGACGGTTGGGGGGACTCGTGGCGCGGGACTCAGGGTTCCCCATGCGGAGGCCCCCAGGCTCAGGCCCCTGGCAACGGAAGGCTGAGGAAGCAGGACCGGGCCCGGGCCCGGCGTTCGGGGCTGGCCCGGCCCCAGCGGCCGGCGCCAGGGAGGGGACCCCCGGAGGCTGAGGAGCGGGAGGCGTCGGCCTCCCCGGGGCCCGCCTCCCGGAGCTCCTCCTGGCGGTGACGGAACGCGACGACACGCGATCCCGCACAGGGCCCCGGGGGGGCGGCCCTGCGGCCCTGTGGTGCCCGATGTGTGTTCGCCGGGCGTTTTCCGGCCAATTCTCACGAGCGTTCTGCCCAAATCGGGATCGATTTGGGCAGAACGCTCGTGAGAATTGGCCGGCGTTGGGCAGCCCTGGTCAGCGCCCAGGGCCGCGTGGAGCAGGGCCCTTTCTCGCTCGGGGCATGGCGCGGCCACCCGGAAGACGAGCCGCGACGATGGCCGCGGCCGGCGGGCCCCGGCAACGGGGAGGTTTCCCCGAGCAGAGTGGATGGAGGCGCCGTGGCCGGGCGTCCGCCTCCGCCGTGGCGGTGGGCCGGGGCGCCCGTGGAGGGGGCTGGCCTCTGTGGGGGAACGGAGTGATCTCTCACTCCACGGCTGGGACGAAGCCGCCAAAGGTGCTGTTGTCGCCGGGACGGTCGGGGGGACTCGTGCCGCGGGACTCAGGGTTCCCCATGCGGAGGCCCCCAGGCTCAGGGCCCTGGCAACGGAAGGCTTAGCAAGCAGGCCCGGGCCCGGGCCCGGCTTTCGGGGCTGGCCCGGCCCCAGCGGCCGGCGCCAGGAAGGGGACCCCCGGAGGCTGAGGAGCGGGAGGCGTCGGCCTCCCCGGGGCCCGCCTCCCGGAGCTCCTCCTGGCGGTGACGGAACGCGACGACACGCGATCCCGCACAGGGCCCCGGGGGGGCGGCCCTGCGGCCCTGTGGTGCCCGAAGTGTGTTCGCCGGGCGTGTTCCGGCCAATTCTCACGAGCGTTCTGCCCAAATCGGGATCGATTTGGGCAGAACGCTCGTGAGAATTGGCCGGCGTTGGGCAGCCCTGGTCAGCGCCCAGGGCCGCGTGGAGCAGGGCCCTTTCTCGCTCGGGGCATGGCGCGGCCACCCGGAAAACGAGCCGCGACGATGGGGCGCGGCCGGCGGCCCCGGCGCCGGGGAGTTTTCCCCGAGCAGAGTGGATGGAGGCGCCGTGGCCGGGCGTGCGCCTCCGCCGTGGCGGGCGGCCGGGGCGCCCGTGGAGGGGGCTGGCCTCTGTGGGGGAACGGAGTGATCTCTCACTCCACGGCTGGGACGAAGCCGCGAAAGCTGCCGTTGTCGCCGGGACGGTCGGGGGGACTCGTGGCGCGGGACTCAGGGTTCCCCATGCGGAGGCCCCAAGGCTCAGGCCCCTCTCAACGGAAGGCTGAGCAAGCAGGCCCGGGCCCGGGCCCGGCGTTCGGGGCTGGCCCGGCCCCAGCGGCCGGCGCCAGGGAGGGGACCCCCGGAGGCTGAGGAGTGGGAGGTGTCGGCCTCCCCGGGGCCCGCCTCCCGGAGCTCCTCCTGGCGGTGACGGAACGCGACGACACGCGATCCCGCACAGGGCCCCGGGGGGGCGGCCCTGCGGCCCTGTGGTGCCCGAAGTGTGTTCGCCGGGCGTTTTCCGGCCAATTCTCACGAGCGTTCTGCCCAAATCGATCCCGATTTGGGCAGAACGCTCGTGAGAATTGGCCGGCGTTGGGCAGCCCTGGTCAGCGCCCAGGGCCGCGTGGAGCAGGGCCCTTTATCGCTCGGGGCATGGCGCGGCCACCCGGAAGACGAGCCGCGACGATGGGGCGCGGCCGGCGGTCCCGGCGCCGGGGAGTTTTCCCCGAGCAGAGTGGATGGAGGTGCCGTGGCCGGGCGTCCGCCTCCGCCGTGGCGGGCGGACGGGGCGCCCGTGGAGGGGGCTGGCCTCTGTGGGGGAACGGAGTGATCTCTCACTCCACGGCTGGGACGAAGCCGCGAAAGGTGCCGTTGTCGCCGGGACGGTCGGGGGGACTCGTGGCGCGGGACTCAGGGTTCCCCATGCGGAGGCCCCCAGGCTCAGGCCCCTGGCAACGGACGGCTGAGCAAGCAGGCACGGGCCCGGGCCCGGCGTTCGGGGCTGGCCCGGCCCCAGCGGCCGGCGCCAGGGAGGGGAACCCCGGAGGCTGAGGAGCGGGAGGCGTCGGCCTCCCCGGGGCCCGCCACCCGGAGCTCCTCCTGGCGGGTACCGGAACGCGACGACACGCGATCCCGGACAGGGCCCCGGGGGGGCGCCCCTGCGGCCCTGTGGTGCCCGAAGTGTGTTCTCTGGGCGTTTTCCGGCCAATTCTCACGAGCGTTCTGCCCAAATCGGGATCGATTTGGGCAGAACGCTCGTGAGAATTGGCCGGCGTTGGGCAGCCCTGGTCAGCACCCAGGGCCGCGTGGAGTAGGGCCCCTTCTCGCTGGGGGCATGGCGCGGCCACCCGGAAAACGAGCCGCGACGATGGGGCGCGGCCGGCGGCCCCGGCGCCGGGGAGTTTTCCCCGAGCAGAGTGGATGGAGGCGCCGTGGCCGGTCGTGCGCCTCCGCCGTGGCGGGCGGCCGCGGCGCCCGTGGAGGGGGCTGGCCTCTGTGGGGGAACGGAGTGATCTCTCACTCCACGGCTGGGACGAAGCCGCGAAAGGTGCCGTCGTCGCCGGGACGGTCGGGGGGACTCGTGGCGCGGGACTCAGGGTTCCCCATGCGGAGGCCCCAAGGCTCAGGCCCCTCTCAACGGAAGGCTGAGCAAGCAGGCCCGGGCCCGGGCCCGGCGTTCGGGGCTGGCCCGGCCCCAGCGGCCGGCGCCAGGGAGGGGACCCCCGGAGTCTGAGGAGCGGGAAGCGTCGGCCTCCCCGGGGCCCGACACCCGGAGCTCCTCCTGGCGGTACCGGAACGCGACGACACGCGATCCCGGACAGGGCCCCGGGGGGGCGGCCCTGCGGCCCTGTGTTGCCCGAAGTGTGTTCGCCGGGCGTTTTCCGGCCAATTCTCACGAGCGTTCTGCCCAAATCGGGATCGATTTGGGCAGAACGCTCGTGAGAATTGGCCGGCGTTGTGCAGCCCTGGTCAGCGCCCAGGGCCGCTTGGAGCAGGGCCCTTTCTCGCTCGGGGCATGGCGCGGCCACCCGGAAAACGAGCCGCGAAGATGGGGCGCGGCCGGCGGCCCCGACGCCGGGGAGTTTTCCCCGAGCAGAGTGGATGGAGGCGCCGTGGCCGGGCGTCCGCCTCCGCCGTGGCGGGCGGCCGGGGCGCCCGTGGAGGGGGCTGGCCTCTGTGGGGGAACGGAGTGATCTCTCACTCCACGGCTGGGACGAAGCCGCGAAAGGTGCCGTTGTCGCCGGGACGGTCGGGGGGACTCGTGGCGCGGGACTCAGGGTTCCCCATGCGGAGGCCCCCAGGCTCAGGCCCCTGGCAACGGACGGCTGAGCAAGCAGGCACGGGCCCGGGCCCGGCTTTCGGGGCTGGCCCGGCCCCGGCGGCCGGCGCCATGGAGGGGACCCCCGGAGGCTGAGGAGCGGGTGGCGTCGGCCTCCCCGGGGCCCGCCTCCCGGTGCTCCTCCTGGCGGTGCCGGAACGCGACGACACGCGATCCCGGACAGGGACCCGGGGGGGCGGCCCTGCGGCCCTGTGGGGCCCGAAGTGTGTTCGCCGGGCGTGTTCCGGCCAATTCTCACGAGCGTTCTGCCCAAATCGGGATCGATTTGGGCAGAACGCTCGTGAGAATTGGCCGGCGTTGGGCAGCCCTGGTCAGCGCCCAGGGCCGCGTGGAGCAGGGCCCTTTATCGCTCGGGGCATGGCGTGGCCACCCGGAAAACGAGCCACGAATATGGGGCGCGGCCAGCGGACCCGGCGCCTTGGAGATTTCCCCGAGCAGAGTGGATGGAGGAGCCGTGGCAGGGCATCCGCCTCCGCCGTGGCGGGCGTCCTGGGCGCCCGTGGAGGGGGCTGGCCTCTGTGGGGGAACGGAGTGATCTCTCACTCCACGGCTGGGACGAAGCCGCGAAAGGTGCCGTTGTCGCCGGGACGGTCGGGGGGACTCGTGGCGCGGGACTCAGTGTTCCCCATGCGGAGGCCCCAAGGCTCAGGCCCCTGGCAACGGAAGGCTGAGCAAGCAGGCCCGGGTCCGGGCCCGGCGTTCAGGGCTGGCCCGGCCCCAGCGGCCGGCGCCAGGGAGGGGACCCCCGGAGTCTGAGGAGCGGGAGGCGTCGGCCTCCCCGGGGCCCGCCACCCGGAGCTCCTCCTGGCGGTACCGGAACGCGACGACACGCGATCCCGGACAGGGCCCCGGGGGGGCGGCCCTGCGGCCCTGTGGTGCCCGAAGTGTGTTCGCCGGGCGTTTTCCGGCCAATTCTCACGAGCGTTCTGCCCAAATCGGGATCGATTTGGGCAGAACGCTCGTGAGAATTGGCCGGCGTTGGGCAGCCCTGGTCAGCGCCCAGGGCCGCGTGGAGCAGGGCCCTTTCTCGCTCGGGGCATGGCGCGGCCACCCGGAAAACGAGCCGCGACGATGGGGCGCGGTCGGCGGCCCCAGCGCCGGGGAGTTTTCCCCAAACAGAGTGTATGGAGGCGCCGTGGCCGGGCGTCCGCCTCCGCCGTGGCGGGCGGCCGGGGCGCCCGTGGAGGGGGCTGGCCTCTGTGGGGGAACGGAGTGATCTCTCACTCCACGGCTGGGACGAAGCCGCGAAAGTTGCCGTTGTCGCCGGGACGGTCGGGGGGACTCGTGGCGCGGGACTCAGGGTTCCCCATGCGGAGGCCCCAAGGCTCAGGCCCCTCTCAACGGAAGGCTGAGCAAGCAGGCCCGGGCCCGGGCCCGGCGTTCGGGGCTGGCCCGGCCCCAGCGGCCGGCGCCAGGGAGGGGACCCCCGGAGGCTGAGGAGTGGGAGGTGTCGGCCTCCCCGGGGCCCGCCTCCCGGAGCTCCTCCTGGCGGTGACGGAACGCGACGACACGCGATCCCGCACAGGGCCCCGGGGGGGCGGCCCTGCGGCCCTGTGGTGCCCGAAGTGTGTTCGCCGGGCGTTTTCCGGCCAATTCTCACGAGCGTTCTGCCCAAATCGATCCCGATTTGGGCAGAACGCTCGTGAGAATTGGCCGGCGTTGGGCAGCCCTGGTCAGCGCCCAGGGCCGCGTGGAGCAGGGCCCTTTATCGCTCGGGGCATGGCGCGGCCACCCGGAAAACGAGCCACGACTATGGGGCGCGGCCGGCGGCCCCGGCGCCTTGGAGTTTTCCCCGAGCAGAGTGGATGGAGGAGCCGTGGCAGGGCATCCGCCTCCGCCGTGGCGGGCGTCCGGGGCGCCCGTGGAGGGGGCTGGCCTCTGTGGGGGAACGGAGTGATCTCTCACTCCACGGCTGGGACGAAGCCGCGAAAGGTGCCGTTGTCGCCGGGACGGTCGGGGGGACTCGTGGCGCGGGACTCAGTGTTCCCCATGCGGAGGCCCCAAGGCTCAGGCCCCTGGCAACGGAAGGCTGAGCAAGCAGGCCCGGGCCCGGGCCCGGCGTTCAGGGCTGGCCCGGCCCCAGCGGCCGGCGCCAGGGAGGGGACCCCCGGAGTCTGAGGAGCGGGAGGCGTCGGCCTCCCCGGGGCCCGCCACCCGGAGCTCCTCCTGGTGGTACCGGAACGCGACGACACGCGATCCCGGACAGGGCCCCGGGGGGGCGGCCCTGCGGCCCTGTGGTGCCCGAAGTGTGTTCGCCGGGCGTTTTCCGGCCAATTCTCACGAGCGTTCTGCCCAAATCGGGATCGATTTGGGCAGAACGCTCGTGAGAATTGGCCGGCGTTGGGCAGCCCTGGTCAGCGCCCAGGGCCGCGTGGAGCAGGGCCCTTTCTCGCTCGGGGCATGTCGCGGCCACCCGGAAAACGAGCCGCGAAGATGGGGCGCGGCCGGCGGCCCCGGCGCCGGGGAGTTTTCCCCGAGCAGAGTGGATGGAGGCGCCGTGGCCGGGCGTCCGCCTCCGCCGTGGCGGGCGGCCGGGGCGCCCGTGGAGGGGGCTGGCCTCTGTGGGGGAACGGAGTGATCTCTCACTCCACGGCTGGGACGAAGCCGCGAAAGGTGCCGTCGTCGCCGGGACGGTCGGGGGGACTCCTCGCGCGGGACTCAGGGTTCCCCATGCGGAGGCCCCCAGGCTCAGGGCCCTGGCAACGGAAGGCTGAGCAAGCAGGCCCGGGCCCGGGCCCGGCTTTCGGGGCTGGCCCGGCCCCAGCGGCCGGCGCCAGGGAGGGGACCCCTGGAGGCTGAGGAGCGGGAGTCGTCGGCCTCCCCGGGGCCCGCCTCCCGGAGCTCCTCCTGGCGGTGCCGGAACGCGACGACACGCGATCCCGGACAGGGCCCCGGGGGGCGGCCCTGCGGCCCTGTGGTGCCCGAAGTGTGTTCGCCGGGCGTTTTCCGGCCAATTCTCACGAGCGTTCTGCCCAAATCGGGATCGATTTGGGCAGAACGCTCGTGAGAATTGGCCGGCGTTGGGCAGCCCTGGTCAGCGCCCAGGGCCGCGTGGAGCAGGGCCCTTTCTCGCTCGGGGCATGGCGCGGCCATCCGGAAAACGAGCCGCGACGATGGGGCGCGGCCGGCGGCCCCGGCGCCGGGGAGGTTTCCCCGAGCAGAGTGGATGGAGGCGCCGTGGCCGGGCGTCCGCCTCCGCCGTGGCGGGCGGCCGGGGCGCCCGTGGAGGGGGCTGGCCTCTGTGGGGGAACGGAGTGATCTCTCACTCCACGGCTGGGACGAAGCCGCGAAAGGTGCCGTTGCCGCCGGGACGGTCGGGGGGACTCGTGGCGCGGGACTCAGGGTTCCCCATGCGGAGGCCCCCAGGCTCAGGCCCCTGGCAACGGAAGGCTGAGCAAGCAGGCCCGGGCCCGGGCCCGGCGTTCGGGGCTGGCCCGGCCCCAGCGGCCGGCGCCAGGGAGGCGACCCCTGGAGTCTGAGGAGCGGGAGGCGTCGGCCTCCCCGGGGCCCGCCTCCCGGAGCTCCTCCTGGCCGTGCCGGAACGCGACGACACGCGATCCTGGACAAGGCCCCGGGGGGGCGGCCCTGCGGCCCTGTGGTGCCCGAAGTGTGTTCGCCAGGCGTTTTCCGGCCAATTCTCACGAGCGTTCGACTCAAATCGGGATCGATTTGGGCAGAACGCTCGTGAGAATTGGCCGGCGTTGGGCAGCCCTGGTCAGCGCCCAGGGCCGCGTGGAGCAGGGCCCTTTCTCGCTCGAGGCATGGCGCGGCCACCCGGAAAACGAGCCGCGATGATGGGGCGCGGCCGGCGGCCCCGGCGCGGGGGAGTTTTCCCCGAGCAGAGTGGATGGAGGCGCCGTGGCCGGGCGTCCGCCTCCGCCGTGGCGGTGCGGCCGGGGCGCCCGTGGAGGGGGCCGGCCTCTGTGGGGGAACGGCGTGATCTCTCACTCCACGGCTGGGACGAAGCCGCGAAAGATGCCGTTGTCGCCGGGACGGTCGGGGGGACTCGTGGCGCGGGACTCAGGGTTCCCCATGCGGAGGCCCCCAGGCTCAGGCCCCTGGCAACGGAAGGCTGAGGAAGCAGGACCGGGCCCGGGCCCGGCGTTCGGGGCTGGCCCGGCCCCAGCGGCCGGCGCCAGGGAGGGGACCCCAGGAGGCTGAGGAGCGGGAGGCGTCGGCCTCCCCGGGGCCCGCCTCCCGGAGCTCCTCCTGGCCGTGCCGGAACGCGACGACACGCGATCCCGGACAGGGCCCCGGGGGGGCGGACCTGCGGCCCTGTGGTGCCCGAAGTGTGTTCGCCGGGCGTTTTCCGGCCAATTCTCACGAGCGTTCGACCCAAATCGGGATCGATTTGGGCAGAACGCTCGTGAGAATTGGCCGGCGTTGAGCAGCCCTGGTCAGCGCCCAGGGCCGCGTGGAGCAGGGCCATTTTTCGCTCGGGGCATGTCGCGGACACCCGGAAAATGAGCCGTGACGATGGGGCGCGGCCGGCGGCCCCGGCGCCGGGGAGTTTTCCCCGAGGAGAGTGGATGGAGGCGCCGTGGCCGGGCGTCCGCCCCCGCCGTGGCGGGCATTCCGGGCGCCCGTGGAGGGGGCTGGCCTCTGTGGGGGAACGGAGTGATCTCTCACTCCACGGCTGGGACGAAGCCGCGAAAGGTGCCGTTGTCGCCGGGACGGTCGGGGGGACTCGTGGCGCGGGACTCAGGGTTCCCCATGCGGAGGCCCCAAGGCTCAGGCCCCTGGCAACGGAAGGCTGAGCAAGCAGGCCCGGGCCCGGGCCCGGCTTTCGGGGCTGGCCCGGCCCCGGCGGCCGGCGCCAGGGAGGGGACCCCCGGAGGCTGAGGAGCGGGAGGCGTCGGCCTCCCCGGGGCCCGCCTCCCGGAGCTCCTCCTGGCGGTGCCGGAAAGCGACGACACGCGATCGCGGACAGGGCCCCGGGGGGGCGGCCCTGCAGCCCTCTGTGCCCGAAGTGTGTTCGCCGGGCGTTTTCCGGCCAATTCTCACAGAACGCTCGTGAGAATTGGACGGCGTTGCGCAGCCCTGGTCAGCGCCCAGTGCTGCGTGGAGCAGGGCGCTTTCTCGCTCGGGGCATGGCGCGGCCACCCGGAAAACGAGCCGCGACGATGGGGCGCGGCCGGAGGCCCCGGCGCCGGGGAGTTTTCCCCGAGCAGAGTGGATGGAGGCGCCGTGGCCGGGCGTCCGCCTCCGCCGTGGCGGGCATCCGGGGCGCCCGTGGAGGGAGCTGGCCTCTGTGGGGGAACGGAGTGATCTCTCACTCCACGGCTGGGACGAAGCCGCGAAAGGTGCCGTTGTCGCCGGGACGGTCGGGGGGACTCGTGGCGCGGGACTCAGGGTTCCCCACGCGGAGGCCCCCAGGCTCAGGCCCCTGGCAACGGAAGGCTGAGCAAGCAGGCCCGGGCCCTGGCCCGGCTTTCGGGGCTGGCCCGGCCCCGGCGGCCGGCGCCAGGGAGGGGACCCCCGGAGGCTGAGGAGCGGGAGGCGTCGGCCTCCCCGGGGCCCGCCTCCCGGAGCTCCTCCTGGCGGTGCCGGAACGCGACGACACGCGATCCCGGACAGGGCCCCGGGGGGGCGGCCCTGCGGCCCTGTGGTGCCCGAAGTGTGTTCGCCGGGCGTTTTCCGGCCAATTCTCACGAGTGTTCTGCCCAAATCGGGATCGATTTGGGCAGAACGCTCGTGAGAATTGGCCGGCGTTGGGCAGCCCTGGTCAGCGCCCAGTTCCGCGTGGAGCAGGGCCCTTGCTCGCTCGGGGCATGTCGCGGCCACCCGGAAAACGAGCCGCGACGATGGGGCGCGGCCGGCGGCCGCGGCGCCGGGTAGTTTTCCCCGAGCAGAGTGGATGGAGGCGCCGTGGCGGGTGTCCGCCTCCGGCGTGGCGGGCGGCTGGGGCTCCCCTTGAGGGGGCTGGCCTCTGTGGGGAAACGGACTGGTCTCTCACTCCGCGGCTGGGACGAAGCCGCGAAAGGTGCCGATGTCGCCGGGACTGTCGGGGGACTCGTGGCGCGGGACTCAGGGTTCCCCATGGGGAGGCCCCGATTCCCAGGCCCCTGGCAACGGAAGGCTGTTCAAGCAGGCCCGGGCCCGGTCCCGGCTTTCGGGCCTGGCCCGGCCCCAGCTGCCGGCGTCAGGGAGGGGACCCCCGGAGGCTGAGGAGCGTGAGGCGTCGGCCTCCCCGGGGCACGCCTCCCGGAGCTCCTCCCGGCGGTGCCGGAACGCGACGACACGCGATCCCGGACAGGGCCCCGGGGGGGCGGCCCTGCGGCCCTGTGGTGCCCGAAGTGTGTTCGCCGGGAGTTTTCCGGCCAATTCTCACGAGCGTTCTGCCCAAATCGGGATCGATTTGGGCAGAACGCTCGTGAGAATTGGCCGGCGTTGGGCAGCCCTGGTCAGCGCCCAGTGCCGCGTGGAGCAGGGCCCTTTCTCGCTCGGGGCATGGCGCGGCCACCCGGAAAACGAGCCGCGACGATGGGGCGCGGCCGGCGGCCCCGGCGCCGGGGACTTTTCCCCGAGGAGAGTGAATGGAGGCGCCGTGGCCGGGCGTCCGCCTCCGCCGTGGCGGCCGGCCGGGGCGCCCGTGGAGGGGGCTGGCCTCTGTGGGGGAACGGAGTGTTCTCTCACTCCACGGCTGGGACGAAGCCGCGAAAGGTGCCGTTGTCGCCGGGACGGTCGGGGGGACTCGTGGCGCGGGACTCAGTGTTCGCCATGCGGAGGCCCCCAGGCTCAGGCCCCTGGCAACGGAAGGCTGAGCAAGCAGGCCCGGGCCCGGGCCCGGCTTTCGGGGCTGGCCCGGCCCCGGCGACCAGCGCCAGGGAGGGGACCCCCGGAGGCTGAGGAGCGGGAGGCGTCGGCCTCCCCGGGGCACGCCGCCCGGAGCTCCTCCTGGCGGTGCCGGAACGCGACGACACGCGATCCCGGACAGGGACCCGGGGGGGGGCGGCCCTGCGGCCCTGTGGTGCCCGAAGTGTGTTCGCCGGGCGTTTTCTGGCCAATTCTCACGAGCGTTCTTCACAAATCGGGATCGATTTGGGCAGAACGCTCGTGAGAATTGGCCGGCGTTGGGCAGCCCTGGTCAGCGCCCAGGGCCGCGGGGAGCAGGGCCCTTTCTCGCTCGGGGCATGGCGCGGCCACCCGGAAAACGAGCCGCGACGATGGGGCGCGGCCGGCGGCCCCGGCGCGGGGAGTTTTCCCCGAGCAGAGTGGATGGAGGCGCCGTGGCCGGGCGTCCGCCTCCGCCGTGGCGGGCGGCCGGGGCGCCCGTGGAGGGGGCTGGCCTCTGTGGGGGAACGGAGTGATCTCTCACTCCACGGCTGGGATGAAGCCGCGAAAGGTGCCGTTGTCGCCGGGACGGTCGGGGGGACTCGTGGCGCGGGACTCAGGGTTCCCCATGCGTAGGCCCCCAGGCTCAGGCCCCTGGCAACGGAAGGCTGAGCAAGCAGGACCGGGCCCGGGCCCGGCTTTCGGGGCTGGCCCGGCCCCAGCGGCCGGCGCCAGGGAGGGGACCCCCGGAGGCTGAGGAGCGGGAGGCGTCGGCCTCCCCGGGGCCCGCCTCCCGGAGCTCCTCCTGGCGGTGACGGAACGCGACGACACGCGATCCCGCACAGGGCTCCGGGGGGGCGGCCCTGCGGCCCTGTGGTGCCGGAAGTGTGTTCTCCGTGCGTTTTCCGGCCAATTCTCACGAGCGTTCTGCCAAAATCGGGATCGATTTGGGCAGAACGCTCGTGAGAATTGGCCGGCGTTGGGCAGCCCTGGTCATTGCCCAGGGCCGCGTGGAGCAGGGCCCTTTATCGCTCGGGGCATGGCGCGGCCACCCGGAAAACGAGCCGCGACTATGGGGCTCGGCCGGCGGCCCCGGCGCCTTGGAGTTTTCCCCGAGCAGAGTGGATGGAGGCGCCGTGGCCGGGCGTCCGCCTCCGCCGTGGCGGGCGGCCGGGGCGCCCGTGGAGGGGACTGGCCTCTGTGGGGGAACGGAGTGATCTCTCACTCCACGGCTGGGACGAAGCCGCGAAAGGTGCCGTTGTCGCCGGGATGGTCGGGGGGACTCGTGGCGCGGGACTCAGGGTTCCCCATGCGGAGGCCCCCAGGCTCAGGCCCCTGGCATCGGAAGGCTGAGCAAGCAGGACCGGGCCCGGGCCCGGCTTTCGGGGCTGGCCCGGCCCCAGCGGCCGGCGCCAGGGAGGGGACCCCCGGAGGCTGAGGAGCGGGAGGCGTCGGCCTCCCCGGGGCCCGCCTCCCGGAGATCCTCCTGGCTGTGACGGAACGCGACGACACGCGATCCCGCACAGGGCCCCGGGGGGGCGGCCCTGCGGCCCTGTGGTGCCCGAAGTGTGTTCGCCCGGCGTTTTCCGGCCAATTCTCAGGAGCGTTCTGCCCAAATCGGGATCGATTTGGGCAGAACGCTCGTGAGAATTGGCCGGCGTTGGGCAGCCCTGGTCAGCGCCCAGGGCCGCGTGGAGCAGGGCCCTTTCTCGCTCGGGGCATGGCGCGGCCACCCGGAAAACGAGCCGCGACGATGGGGCGCGGCCGGCGGCCCCGGCGCCGGGGAGTTTTCCCCGAGCAGAGTGGATGGAGGCGCCGTGGCCGGGCGTCCGCCTCCGCCGTGGCGGGCGGCCGGGGCGCCCGTGGAGGGGGCTGGCCTCTGTGGGGGAACGGAGTGATCTCTCACTCCACGGCTGGGACGAAGCCGCGAAAGGTGCCGTTGACGCCGGGACGGTCGGGGTGACTCGTGGCGCGGGACTCAGTGTTCCCCATGCGGAGGCCCCAAGGCTCAGGCCCCTGGCAACGGAAGGCTGAGCAAGCAGGCCCGGGCCCGGGCCCGGCGTTCGGGGCTGGCCCGGCCCCAGCGGCCGGCGCCAGGGAGGGGACCCCCGGAGGCTGAGGAGCGGGAGGCGTCGGCCTCCCCGGGGCCCGCCACCCGGAGCTCCTCCTGGCGGTACCGGAACGCGACGACACGCGATCCCGGACAGGGCCCCGGGGGGGCGGCCCTGCGGCCCTGTGGTGCCCGAAGTGTGTTCGCCGGGCGTTTTCCCGCCAATTCTCAGGAGCGTTCTGCCCAAATCGGGATCGATTTGGGCAGAACGCTCGTGAGAATTGGCCGGCGTTGGGCAGCCCTGGTCAGCGCCCAGGGCCGCGTGGAGCAGGGCCCTTTCTCGCTCGGGGCATGGCGCGGCCACCCGGAAAACGAGCCGCGACGATGGGGCGCGGCCGGCGGCCCCGGCGCCGGGGAGTTTTCCCCGAGCAGAGTGGATGGAGGCGCCGTGGCCGGGCGTCCGCCTCCGCCGTGGCGGGCGGCCGGGGCGCCCGTGGAGGGGGCTGGCCTCTGTGGGGGAACGGAGTGATCTCTCACTCCACGGCTGGGACGAAGCCGCGAAAGGTGCCGTTGTCGCCGGGACGGTCGGGGGGACTCGTGGCGCGGGACTCAGTGTTCCCCATGCGGAGGCCCCCAGGCTCAGGCCCCTGGCAACGGAAGGCTGAGCAAGCAGGCCCGGGCCCGGGCCCGGCGTTCGGGGCTGGCCCGGCCCCGGCGGCCGGCGCCAGGGAGGGGACCCCCGGAGGCTGAGGTGCGGGAGGCGTCGGCCTCCCCGGGGCCCGCCTCCCGGAGCTCCTCCTGGCGGTGCCGGAACGCGACGAAACGCGATCCCAGACAGGGCCCCGGGGGGGCGGCCCTGCGGCCCTGTGTTGCCCGAAGTGTGTTCGCCGGGCGTTTTCCGGCCAATTCTCACGAGCGTTCTGCCCAAATCGGGATCGATTTGGGCAGAACGCTCGTGAGAATTGGCCGGCGTTGGGCAGCCCTGGTCAGCGCCCAGGGCCGCGTGGAGCAGGGCCCTTTCTCGCTCGGGGCATGGCGCGGCCACCCGGAAAACGAGCCGCGAAGATGGGGCGCGGCCGGCGGCCCCGGCGCCGGGGAGTTTTCCTCGAGCAGAGTGGATGGAGGTGCCGTGGCCGGGCGTCCGCCTCCGCCGTGGCGGGCGGCCGGGGCGCCCGTGGAGGGGGCTGGCCTCTGTGGGGGAACGGAGTGATCTCTCACTCCACGGCTGGGACGAAGCCGCGAAAGGTGCCGTTGTCGCCGGGACGGTCGGTGGGACTCGTGGCGCGGGACTCAGGGTTCCCCATGCGGAGGCCCCCAGGCTCAGGCCCCTGGCAACGGACGGCTGAGCAAGCAGGCACGGGCCCGGGCCCGGCTTTCGGGGCTGGCCCAGCCCCGGCGGCCGGCGCCAGGGAGGGGACCCCCGGAGGCTGAGGAGCGGGAGGAGTCGGCCTCCCCGGGGCCCGCCTCCCGGTGCTCCTCCTGGCGGTGACGGAACGCGACGACACGCGATCCCGCACAGGGCCCCCAGGGGGGCGGCCCTGCGGCCCTGTGGTGCCCGAAGTGTGTTCGCCGGGCGTTTTCCGGCCAATTCTCACGAGCGTTCTGCCCAAATCGGGATCGATTTGGGCAGAACGTTAGTGAGAATTGGCCGGCGTTGGGCAGCCCTGGTCAGCGCCCAGGGCCGCGTGGAGCAGGGCCCTTTATCGCTCGGGGCATGGCGCGGCCACCCGGAAAACGAGCCACGACTATGGGGCGCGGCCGGAGGCCCCGGCGCCTTGGAGTTTTCCCCGAGCAGAGTGGATGGAGGAGCCGTGGCAGGGCATCCGCCTCCGCCGTGGCGGGCGTCCGGGGCGCCCGTGGAGGGGGCTGGCCTCTGTGGGGGAACGGAGTGATCTCTCACTCCACGGCTGGGACGAAGCCGCGAAAGGTGCCGTTGTCGCCGGGACGGTCGGGGGGACTCGTGGCGCGGGACTCAGTGTTCCCCATGCGGAGGCCCCAAGGCTGAGGCCCCTGGCAACGGAAGGCTGAGCAAGCAGGCCCGGGCCTGGGCCCGGCGTTCAGGGCTGGCCCGGCCCCAGCGGCCGGCGCCAGGGAGGGGACCCCCGGAGTCTGAGGAGCGGGAGGCGTCGGCCTCCCCGGGGCCCGCCACCCGGAGCTCCTCCTGGCGGTACCGGAACGCGACGACACGCGATCCCGGACAGGGCCCCGGGGGGGGCGGCCCTGCGGCCCTGTGGTGCCCGAAGTGTGTTCGCCGGGCGTTTTCCAGCCAATTATCACGAGCGTTCTGCCCAAATCGGGATCGATTTGGGCAGAACGCTCGTGAGAATTGGCCGGCGTTGGGCAGCCCTGGTCAGCGCCCAGGGCCGCGTGGAGCAGGGCCCTTTCTCGCTCGTGGCATGGCGCGGCCACCTGGAAAACGAGCCGCGACGATGGGGCGCGGCCGGCGGCCCCGGCGCCGGGGAGTTTTCCCCGAGCAGAGTGGATGGAGGCGCCGTGGCAGGGCGTCCTCCTCCGCCGTGGCGGGCGTCCGGGGCGCCCGTGGAGGGGGCTGGCCTCTGTGGGGGAACGGAGTGATCTCTCACTCCACGGCTGGGACGAAGCCGCGAAAGGTGCCGTTGTCGCCGGGATGGTCGGGGGGACTCGTGGCACGGGACTCAGGGTTCCCCATGCGGAGGCCCCCAGGCTCAGGCCCCTGGCAACGGAAGGCTGAGCAAGCAGGCCCGGGCCCGGGCCCGGCTTTCGGGGCTGGCCCGGCCCCAGCGGCCGGCGCCAGGGAGGGGACCCCCGGAGGCTGAGGAGCGGGAGGCGTCGGCCTCCCCGGGGCCCGCCTCCCGGAGCTCCTCCTGGCGGTGCCGGAACGCGACGACACGCGATCCCGGACAGGGCCCCGGGGGGGTCCCCGCGGCCCTGTGGTGCCCGAAGTGTGTTCGCCGGGCGTGTTCCGGCCAATTCTCACAAGCGTTCTGCCCAAATCGGGATCGATTTGGGCAGAACGCTCGTGAGAATTGGCCGGCGTTGGGCAGCCCTGGTCAGCGCCCAGGGCCGCGTGGAGCAGGGCCCTTTCTCGCTCGGGGCATGGCGCGGCCACCTGGAAAACGAGCCGCGACGATGGGGCGCGGCCGGCGGCCCCGGCGCCGGGGAGTTTTCCCCGAGCAGAGTGGATGGAGGCGCCGTGGCCGGTCGTCCGCCTCCTCCGTGGCGGGCGGCCGGGGCGTCCGTGGAGGGGGCTGGCCTCTGTGGGGCAACGGAGTGATCTCTCACTCCACAGCTGGGACGAAGCCGCGAAAGTTGCCGTCGTCGCCGGGACGGTCGGGGGGACTCCTGGCGCGGGACTCAGGGTTCCCCATGCGGAGGCCCCCAGGCTCAGGCCCCTGGAAACGGAAGGCTGAGCAAGCAGGCCCGGGCCCGGGCCCGGCGTTCAGGGCTGGCCCGGCCCCAGCGGCTGGCGCCAGGGAGGGGACCCCCGGAGGCTGAGGAGCGGGAGGCGTGGGCCTCCCCGGGGCCCGCCTCCCGGAGCTCCTCCTGGCGGTGCCGTAACGCGACGACACGCGATCCCGGATAGGGCCCCGGGGGGGCGGCCCTGCGGCCCTCTGGTGCCCGAAGTGTGTTCGCCGGGTGTTTTCCGGCCAATTCTCACGAGCGCTCTGCCCAAATCCGGATCGATTTGGGCAGAACGCTCGTGAGAATTGGCCGGCGTTGGGCAGGCCTGGTCAGCGCCCAGGGCCGCGTGGAGCAGGGCCCTTTCTCGCTCGGGGCATGGCGCGGCCACCCGGAAAATGAGCCGCGACGATGGGGCGCGGCCGGCGGCCCCGGCGCCGGGGAGTTTTCCCCAAACAGAGTGGATGGAGGCGCCGTGGCCGGGCGTCCGCCTCCGCCGTGGCGGGCGGCCGGGGCGCCCGTGGAAGGGGCTGGCCTCTGTGGGGGAACGGAGTGATCTCTCACTCCACGGCTGGGACGAAGCCGCGAAAGGTGCCGTTGTCGCCGGGACGGTCGGGGGGACTCGTGGCGCGGGACTCAGGGTTCCCCATGCGGAGGCCCCAAGGCTCAGGCCCCTCTCAACGGAAGGCTGAGCAAGCAGGCCCGGGCCCGGGCCCGGCGTTCGGGGCTGGCCAGGCCCCGGCGGCCGGCGCCAGGGAGGGGACCCCCGGAGGCTGAGGAGCGGGAGGCGTCGGCCTCCCCGGGGCCCGCCTCCCGGAGCTCCTCCTGGCGGTGCCGGAACGCGACGAAACGCGATCCCAGACAGGGCCCCGGGGGGGCGGCCCTGCGGCCCTGTGTTGCCCGAAGTGTGTTCGCCGGGCGTTTTCCGGCCAATTCTCACGAGCGTTCTGCCCAAATCGATCGATCCCGATTTGGGCAGAACGCTCGTGAGAATTGGCCGGCGTTGGGCAGCCCTGGTCAGCGCCCAGGGCCGCGTGGAGCAGGGCCCTTTCTCGCTCGGGGCATGGCGCGGCCAACCGGAAAACGAGCCGCGAAGATGGGGCGCGGCCGGCGGCCCCGGCGCCGGGGAGTTTTCCCCGAGCAGAGTGGATGGAGGTGCCGTGGCCGGGCGTCCGCCTCCGTCGTGGCGGGCGGCCGGGGTGCCCGTGGAGGGGGCTGGCCTCTGTGGGGGAACGGAGTGATCTCTCACTCCACGGCTGGGACGAAGCCGCGAAAGGTGCCGTTGTCGCCGGGACGGTCGGGGGGACTCGTGGCGCGGTACTCAGGGTTCCCCATGCGGAGGCCCCCAGGCTCAGGCCCCTGGCAACGGACGGCTGAGCAAGCAGGCACGGGCCCGGGCCCGGCTTTCGGGGCTGGCCCGGCCCCAGCGGCCGGCGCCAGGGAGGGGAACCCCGGAGGCTGTGGAGCGGGAGGCGTCGGCCTCCCCGGGGCCCGCCACCCGGAGCTCCTCCTGGCGGTAACGGAACGCGACGACACGCGATCCCGGACAGGGCCCCGGGGGGGCGCCCCTGCGGCCCTGTGGTGCCCGAAGTGTGTTCTCTGGGCGTTTTCCGGCCAATTCTCAGGAGCGTTCTGCCCAAATCGGGATCGATTTGGGCAGAACGCTCGTGAGAATTGGCCGGCGTTGGGCAGCCCTGGTCAGCGCCCAGGGCCGCGTGGAGTAGGGCCCCTTCTCGCTGGGGGCATGGCGCGGCCACCCGGAAAACGAGCCGCGACGATGGGGCGCGGCCGGCGGCCCCGGCGCCGGGGAGTTTTCCCCAAACAGAGTGGATGGAGGCGCCGTGGCCGGGCGTGCGCCTCCGCCGTGGCGGGCGGCCGGGGCGCCCGTGGAGGGGGCTGGCCTCTGTGGGGGAACGGAGTGATCTCTCACTCCACGGCTGGGACGAAGCCGCGAAAGGTGCCGTTGTCGCCGGGACGGTCGGGGGGACTCGTGGCGCGGGACTCAGGGTTCCCCATGCGGAGGCCCCCAGGCTCAGGCCCCTGGCAACGGAAGGCTGAGCAAGCAGGCCCGGGCCCGGGCCCGGCGTTCGGGGCTGGCCCGGCCCCGGCGGCCGGCGCCAGGGAGGGGACCCCCGGAGGCTGAGGAGCGGGAGGCGTCGGCCTCCCCGGGGCCCGCCTCCCGGAGCTCCTCCTGGCGGTGCCGGAACGCGACGAAACGCGATCCCAGACAGGGCCCCGGGGGGGCGGCCCTGCGGCCCTGTGTTGCCCGAAGTGTGTTCGCCGGGCGTTTTCCGGCCAATTCTCACGAGCGTTCTGCCCAAATCGATCGATCCCGATTTGGGCAGAACGCTCGTGAGAATTGGCCGGCGTTGGGCAGCCCTGGTCAGCGCCCAGGGCCGCGTGGAGCAGGGCCCTTTCTCGCTCGGGGCATGGCGCGGCCACCCGGAAGACGAGCCGCGACGATGGCCGCGGCCTGCGGCCCCGGCAACGGGGAGGTTTCCCCGAGCAGAGTGGATGGAGGCGCCGTGGCCGGGCGTCCGCCTCCGCCGTGGCGGGCGGCCGGGGCGCCCGTGGAGGGGGCTGGCCTCTGTGGGGGAACGGAGTGATCTCTCACTCCACGGCTGGGACGAAGCCGCGAAAGGTGCCGTTTTCGCCGGGACGGTCGGGGGGACTCGTGGCGCGGGACTCAGGGTTCCCCATGTGTAGGCCCCCAGGCTCAGGCCCCTGGCAACGGAAGGCTGAGCAAGCAGGCCCGGGCCCGGGCCCGGCGTTCAGGGCTGGCCCGGCCCCAGCGGCCGGCGCCAGGGAGGGGACCCCCGGAGGCTGAGGAGCGGGAGGCGTCGGCCTCCCCGTTGCCCGCCTCCCGGAGCTCCTCCTGACGGTGCCGGAACGCGACGACACGCGATCCCGGACAGGGCCCCGGGGGGGCGGCCCTGCGGCTCTCTGGTGCCCGAAGTGTGTTCGCCGGGCGTTTTCCGGCCAATTCTCACGAGCGTTCTGCCCAAATCGGGATCGATTTGGGCAGAACGCTCGTGAGAATTGGCCGGCGTTGGGCAGCCCTGGTCAGCGCCCAGTGCCGCGTGGAGCAGGGCCCTTTCTCGCTCGGGGCATGGCGCGGCCACCCGGAAAACGAGCCGCGACGATGGTGCGCGGCCGGCGGCCCCGGCGCCGCGGAGTTTTCCCCCGAGCAGAGTGGATGGAGGCGCCGTGGCCGGGCGTCCGCCTCCGCCGTGGCGGGCGGCCGGGGCGCCCGTGGAGGGGGCTGGCCTCTGTGGGGGAACGGAGTGATCTCTCACTCCACGGCTGGGACGAAGCCGCGAAAGGTGCCGTTGTCGCCGGGACGGTCGGGGGGACTCGTGGCGCGGGACTCAGTGTTCCCCATGCGGAGGCCCCAAGGCTCAGGCCCCTGGCAACGGAAGGCTGAGCAAGCAGGCCCGGGCCCGGGCCCGGCGTTCAGGGATGGCCCGGCCCCAGCGGCCGGCGCCAGGGAGGGGACCCCCGGAGTCTGAGGAGCGGGAGGCGTCGGCCTCCCCGGGGCCCGCCACCCGGAGCTCCTCCTGGCGGTACCGGAACGCGACGACACGCGATCCCGGACAGGGCCCCGGGGGGGCGGCCCTGCGGCCCTGTGGTGCCCGAAGTGTGTTCGCCGGGCGTTTTCCGGCCAATTCTCACGAGCGTTCTGCCCAAATCGGGATCGATTTGGGCAGAACGCTCGTGAGAATTGGCCGGCGTTGGGCAGCCCTGGTCAGCGCCCAGGGCCGCGTGGAGCAGGGCCCTTTCTCGCTCGGGGCATGGCACGGCCACCCGGAAAACGAGCCGCGAAGATGGGGCGCGGCCGGCGGCCCCGGCGCCGGGGAGTTTTCCCCGAGCAGAGTGGATGGAGGCGCCGTGGCCGGGCGTCCGCCTCCGCCGTGGCGGGCGGCCGGGGCGCCCGTGGAGGGGGCTGGCCTCTGTGGGGGAACGGAGTGATCTCTCACTCCACGGCTGGGACGAAGCCGCGAAAGGTGCCGTTGTCGCCGGGACGGTCGGGGGGACTCGTGGCGCGGGACTCAGGGTTCCCCATGCGGAGGCCCCCAGGCTCAGGCCCCTGGCAACGGACGGCTGAGCAAGCAGGCACGGGCCCGGGCCCGGCTTTCGGGGCTGGCCCGGCCCCGGCGGCCGGCGCCATGGAGGGGAACCCCGGAGGCTGAGGAGCGGGAGGCGTCGGCCTCCCCGGGGCCCGCCTCCCGGTGCTCCTCCTGGCGGTGACGGAACGCGACGACACGCGATCCCGCACAAGGCCCCAGGGGGGCGGCCCTGCGGCCCTGTGGTGCCCGAAGTGTGTTCGCCGGGCGTTTTCCGGCCAATTCTCACGAGCGTTCTGCCCAAATCGGGATCGATTTGGGCAGAACGCTCGTGAGAATTGGCCGGCGTTGGGCAGCCCTGGTCAGCGCCCAGGGCCGCGTGGAGCAGGGCCCTTTATCGCTCGGGGCATGGCGCGGCCACCCGGAAAACGAGCCACGACTATGGGGCGCGGCCGGAGGCCCCGACGCCTTGGAGTTTTTCCCGAGCAGAGTGGATGGAGGAGCCGTGGCAGGGCATCCGCCTCCGCCGTGGCGGGCGTCCGGGGCGCCCGTGGAGGGGGCTGGCCTCTGTGGGGGAACGGAGTGATCTCTCACTCCACGGCTGGGACGAAGCCGCGAAAGGTGCCGTTGTCGCCGGGACGGTCGGGGGGACTCGTGGCGCGGGACTCAGTGTTCCCCATGCGGAGGCCCCCAGGCTCAGGCCCCTGGCAACGGAAGGCTGAGCAAGCAGGCCCGGGCCCGGGCCCGGCGTTCAGGGCTGGCCCGGCCCCAGCGGCCGGCGCCAGGGAGGGGACCCCCGGAGTCTGAGGAGCGGGAGGCGTCGGCCTCCCCGGGGCCCGCCACCCGGAGCTCCTCCTGGCGGTACCGGAACGCGACGACACGCGATACCGGACAGGGCCCCGGGGGGGCGGCCCTGCGGCCCTGTGGTGCCCGAAGTGTGTTCGCCGGGCGTTTTCCGGCCAATTATCACGAGCGTTCTGCCCAAATCGGGATCGATTTGGGCAGAACGCTCGTGAGAATTGGCCGGCGTTGGGCAGCCCTGGTCAGCGCCCAGGGCCGCGTGGAGCAGGGCCCTTTCTCGCTCGTGGCATGGCGCGGCCACCTGGAAAACGAGCCGCGACGATGGGGCGCGGCCGGCGGCCCCGGCGCCGGGGAGTTTTCCCCGAGCAGAGTGGATGGAGGCGCCGTGGCAGGGCGTCCTCCTCCGCCGTGGCGGGCGTCCGGGGCGCCCGTGGAGGGGGCTGGCCTCTGTGGGGGAACGGAGTGATCTCTCACTCCACGGCTGGGACGAAGCCGCGAAAGGTGCCGTTGTCGCCGGGATGGTCGGGGGGACTCGTGGCACGGGACTCAGGGTTCCCCATGCGGAGGCCCCCAGGCTCAGGCCCCTGGCAACGGAAGGCTGAGCAAGCAGGCCCGGGCCCGGGCCCGGGTTTCGGGGCTGGCCCGGCCCCAGCGGCCGGCGCCAGGGAGGGGACCCCCGGAGGCTGAGGAGCGGGAGGCGTCGGCCTCCCCGGGGCCCGCCTCCCGGAGCTCCTCCTGGCGGTGCCGGAACGCGACGACACGCGATCCCGGACAGGGCCCCGGGGGGGTCCCCGCGGCCCTGTGGTGCCCGAAGTGTGTTCGCCGGGCGTGTTCCGGCCAATTCTCACGAGCGTTCTGCCCAAATCGGGATCGATTTGGGCAGAACGCTCGTGAGAATTGGCCGGCGTTGGGCAGCCCTGGTCAGCGCCCAGGGCCGCGTGGAGCAGGGCCCTTTCTCGCTCGGGGCATGGCGCGGCCACCTGGAAAACGAGCCGCGACGATGGGGCGCGGCCGGCGGCCCCGGCGCCGGGGAGTTTTCCCCGAGCAGAGTGGATGGAGGCGCCGTGGCCGGTCGTCCGCCTCCTCCGTGGCGGGCGGCCGGGGCGCCCGTGGAGGGGGCTGGCCTCTGTGTGGCAACGGAGTGATCTCTCACTCCACAGCTGGGACGAAGCCGCGAAAGTTGCCGTCGTCGCCGGGACGGTCGGGGGGACTCCTGGCGCGGGACTCAGGGTTCCCCATGCGGAGGCCCCCAGGCTCAGGCCCCTGGAAACGGAAGGCTGAGCAAGCAGGCCCGGGCCCGGCGTTCAGGGCTGGCCCGGCCCCAGCGGCTGGCGCCAGGGAGGGGACCCCCGGAGGCTGAGGAGCGGGAGGCGTGGGCCTCCCCGGGGCCCGCCTCCCGGAGCTCCTCCTGGCGGTGCCGTAACGCGACGACACGCGATCCCGGACAGGGCCCCGGGGGGGCGGACCTGCGGCCCTCTGGTGCCCGAAGTGTGTTCGCCGGGTGTTTTCCGGCCAATTCTCACGAGCGTTCTGCACAAATCGGGATCGATTTGGGCAGAACGCTCGTGAGAATTGGCCGGCGTTGGGCAGCCCTGGTCAGCGCCCAGGGCCGCGTGGAGCAGGGCCCTTTCTCGCTCGGGGCATGGCGCGGCCACCCGGAAAAGGAGCCGCGACGATGGGGCGCGGCCGGCGGCCCCGGCGCCGGGGAGTTTTCCCCAAACAGAGTGGATGGAGGCGCCGTGGCCGGGCGTCCGCCTCCGCCGTGGCGGGCGGCCGGGGCGCCCGTGGAGGGGGCTGGCCTCTGTGGGGGAACGGAGTGATCTCTCACTCCACGGCTGGGACGAAGCCGCGAAAGGTGCCGTTGTCGCCGGGACGGTCGGGGGGACTCGTGGCGCGGGACTCAGGGTTCCCCATGCGGAGGCCCCAAGGCTCAGGCCCCTCTCAACGGAAGGCTGAGCAAGCAGGCCCGGGCCCGGGCCCGGCGTTCGGGGCTGGCCCGGCCCCAGCGGCCGGCGCCAGGGAGGGGACCCCCGGAGGCTGAGGAGTTGGAGGTGTCGGCCTCCCCGGGGCCCGCCTCCCGGATCTCCTCCTGGCGGTGACGGAACGCGACGACACGCGATCCCGCACAGGGCCCCGGGGGGGCGGCCCTGCGGCCCTGTGGTGCCCGAAGTGTGTTCGCCGGGCGTGTTCCGGCCAATTCTCACGAGCGTTCTGCCCAAATCGGGATCGATTTGGGCAGAACGCTCGTGAGAATTGCCCGGCGTTGGGCAGCCCTGGTCAGCGCCCAGGGCCGCGTGGAGCAGGGCCCTTTCTCGCTCGGGGCATGGCGCGGCCACCCGGAAAACGAGCCGCGACGATGGGGCGCGGCCGGCGGCCCCGGCGCCGGGGAGTTTTCCCCAAACAGAGTGGATGGAGGCGCCGTGGCCAGGCGTCCGCCTCCGCCGTGGCGGGCGGCCGGGGCGCCCGTGGAGGGGGCTGGCCTCTGTGGGGGAACGGAGTGATCTCTCACTCCACGGCTGGGACGAAGCCGCGAAAGGTGCCGTTGTCGCCGGGACGGTCGGGGGGACTCGTGGCGCGGGACTCAGGGTTCCCCATGCGGAGGCCCCCAGGCTCAGGCCCCTGGCAACGGAAGGCTGAGCAAGCAGGCCCGGGCCCGGGCCCGGCGTTCGGGGCTGGCCCGGCCCCGGCGGCCGGCGCCAGGGAGGGGACCCCCGGAGGCTGAGGAGCGGGAGGCGTCGGCCTCCCCGGGGCCCGCCTCCCGGAGCTCCTCCTGGCGGTGCCGGAACGCGACGAAACGCGATCCCAGACAGGGCCCCGGGGGGGGCGGCCCTGCGGCCCTGTGTTGCCCGAAGTGTGTTCGCCGGGCGTTTTCCGGCCAATTCTCACGAGCGTTCTGCCCAAATCGATCGATCCCGATTTGGGCAGAACGCTCGTGAGAATTGGCCGGCGTTGGGCAGCCCTGGTCAGCGCCCAGGGCCGCGTGGAGCAGGGCCCTTTCTCGCTCGGGGCATGGCGCGGCCACCCGGAAAACGAGCCGCGAAGATGGGGCGCGGCCGGCGGCCCCGGCGCCGGGGAGTTTTCCCCGAGCAGAGTGGATGGAGGTGCCGTGGCCGGGCGTCCGCTTCCGTCGTGGCGGGCGGCCGGGGTGCCCGTGGAGGGGGCTGGCCTCTGTGGGGGAACGGAGTGATCTCTCACTCCACGGCTGGGACGAAGCCGCGACAGGTGCCGTTGTCGCCGGGACGGTCGGGGGGACTCGTGGCGCGGTACTCAGGGTTCCCCATGCGGAGGCCCCCAGGCTCAGGCCCCTGGCAACGGACGGCTGAGCAAGCAGGCACGGGCCCGGGCCCGGCTTTCGGGGCTGGCCCGGCCCCAGCGGCCGGCGCCAGGGAGGGGAACCCCGGAGGCTGAGGAGCGGGAGGCGTCGGCCTCCCCGGGGCCCGCCACCCGGAGCTCCTCCTGGCGGTACCGGAACGCGACGACACGCGATCCCGGACAGGGCCCCGGGGGGGCGCCCCTGCGGCCCTGTGGTGCCCGAAGTGTGTTCTCTGGGCGTTTTCCCGGCCAATTCTCATGAGCGTTCTGCCCAAATCGGGATCGATTTGGGCAGAACGCTCGTGAGAATTGGCCGGCGTTGGGCAGCCCTGGTCAGCGCCCAGGGCCGCGTGGAGTAGGGCCCCTTCTCGCTGGGGGCATGGCGCGGCCACCCGGAAAACGAGCCGCGACGATGGGGCGCGGCCGGCGGCCCCGGCGCCGGGGAGTTTTCCCCGAGCAGAGTGGATGGAGGCGCCGTGGCCGGGCGTGCGCCTCCGCCGTGGCGGGCGGCCGGGGCGCCCGTGGAGGGGGCTGGCCTCTGTGGGGGAACGGAGTGATCTCTCACACCACGGCTGTGACGAAGCCGCGAAAGGTGTCGTTGTCGCCGGGACGGACGGGGGGACTCGTGGCGCGGGACTCAGGGTTCCCCATGCGGAGGCCCCCAGGCTCAGGCCCCTGGCAACGGAAGGCTGAGCAAGCAGGCCCGGGCCCGGGCCCGGCTTTCGGGGCTGGCCCGGACCCAGCGGCCGGCGCCAGGGAGGGGACCCCCGGAGGCTGAGGAGCGGGAGGCGTCCGCCTCCCCGGGGCACGCCTCCCGGAGCTCCTCCTGGCGGTGCCGGAACGCGACGACACGCGATCCCGGACAGGGCCCCGGGGGTCGGCCCTGCGGCCCTCTGGTGCCCGAAGTGTGTTCGCCGGGCGTTTTCCGGCCAATTCTCACGAGCGTTCGGCCCAAATCGGGATCGATTTGGGCAGAACGCTCGTGAGAATTGGCCGGCGTTGGGCAGCCCTGGTCAGCGCCCAGGGCCGCGTGGAGCAGGGCCCTTTCTTGCTCGGGGCATGGCGCGGCCACCCGGAAAACGAGCCGCGATGATGGGGCGCGGCCGGCGGGCCCCGGCGCGGGGGAGTTTTCCCCGAGCAGAGTGGATGGAGGCGCCGTGGCCGGGCGTCCGCCTCCGCCGTGGCGGTGCGGCCGGGGCGCCCGTGGAGGGGGCTGGCCTCTGTGGGGGAACGGCGTGATCTCTCACTCCACGGCTGGGACGAAGCCGCGAAAGATGCCGTTGTCGCCGGGACGGTTGGGGGGACTCGTGGCGCGGGACTCAGGGTTCCCCATGCGGAGGCCCCCAGGCTCAGGCCCCTGGCAACGGAAGGCTGAGGAAGCAGGACCGGGCCCGGGCCCGGCGTTCGGGGCTGGCCCGGCCCCAGCGGCCGGCGCCAGGGAGGGGACCCCCGGAGGCTGAGGAGCGGGAGGCGTCGGCCTCCCCGGGGCCCGCCTCCCGGAGCTCCTCCTGGCGGTGACGGAACGCGACGACACGCGATCCCGCACAGGGCCCCGGGGGGGCGGCCCTGCGGCCCTGTGGTGCCCGATGTGTGTTCGCCGGGCGTTTTCCGGCCAATTCTCACGAGCGTTCTGCCCAAATCGGGATCGATTTGGGCAGAACGCTCGTGAGAATTGGCCGGCGTTGGGCAGCCCTGGTCAGCGCCCAGGGCCGCGTGGAGCAGGGCCCTTTCTCGCTCGGGGCATGGCGCGGCCACCCGGAAGACGAGCCGCGACGATGGCCGCGGCCGGCGGCCCCGGCAACGGGGAGGTTTCCCCGAGCAGAGTGGATGGAGGCGCCGTGGCCGGGCGTCCGCCTCCGCCGTGGCGGTGGGCCGGGGCGCCCGTGGAGGGGGCTGGCCTCTGTGGGGGAACGGAGTGATCTCTCACTCCACGGCTGGGACGAAGCCGCCAAAGGTGCTGTTGTCGCCGGGACGGTCGGGGGGACTCGTGCCGCGGGACTCAGGGTTCCCCATGCGGAGGCCCCCAGGCTCAGGGCCCTGGCAACGGAAGGCTTAGCAAGCAGGCCCGGGCCCGGGCCCGGCTTTCGGGGCTGGCCCGGCCCCAGCGGCCCGGCGCCAGGAAGGGGACCCCCGGAGGCTGAGGAGCGGGAGGCGTCGGCCTCCCCGGGGCCCGCCTCCCGGAGCTCCTCCTGGCGGGTGACGGAACGCGACGACACGCGATCCCGCACAGGGCCCCGGGGGGGCGGCCCTGCGGCCCTGTGGTGCCCGAAGTGTGTTCGCCGGGCGTGTTCCGGCCAATTCTCACGAGCGTTCTGCCCAAATCGGGATCGATTTGGGCAGAACGCTCGTGAGAATTGGCCGGCGTTGGGCAGCCCTGGTCAGCGCCCAGGGCCGCGTGGAGCAGGGCCCTTTCTCGCTCGGGGCATGGCGCGGCCACCCGGAAAACGAGCCGCGACGATGGGGCGCGGCCGGCGGCCCCGGCGCCGGGGAGTTTTCCCCGAGCAGAGTGGATGGAGGCGCCGTGGCCGGGCGTGCGCCTCCGCCGTGGCGGGCGGCCGGGGCGCCCGTGGAGGGGGCTGGCCTCTGTGGGGGAACGGAGTGATCTCTCACTCCACGGCTGGGACGAAGCCGCGAAAGGTGCCGTTGTCGCCGGGACGGTCGGGGGGACTCGTGGCGCGGGACTCAGGGTTCCCCATGCGGAGGCCCCAAGGCTCAGACCCCTCTCAACGGAAGGCTGAGCAAGCAGGCCCGGGCCCGGGCCCGGCGTTCGGGGCTGGCCCGGCCCCAGCGGCCGGCGCCAGGGAGGGGACCCCCGGAGGCTGAGGAGTGGGAGGTGTCGGCCTCCCCGGGGCCCGCCTCCCGGAGCTCCTCCTGGCGGTGACGGAACGCGACGACACGCGATCCCGCACAGGGCCCCGGGGGGGCGGCCCTGCGGCCCTGTGGTGCCCGAAGTGTGTTCGCCGGGCGTTTTCCGGCCAATTCTCACGAGCGTTCTGCCCAAATCGATCCCGATTTGGGCAGAACGCTCGTGAGAATTGGCCGGCGTTGGGCAGCCCTGGTCAGCGCCCAGGGCCGCGTGGAGCAGGGCCCTTTATCGCTCGGGGCATGGCGCGGCCACCCGGAAGACGAGCCGCGACGATGGGGCGCGGCCGGCGGTCCCGGCGCCGGGGAGTTTTCCCCGAGCAGAGTGGATGGAGGTGCCGTGGCCGGGCGTCCGCCTCCGCCGTGGCGGGCGGACGGGGCGCCCGTGGAGGGGGCTGGCCTCTGTGGGGGAACGGAGTGATCTCTCACTCCACGGCTGGGACGAAGCCGCGAAAGGTGCCGTTGTCGCCGGGACGGTCGGGGGGACTCGTGGCGCGGGACTCAGGGTTCCCCATGCGGAGGCCCCCAGGCTCAGGCCCCTGGCAACGGACGGCTGAGCAAGCAGGCACGGGCCCGGGCCCGGCGTTCGGGGCTGGCCCGGCCCCAGCGGCCGGCGCCAGGGAGGGGAACCCCGGAGGCTGAGGAGCGGGAGGCGTCGGCCTCCCCGGGGCCCGCCACCCGGAGCTCCTCCTGGCGGTACCGGAACGCGACGACACGCGATCCCGGACAGGGCCCCGGGGGGGGCGCCCCTGCGGCCCTGTGGTGCCCGAAGTGTGTTCTCTGGGCGTTTTCCGGCCAATTCTCACGAGCGTTCTGCCCAAATCGGGATCGATTTGGGCAGAACGCTCGTGAGAATTGGCCGGCGTTGGGCAGCCCTGGTCAGCACCCAGGGCCGCGTGGAGTAGGGCCCCTTCTCGCTGGGGGCATGGCGCGGCCACCCGGAAAACGAGCCGCGACGATGGGGCGCGGCCGGCGGCCCCGGCGCCGGGGAGTTTTCCCCGAGCAGAGTGGATGGAGGCGCCGTGGCCGGTCGTGCGCCTCCGCCGTGGCGGGCGGCCGCGGCGCCCGTGGAGGGGGCTGGCCTCTGTGGGGGAACGGAGTGATCTCTCACTCCACGGCTGGGACGAAGCCGCGAAAGGTGCCGTCGTCGCCGGGACGGTCGGGGGGACTCGTGGCGCGGGACTCAGGGTTCCCCATGCGGAGGCCCCAAGGCTCAGGCCCCTCTCAACGGAAGGCTGAGCAAGCAGGCCCGGGCCCGGGCCCGGCGTTCGGGGCTGGCCCGGCCCCAGCGGCCGGCGCCAGGGAGGGGACCCCCGGAGTCTGAGGAGCGGGAAGCGTCGGCCTCCCCGGGGCCCGACACCCGGAGCTCCTCCTGGCGGGTACCGGAACGCGACGACACGCGATCCCGGACAGGGCCCCGGGGGGGCGGCCCTGCGGCCCTGTGTTGCCCGAAGTGTGTTCGCCGGGCGTTTTCCGGCCAATTCTCACGAGCGTTCTGCCCAAATCGGGATCGATTTGGGCAGAACGCTCGTGAGAATTGGCCGGCGTTGTGCAGCCCTGGTCAGCGCCCAGGGCCGCTTGGAGCAGGGCCCTTTCTCGCTCGGGGCATGGCGCGGCCACCCGGAAAACGAGCCGCGAAGATGGGGCGCGGCCGGCGGCCCCGACGCCGGGGAGTTTTCCCCGAGCAGAGTGGATGGAGGCGCCGTGGCCGGGCGTCCGCCTCCGCCGTGGCGGGCGGCCGGGGCGCCCGTGGAGGGGGCTGGCCTCTGTGGGGGAACGGAGTGATCTCTCACTCCACGGCTGGGACGAAGCCGCGAAAGGTGCCGTTGTCGCCGGGACGGTCGGGGGGACTCGTGGCGCGGGACTCAGGGTTCCCCATGCGGAGGCCCCCAGGCTCAGGCCCCTGGCAACGGAAGGCTGAGCAAGCAGGCCTGGGCCCGGGCCCGGCGTTCGGGGCTGGCCCGGCCCCGGCGGCCGGCGCCAGGGAGGGGACCCCCGGAGGCTGAGGAGCGGGAGGCGTCGGCCTCCCCGGGGCCCGCCTCCCGGAGCTCCTCCTGGCGGTGCCGGAACGCGACGACACGCGATCCCGGACAGGGCCCCGGGGGGGGCGGCCCTGCGGCCCTGTGGTGCCCGAAGTGTGTTCGCCGGGCGTTTTCCGGCCAATTCTCACGAGTGTTCTGCCCAAATCGGGATCGATTTGGGCAGAACGCTCGTGAGAATTGGCCGGCGTTGGGCAGCCCTGGTCAGCGCCCAGGGCCGCGTGGAGCAGGGCCCTTTATCGCTCGGGGCATGGCGTGGCCACCCGGAAAACGAGCCACGAATATGGGGCGCGGCCAGTGGACCCGGCGCCTTGGAGATTTCCCCGAGCAGAGTGGATGGAGGAGCCGTGGCAGGGCATCCGCCTCCGCCGTGGCGGGCGTCCTGGGCGCCCGTGGAGGGGGCTGGCCTCTGTGGGGGAACGGAGTGATCTCTCACTCCACGGCTGGGACGAAGCCGCGAAAGGTGCCGTTGTCGCCGGGACGGTCGGGGGGACTCGTGGCGCGGGACTCAGTGTTCCCCATGCGGAGGCCCCAAGGCTCAGGCCCCTGGCAACGGAAGGCTGAGCAAGCAGGCCCGGGTCCGGGCCCGGCGTTCAGGGCTGGCCCGGCCCCAGCGGCCGGCGCCAGGGAGGGGACCCCCGGAGTCTGAGGAGCGGGAGGCGTCGGCCTCCCCGGGGCCCGCCACCCGGAGCTCCTCCTGGCGGTACCGGAACGCGACGACACGCGATCCCGGACAGGGCCCCGGGGGGGGCGGCCCTGCGGCCCTGTGGTGCCCGAAGTGTGTTCGCCGGGCGTTTTCCGGCCAATTCTCACGAGCGTTCTGCCCAAATCGGGATCGATTTGGGCAGAACGCTCGTGAGAATTGGCCGGCGTTGGGCAGCCCTGGTCAGCGCCCAGGGCCGCGTGGAGCAGGGCCCTTTCTCGCTCGGGGCATGGCGCGGCCACCCGGAAAACGAGCCGCGACGATGGGGCGCGGCCGGCGGCCCCAGCGCCGGGGAGTTTTCCCCAAACAGAGTGTATGGAGGCGCCGTGGCCGGGCGTCCGCCTCCGCCGTGGCGGGCGGCCGGGGCGCCCGTGGAGGGGGCTGGCCTCTGTGGGGGAACGGAGTGATCTCTCACTCCACGGCTGGAACGAAGCCGCGAAAGGTGCCGTTGTCGCCGGGACGGTCGGGGGGACTCGTGGCGCGGGACTCAGGGTTCCCCATTCGGAGGCCCCCAGGCTCAGGCCCCTGGCAACGGAAGGCTGAGCAAGCAGGCCTGGGCCCGGGCCCGGCGTTCGGGGCTGGCCCGGCCCCGGCGGCCGGCGCCAGGGAGGGGACCCCCGGAGGCTGAGGAGCGGGAGGCGTCGGCCTCCCCGGGGCCCGCCTCCCGGAGCTCCTCCTGGCGGTGCCGGAACGCGACGACACGCGATCCCGGACAGGGCCCCGGGGGGGCGGCCCTGCGGCCCTCTGGTGCCCGAAGTGTGTTCGCCGGGCGTTTTCCGGCCAATTCTCACGAGCGTTCTGCCCAAATCGGGATCGATTTGGGCAGAACGCTCGTGAGAATTGGCCGGCGTTGGGCAACCCTGGTCAGCGCCCAGGGCCGCGTGGAGCAGGGCCTTTTCTCGCTCGGGGCATGGCGCGGCCACCCGGAAAACGAGCCGCGACGATGGGGCGCGGCCGGCGGCCCCGGCGCCGTGGGAGTTTTCCCCGAGCAGAGTGGATGGAGGCGCCGTGGCCGGGCGTGCGCCTCCGCCGTGGCGGGCGGCCGGGGCGCCCGTGGAGGGGGCTGGCCTCTGTGGGGGAACGGAGTGATCTCTCACTCCACGGCTGGGACGAAGCCGCGAAAGGTGCCGTTGTCGCCGGGACGGTCGGGGGGACTCGTGGCGCGGACTCAGGGTTCCCCATGCGGAGGCCCCAAGGCTCAGGCCCCTCTCAACGGAAGGCTGAGCAAGCAGGCCCGGGCCCGGGCCCGGCGTTCGGGGCTGGCCCGGCCCAGCGGCCGGCGCCAGGGAGGGGCCCCCCGGAGGCTGAGGAGTGGGAGGTGTCGGCCTCCCCGGGGCCCACCTCCCGGAGCTCCTCCTGGCGGTGACGGAACGCGACGACACGCGATCCCGCACAGGGCCCCGGGGGGGCGGCCCTGCGGCCCTGTGGTGCCCGAAGTGTGTTCGCCGGGCGGTTTCCGGCCAATTCTCACGAGCGTTCTGCCCAAATCGATCCCGATTTGGGCAGAACGCTCGTGAGAATTGGCCGGCGTTGGGCAGCCCTGGTCAGCGCCCAGGGCCGCGTGGAGCAGGGCCCTTTTATCGCTCGGGCATGGCGCGGCCACCCGGAAAACGAGCCACGACTATGGGGCGCGGCCCGGCGGCCCCCGGCGCCTTGGAGTTTTCCCCGAGCAGAGTGGATGAGGAGCCGTGGCAGGGCATCCGCCTCCGCCGTGGCGGGCGTCCGGGGCGCCCGTGGAGGGGGCTGCCTCTGTGGGGGAACGGAGTGATCTCTCACTCCACGGCTGGGACGAAAGCCGCGAAAGGTGCCGTTGTCGCCGGGACGGTCGGGGGGACTCGTGGCGCGGGACTCAGTGTTCCCCATGCGGAGGCCCCAAGGCTCAGGCCCCTGGCAACGGAAGGCTGAGCAAGCAGGCCCGGGCCCGGGCCCGGCGTTCAGGGCTGGCCCGGCCCCAGCGGCCGGCGCCAGGGAGGGGACCCCCGGAGTCTGAGGAGCGGGAGGCGTCGGCCTCCCCCGGGGCCCGCCACCCGGAGCTCCTCCTGGTGGTACCGGAACGCGACGACACGCGATCCCGGACAGGGCCCCGGGGGGGGCGGCCCTGCGGCCCTGTGGTGCCCGAAGTGTGTTCGCCGGGCGTTTTCCGGCCAATTCTCACGAGCGTTCTGCCCAAATCGGGATCGATTTGGGCAGAACGCTCGTGAGAATTGGCCGGCGTTGGGCAGCCCTGGTCAGCGCCCAGGGCCGCGTGGAGCAGGGCCCTTTCTCGCTCGGGGCATGTCGCGGCCACCCGGAAAACGAGCCGCGAAGATGGGGCGCGGCCGGCGGCCCCGGCGCCGGGGAGTTTTCCCCGAGCAGAGTGGATGGAGGCGCCGTGGCCGGGCGTCCGCCTCCGCCGTGGCGGGCGGCCGGGGCGCCCGTGGAGGGGGGCTGGCCTCTGTGGGGGAACGGAGTGATCTCTCACTCCACGGCTGGGACGAAGCCGCGAAAGGTGCCGTCGTCGCCGGGACGGTCGGGGGGACTCCTCGCGCGGGACTCAGGGTTCCCCATGCGGAGGCCCCCAGGCTCAGGGCCCTGGCAACGGAAGGCTGAGCAAGCAGGCCCGGGCCCGGGCCCGGCTTTCGGGGCTGGCCCGGCCCCAGCGGCCGGCGCCAGGGAGGGGACCCCTGGAGGCTGAGGAGCGGGAGTCGTCGGCCTCCCCGGGGCCCGCCTCCCGGAGCTCCTCCTGGCGGTGCCGGAACGCGACGACACGCGATCACGGACAGGGCCCCGGGGGGCGGCCCTGCGGCCCTGTGGTGCCCGAAGTGTGTTCGCCGGGCGTTTTCCGGCCAATTCTCACGAGCGTTCTGCCCAAATCGGGATCGATTTGGGCAGAACGCTCGTGAGAATTGGCCGGCGTTGGGCAGCCCTGGTCAGCGCCCAGGGCCGCGTGGAGCAGGGCCCTTTCTCGCTCGGGGCATGGCGCGGCCATCCGGAAAACGAGCCGCGACGATGGGGCGCGGCCGGCGGCCCCGGCGCCGGGGAGGTTTCCCCGAGCAGAGTGGATGGAGGCGCCGTGGCCGGGCGTCCGCCTCCGCCGTGGCGGGCGGCCGGGGCGCCCGTGGAGGGGGCTGGCCTCTGTGGGGGAACGGAGTGATCTCTCACTCCACGGCTGGGACGAAGCCGCGAAAGGTGCCGTTGCCGCCGGGACGGTCGGGGGGACTCGTGGCGCGGGACTCAGGGTTCCCCATGCGGAGGCCCCCAGGCTCAGGCCCCTGGCAACGGAAGGCTGAGCAAGCAGGCCCGGGCCCGGGCCCGGCGTTCGGGGCTGGCCCGGCCCCAGCGGCCGGCGCCAGGGAGGGGACCCCTGGAGTCTGAGGAGCGGGAGGCGTCGGCCTCCCCGGGGCCCGCCTCCCGGAGCTCCTCCTGGCCGTGCCGGAACGCGACGACACGCGATCCTGGACAAGGCCCCGGGGGGGCGGCCCTGCGGCCCTGTGGTGCCCGAAGTGTGTTCGCCAGGCGTTTTCCGGCCAATTCTCACGAGCGTTCGACTCAAATCGGGATCGATTTGGGCAGAACGCTCGTGAGAATTGGCCGGCGTTGGGCAGCCCTGGTCAGCGCCCAGGGCCGCGTGGAGCAGGGCCCTTTCTCGCTCGAGGCATGGCGCGGCCACCCGGAAAACGAGCCGCGATGATGGGGCGCGGCCGGCGGCCCCGGCGCGGGGGAGTTTTCCCCGAGCAGAGTGGATGGAGGCGCCGTGGCCGGGCGTCCGCCTCCGCCGTGGCGGTGCGGCCGGGGCGCCCGTGGAGGGGGCCGGCCTCTGTGGGGGAACGGCGTGATCTCTCACTCCACGGCTGGGACGAAGCCGCGAAAGATGCCGTTGTCGCCGGGACGGTCGGGGGGACTCGTGGCGCGGGACTCAGGGTTCCCCATGCGGAGGCCCCCAGGCTCAGGCCCCTGGCAACGGAAGGCTGAGGAAGCAGGACCGGGCCCGGGCCCGGCGTTCGGGGCTGGCCCGGCCCCAGCGGCCGGCGCCAGGGAGGGGACCCCAGGAGGCTGAGGAGCGGGAGGCGTCGGCCTCCCCGGGGCCCGCCTCCCGGAGCTCCTCCTGGCCGTGCCGGAACGCGACGACACGCGATCCCGGACAGGGCCCCGGGGGGGCGGACCTGCGGCCCTGTGGTGCCCGAAGTGTGTTCGCCGGGCGTTTTCCGGCCAATTCTCACGAGCGTTCGACCCAAATCGGGATCGATTTGGGCAGAACGCTCGTGAGAATTGGCCGGCGTTGAGCAGCCCTGGTCAGCGCCCAGGGCCGCGTGGAGCAGGGCCATTTTTCGCTCGGGGCATGTCGCGGACACCCGGAAAATGAGCCGTGACGATGGGGCGCGGCCGGCGGCCCCGGCGCCGGGGAGTTTTCCCCGAGGAGAGTGGATGGAGGCGCCGTGGCCGGGCGTCCGCCCCCGCCGTGGCGGGCATTCCGGGCGCCCGTGGAGGGGGCTGGCCTCTGTGGGGGAACGGAGTGATCTCTCACTCCACGGCTGGGACGAAGCCGCGAAAGGTGCCGTTGTCGCCGGGACGGTCGGGGGGACTCGTGGCGCGGGACTCAGGGTTCCCCATGCGGAGGCCCCCAGGCTCAGGCCCCTGGCAACGGAAGGCTGAGCAAGCAGGCCCGGGCCCGGGCCCGGCTTTCGGGGCTGGCCCGGCCCCGGCGGCCGGCGCCAGGGAGGGGACCCCCGGAGGCTGAGGAGCGGGAGGCGTCGGCCTCCCCGGGGCCCGCCTCCCGGAGCTCCTCCTGGCGGTGCCGGAAAGCGACGACACGCGATCGCGGACAGGGCCCCGGGGGGGCGGCCCTGCAGCCCTCTGTGCCCGAAGTGTGTTCGCCGGGCGTTTTCCGGCCAATTCTCACAGAACGCTCGTGAGAATTGGACGGCGTTGCGCAGCCCTGGTCAGCGCCCAGTGCTGCGTGGAGCAGGGCGCTTTCTCGCTCGGGGCATGGCGCGGCCACCCGGAAAACGAGCCGCGACGATGGGGCGCGGCCGGAGGCCCCGGCGCCGGGGAGTTTTCCCCGAGCAGAGTGGATGGAGGCGCCGTGGCCGGGCGTCCGCCTCCGCCGTGGCGGGCATCCGGGGCGCCCGTGGAGGGAGCTGGCCTCTGTGGGGGAACGGAGTGATCTCTCACTCCACGGCTGGGACGAAGCCGCGAAAGGTGCCGTTGTCGCCGGGACGGTCGGGGGGACTCGTGGCGCGGGACTCAGGGTTCCCCACGCGGAGGCCCCCAGGCTCAGGCCCCTGGCAACGGAAGGCTGAGCAAGCAGGCCCGGGCCCTGGCCCGGCTTTCGGGGCTGGCCCGGCCCCGGCGGCCGGCGCCAGGGAGGGGACCCCCGGAGGCTGAGGAGCGGGAGGCGTCGGCCTCCCCGGGGCCCGCCTCCCGGAGCTCCTCCTGGCGGTGCCGGAACGCGACGACACGCGATCCCGGACAGGGCCCCGGGGGGGGCGGCCCTGCGGCCCTGTGGTGCCCGAAGTGTGTTCGCCGGGCGTTTTCCGGCCAATTCTCACGAGTGTTCTGCCCAAATCGGGATCGATTTGGGCAGAACGCTCGTGAGAATTGGCCGGCGTTGGGCAGCCCTGGTCAGCGCCCAGTTCCGCGTGGAGCAGGGCCCTTGCTCGCTCGGGGCATGTCGCGGCCACCCGGAAAACGAGCCGCGACGATGGGGCGCGGCCGGCGGCCGCGGCGCCGGGTAGTTTTCCCCGAGCAGAGTGGATGGAGGCGCCGTGGCGGGTGTCCGCCTCCGGCGTGGCGGGCGGCTGGGGCTCCCCTTGAGGGGGCTGGCCTCTGTGGGGAAACGGACTGGTCTCTCACTCCGCGGCTGGGACGAAGCCGCGAAAGGTGCCGATGTCGCCGGGACTGTCGGGGGACTCGTGGCGCGGGACTCAGGGTTCCCCATGGGGAGGCCCCGATTCCCAGGCCCCTGGCAACGGAAGGCTGTTCAAGCAGGCCCGGGCCCGGTCCCGGCTTTCGGGCCTGGCCCGGCCCCAGCTGCCGGCGTCAGGGAGGGGACCCCCGGAGGCTGAGGAGCGTGAGGCGTCGGCCTCCCCGGGGCACGCCTCCCGGAGCTCCTCCCGGCGGTGCCGGAACGCGACGACACGCGATCCCGGACAGGGCCCCGGGGGGGCGGCCCTGCGGCCCTGTGGTGCCCGAAGTGTGTTCGCCGGGAGTTTTCCGGCCAATTCTCACGAGCGTTCTGCCCAAATCGGGATCGATTTGGGCAGAACGCTCGTGAGAATTGGCCGGCGTTGGGCAGCCCTGGTCAGCGCCCAGTGCCGCGTGGAGCAGGGCCCTTTCTCGCTCGGGGCATGGCGCGGCCACCCGGAAAACGAGCCGCGACGATGGGGCGCGGCCGGCGGCCCCGGCGCCGGGGACTTTTCCCCGAGGAGAGTGAATGGAGGCGCCGTGGCCGGGCGTCCGCCTCCGCCGTGGCGGCCGGCCGGGGCGCCCGTGGAGGGGGCTGGCCTCTGTGGGGGAACGGAGTGTTCTCTCACTCCACGGCTGGGACGAAGCCGCGAAAGGTGCCGTTGTCGCCGGGACGGTCGGGGGGACTCGTGGCGCGGGACTCAGTGTTCGCCATGCGGAGGCCCCCAGGCTCAGGCCCCTGGCAACGGAAGGCTGAGCAAGCAGGCCCGGGCCCGGGCCCGGCTTTCGGGGCTGGCCCGGCCCCGGCGACCAGCGCCAGGGAGGGGACCCCCGGAGGCTGAGGAGCGGGAGGCGTCGGCCTCCCCGGGGCACGCCGCCCGGAGCTCCTCCTGGCGGTGCCGGAACGCGACGACACGCGATCCCGGACAGGGACCCGGGGGGGGGCGGCCCTGCGGCCCTGTGGTGCCCGAAGTGTGTTCGCCGGGCGTTTTCTGGCCAATTCTCACGAGCGTTCTTCACAAATCGGGATCGATTTGGGCAGAACGCTCGTGAGAATTGGCCGGCGTTGGGCAGCCCTGGTCAGCGCCCAGGGCCGCGTGGAGCAGGGCCCTTTCTCGCTCGGGGCATGGCGCGGCCACCCGGAAAACGAGCCGCGACGATGGGGCGCGGCCGGCGGCCCCGGCGCCGGGGAGTTTTCCCCGAGCAGAGTGGATGGAGGCGCCGTGGCCGGGCGTGCGCCTCCGCCGTGGCGGGCATCCGGGGCGCCCGTGGAGGGAGCTGGCCTCTGTGGGGGAACGGAGTGATCTCTCACTCCACGGCTGGGACGAAGCCGCGAAAGGTGCCGTTGTCGCCGGGACGGTCGGGGGGACTCGTGGCGCGGGACTCAGGGTTCCCCACGCGGAGGCCCCCAGGCTCAGGCCCCTGGCAACGGAAGGCTGAGCAAGCAGGCCCGGGCCCTGGCCCGGCTTTCGGGGCTGGCCCGGCCCCGGCGGCCGGCGCCAGGGAGGGGACCCCCGGAGGCTGAGGAGCGGGAGGCGTCGGCCTCCCCGGGGCCCGCCTCCCGGAGCTCCTCCTGGCGGTGCCGGAACGCGACGACACGCGATCCCGGACAGGGCCCCGGGGGGGCGGCCCTGCGGCCCTGTGGTGCCCGAAGTGTGTTCGCCGGGCGTTTTCCGGCCAATTCTCACGAGTGTTCTGCCCAAATCGGGATCGATTTGGGCAGAACGCTCGTGAGAATTGGCCGGCGTTGGGCAGCCCTGGTCAGCGCCCAGTTCCGCGTGGAGCAGGGCCCTTGCTCGCTCGGGGCATGTCGCGGCCACCCGGAAAACGAGCCGCGACGATGGGGCGCGGCCGGCGGCCGCGGCGCCGGGTAGTTTTCCCCGAGCAGAGTGGATGGAGGCGCCGTGGCGGGTGTCCGCCTCCGGCGTGGCGGGCGGCTGGGGCTCCCCTTGAGGGGGCTGGCCTCTGTGGGGAAACGGACTGGTCTCTCACTCCGCGGCTGGGACGAAGCCGCGAAAGGTGCCGATGTCGCCGGGACTGTCGGGGGACTCGTGGCGCGGGACTCAGGGTTCCCCATGGGGAGGCCCCGATTCCCAGGCCCCTGGCAACGGAAGGCTGTTCAAGCAGGCCCGGGCCCGGTCCCGGCTTTCGGGCCTGGCCCGGCCCCAGCGGCCGGCGTCAGGGAGGGGACCCCCGGAGGCTGAGGAGCGTGAGGCGTCGGCCTCCCCGGGGCACGCCTCCCGGAGCTCCTCCCGGCGGTGCCGGAACGCGACGACACGCGATCCCGGACAGGGCCCCGGGGGGGCGGCCCTGCGGCCCTGTGGTGCCCGAAGTGTGTTCGCCGGGAGTTTTCCGGCCAATTCTCACGAGCGTTCTGCCCAAATCGGGATCGATTTGGGCAGAACGCTCGTGAGAATTGGCCGGCGTTGGGCAGCCCTGGTCAGCGCCCAGTGCCGCGTGGAGCAGGGCCCTTTCTCGCTCGGGGCATGGCGCGGCCACCCGGAAAACGAGCCGCGACGATGGGGCGCGGCCGGCGGCCCCGGCGCCGGGGAGTTTTCCCCGAGCAGAGTGGATGGAGGCGCCGTGGCCGGGCGTCCGCCTCCGCCGTGGCGGGCATCCGGGGCGCCCGTGGAGGGGGCTGGCCTCTGTGGGGGAACGGAGTGATCTCTCACTCCACGGCTGCGACGAAGCCGCGAAAGGTGCCGTTGTCGCCGGGACGGTCGGGGGGACTCGTGGCGCGGGACTCAGGGTTCCCCATGCGGAGGCCCCCAGGCTCAGGCCCCTGGCAACGGAAGGCTGAGCAAGCAGGCCCGGGCCCGGGCCCGGCTTTCGGGGCTGGCCCGGCCCCGGCGGCCGGCGCCAGGGAGGGGACCCCCGGAGGCTGAGGAGCGGGAGGCGTCGGCCTCCCCGGGGCCCGCCTCCCGGAGCTCCTCCTGGCGGTGCCGGAACGCGACGACACGCGATCCCGAACAGGGCCCCGGGGGGGCGGCCCTGCGGCCCTGTGGTGCCCGAAGTGTGTTCGCCGGCCGTTTTCCGGCCAATGAACGCTCGTGAGAATTGGCCGGCGTTGGGCAGCCCTGGTCAGCGCCCAGTGCCGCGTGGAGCAGGGCCCTTTCTCGCTCGGGGCATGGCGCGGCCACCCGGAAAACGAGCCGCGACGATGGGGCGCGGCCGGCGGCCCCGGCGCCGGGGACTTTTCCCCGAGGAGAGTGAATGGAGGCGCCGTGGCCGGGCGTCCGCCTCCGCCGTGGCGGCCGGCCGGGGCGCCCGTGGAGGGGGCTGGCCTCTGTGGGGGAACGGAGTGTTCTCTCACTCCACGGCTGGGACGAAGCCGCGAAAGGTGCCGTTGTCGCCGGGACGGTCGGGGGGACTCGTGGCGCGGGACTCAGTGTTCGCCATGCGGAGGCCCCCAGGCTCAGGCCCCTGGCAACGGAAGGCTGAGCAAGCAGGCCCGGGCCCGGGCCCGGCTTTCGGGGCTGGCCCGGCCCCGGCGACCAGCGCCAGGGAGGGGACCCCCGGAGGCTGAGGAGCGGGAGGCGTCGGCCTCCCCGGGGCACGCCGCCCGGAGCTCCTCCTGGCGGTGCCGGAACGCGACGACACGCGATCCCGGACAGGGACCCGGGGGGGGGGCGGCCCTGCGGCCCTGTGGTGCCCGAAGTGTGTTCGCCGGGCGTTTTCTGGCCAATTCTCACGAGCGTTCTTCACAAATCGGGATCGATTTGGGCAGAACGCTCGTGAGAATTGGCCGGCGTTGGGCAGCCCTGGTCAGCGCCCAGGGCCGCGTGGAGCAGGGCCCTTTCTCGCTCGGGGCATGGCGCGGCCACCCGGAAAACGAGCCGCGACGATGGGGCGCGGCCGGCGGCCCCGGCGCCGGGGAGTTTTCCCCGAGCAGAGTGGATGGAGGCGCCGTGGCCGGGCGTGCGCCTCCGCCGTGGCGGGCATCCGGGGCGCCCGTGGAGGGAGCTGGCCTCTGTGGGGGAACGGAGTGATCTCTCACTCCACGGCTGGGACGAAGCCGCGAAAGGTGCCGTTGTCGCCGGGACGGTCGGGGGGACTCGTGGCGCGGGACTCAGGGTTCCCCACGCGGAGGCCCCCAGGCTCAGGCCCCTGGCAACGGAAGGCTGAGCAAGCAGGCCCGGGCCCTGGCCCGGCTTTCGGGGCTGGCCCGGCCCCGGCGGCCGGCGCCAGGGAGGGGACCCCCGGAGGCTGAGGAGCGGGAGGCGTCGGCCTCCCCGGGGCCCGCCTCCCGGAGCTCCTCCTGGCGGTGCCGGAACGCGACGACACGCGATCCCGGACAGGGCCCCGGGGGGGCGGCCCTGCGGCCCTGTGGTGCCCGAAGTGTGTTCGCCGGGCGTTTTCCGGCCAATTCTCACGAGTGTTCTGCCCAAATCGGGATCGATTTGGGCAGAACGCTCGTGAGAATTGGCCGGCGTTGGGCAGCCCTGGTCAGCGCCCAGTTCCGCGTGGAGCAGGGCCCTTGCTCGCTCGGGGCATGTCGCGGCCACCCGGAAAACGAGCCGCGACGATGGGGCGCGGCCGGCGGCCGCGGCGCCGGGTAGTTTTCCCCGAGCAGAGTGGATGGAGGCGCCGTGGCGGGTGTCCGCCTCCGGCGTGGCGGGCGGCTGGGGCTCCCCTTGAGGGGGCTGGCCTCTGTGGGGAAACGGACTGGTCTCTCACTCCGCGGCTGGGACGAAGCCGCGAAAGGTGCCGATGTCGCCGGGACTGTCGGGGGACTCGTGGCGCGGGACTCAGGGTTCCCCATGGGGAGGCCCCGATTCCCAGGCCCCTGGCAACGGAAGGCTGTTCAAGCAGGCCCGGGCCCGGTCCCGGCTTTCGGGCCTGGCCCGGCCCCAGCTGCCGGCGTCAGGGAGGGGACCCCCGGAGGCTGAGGAGCGTGAGGCGTCGGCCTCCCCGGGGCACGCCTCCCGGAGCTCCTCCCGGCGGTGCCGGAACGCGACGACACGCGATCCCGGACAGGGCCCCGGGGGGGCGGCCCTGCGGCCCTGTGGTGCCCGAAGTGTGTTCGCCGGGAGTTTTCCGGCCAATTCTCACGAGCGTTCTGCCCAAATCGGGATCGATTTGGGCAGAACGCTCGTGAGAATTGGCCGGCGTTGGGCAGCCCTGGTCAGCGCCCAGTGCCGCGTGGAGCAGGGCCCTTTCTCGCTCGGGGCATGGCGCGGCCACCCGGAAAACGAGCCGCGACGATGGGGCGCGGCCGGCGGCCCCGGCGCCGGGGAGTTTTCCCCGAGCAGAGTGGATGGAGGCGCCGTGGCCGGGCGTCCGCCTCCGCCGTGGCGGGCATCCGGGGCGCCCGTGGAGGGGGCTGGCCTCTGTGGGGGAACGGAGTGATCTCTCACTCCACGGCTGCGACGAAGCCGCGAAAGGTGCCGTTGTCGCCGGGACGGTCGGGGGGACTCGTGGCGCGGGACTCAGGGTTCCCCATGCGGAGGCCCCCAGGCTCAGGCCCCTGGCAACGGAAGGCTGAGCAAGCAGGCCCGGGCCCGGGCCCGGCTTTCGGGGCTGGCCCGGCCCCGGCGGCCGGCGCCAGGGAGGGGACCCCCGGAGGCTGAGGAGCGGGAGGCGTCGGCCTCCCCGGGGCCCGCCTCCCGGAGCTCCTCCTGGCGGTGCCGGAACGCGACGACACGCGATCCCGAACAGGGCCCCGGGGGGGCGGCCCTGCGGCCCTGTGGTGCCCGAAGTGTGTTCGCCGGCCGTTTTCCGGCCAATGAACGCTCGTGAGAATTGGCCGGCGTTGGGCAGCCCTGGTCAGCGCCCAGTGCCGCGTGGAGCAGGGCCCTTTCTCGCTCGGGGCATGGCGCGGCCACCCGGAAAACGAGCCGCGACGATGGGGCGCGGCCGGCGGCCCCGGCGCCGGGGACTTTTCCCCGAGGAGAGTGAATGGAGGCGCCGTGGCCGGGCGTCCGCCTCCGCCGTGGCGGCCGGCCGGGGCGCCCGTGGAGGGGGCTGGCCTCTGTGGGGGAACGGAGTGTTCTCTCACTCCACGGCTGGGACGAAGCCGCGAAAGGTGCCGTTGTCGCCGGGACGGTCGGGGGGACTCGTGGCGCGGGACTCAGTGTTCGCCATGCGGAGGCCCCCAGGCTCAGGCCCCTGGCAACGGAAGGCTGAGCAAGCAGGCCCGGGCCCGGGCCCGGCTTTCGGGGCTGGCCCGGCCCCGGCGACCAGCGCCAGGGAGGGGACCCCCGGAGGCTGAGGAGCGGGAGGCGTCGGCCTCCCCGGGGCACGCCGCCCGGAGCTCCTCCTGGCGGTGCCGGAACGCGACGACACGCGATCCCGGACAGGGACCCGGGGGGGGGCGGCCCTGCGGCCCTGTGGTGCCCGAAGTGTGTTCGCCGGGCGTTTTCTGGCCAATTCTCACGAGCGTTCTTCACAAATCGGGATCGATTTGGGCAGAACGCTCGTGAGAATTGGCCGGCGTTGGGCAGCCCTGGTCAGCGCCCAGGGCCGCGTGGAGCAGGGCCCTTTCTCGCTCGGGGCATGGCGCGGCCACCCGGAAAACGAGCCGCGACGATGGGGCGCGGCCGGCGGCCCCGGCGCCGGGGAGTTTGCCCCGAGCAGAGTGGATGGAGGCGCCGTGGCCGGGCGTGCGCCTCCGCCGTGGCGGGCATCCGGGGCGCCCGTGGAGGGAGCTGGCCTCTGTGGGGGAACGGAGTGATCTCTCACTCCACGGCTGGGACGAAGCCGCGAAAGGTGCCGTTGTCGCCGGGACGGTCGGGGGGACTCGTGGCGCGGGACTCAGGGTTCCCCACGCGGAGGCCCCCAGGCTCAGGCCCCTGGCAACGGAAGGCTGAGCAAGCAGGCCCGGGCCCTGGCCCGGCTTTCGGGGCTGGCCCGGCCCCGGCGGCCGGCGCCAGGGAGGGGACCCCCGGAGGCTGAGGAGCGGGAGGCGTCGGCCTCCCCGGGGCCCGCCTCCCGGAGCTCCTCCTGGCGGTGCCGGAACGCGACGACACGCGATCCCGGACAGGGCCCCGGGGGGGCGGCCCTGCGGCCCTGTGGTGCCCGAAGTGTGTTCGCCGGGCGTTTTCCGGCCAATTCTCACGAGTGTTCTGCCCAAATCGGGATCGATTTGGGCAGAACGCTCGTGAGAATTGGCCGGCGTTGGGCAGCCCTGGTCAGCGCCCAGTTCCGCGTGGAGCAGGGCCCTTGCTCGCTCGGGGCATGTCGCGGCCACCCGGAAAACGAGCTGCGACGATGGGGCGCGGCCGGCGGCCGCGGCGCCGGGTAGTTTTCCCCGAGCAGAGTGGATGGAGGCGCCGTGGCGGGTGTCCGCCTCCGGCGTGGCGGGCGGCTGGGGCTCCCCTTGAGGGGGCTGGCCTCTGTGGGGAAACGGACTGGTCTCTCACTCCGCGGCTGGGACGAAGCCGCGAAAGGTGCCGATGTCGCCGGGACTGTCGGGGGACTCGTGGCGCGGGACTCAGGGTTCCCCATGGGGAGGCCCCGATTCCCAGGCCCCTGGCAACGGAAGGCTGTTCAAGCAGGCCCGGGCCCGGTCCCGGCTTTCGGGCCTGGCCCGGCCCCAGCTGCCGGCGTCAGGGAGGGGACCCCCGGAGGCTGAGGAGCGTGAGGCGTCGGCCTCCCCGGGGCACGCCTCCCGGAGCTCCTCCCGGCGGTGCCGGAACGCGACGACACGCGATCCCGGACAGGGCCCCGGGGGGGCGGCCCTGCGGCCCTGTGGTGCCCGAAGTGTGTTCGCCGGGAGTTTTCCGGCCAATTCTCACGAGCGTTCTGCCCAAATCGGGATCGATTTGGGCAGAACGCTCGTGAGAATTGGCCGGCGTTGGGCAGCCCTGGTCAGCGCCCAGTGCCGCGTGGAGCAGGGCCCTTTCTCGCTCGGGGCATGGCGCGGCCACCCGGAAAACGAGCCGCGACGATGGGGCGCGGCCGGCGGCCCCGGCGCCGGGGAGTTTTCCCCGAGCAGAGTGGATGGAGGCGCCGTGGCCGGGCGTCCGCCTCCGCCGTGGCGGGCATCCGGGGCGCCCGTGGAGGGGGCTGGCCTCTGTGGGGGAACGGAGTGATCTCTCACTCCACGGCTGCGACGAAGCCGCGAAAGGTGCCGTTGTCGCCGGGACGGTCGGGGGGACTCGTGGCGCGGGACTCAGGGTTCCCCATGCGGAGGCCCCCAGGCTCAGGCCCCTGGCAACGGAAGGCTGAGCAAGCAGGCCCGGGCCCGGGCCCGGCTTTCGGGGCTGGCCCGGCCCCGGCGGCCGGCGCCAGGGAGGGGACCCCCGGAGGCTGAGGAGCGGGAGGCGTCGGCCTCCCCGGGGCCCGCCTCCCGGAGCTCCTCCTGGCGGTGCCGGAACGCGACGACACGCGATCCCGAACAGGGCCCCGGGGGGGCGGCCCTGCGGCCCTGTGGTGCCCGAAGTGTGTTCGCCGGCCGTTTTCCGGCCAATGAACGCTCGTGAGAATTGGCCGGCGTTGGGCAGCCCTGGTCAGCGCCCAGTGCCGCGTGGAGCAGGGCCCTTTCTCGCTCGGGGCATGGCGCGGCCACCCGGAAAACGAGCCGCGACGATGGGGCGCGGCCGGCGGCCCCGGCGCCGGGGACTTTTCCCCGAGGAGAGTGAATGGAGGCGCCGTGGCCGGGCGTCCGCCTCCGCCGTGGCGGCCGGCCGGGGCGCCCGTGGAGGGGGCTGGCCTCTGTGGGGGAACGGAGTGTTCTCTCACTCCACGGCTGGGACGAAGCCGCGAAAGGTGCCGTTGTCGCCGGGACGGTCGGGGGGACTCGTGGCGCGGGACTCAGTGTTCGCCATGCGGAGGCCCCCAGGCTCAGGCCCCTGGCAACGGAAGGCTGAGCAAGCAGGCCCGGGCCCGGGCCCGGCTTTCGGGGCTGGCCCGGCCCCGGCGACCAGCGCCAGGGAGGGGACCCCCGGAGGCTGAGGAGCGGGAGGCGTCGGCCTCCCCGGGGCACGCCGCCCGGAGCTCCTCCTGGCGGTGCCGGAACGCGACGACACGCGATCCCGGACAGGGACCCGGGGGGGGGCGGCCCTGCGGCCCTGTGGTGCCCGAAGTGTGTTCGCCGGGCGTTTTCTGGCCAATTCTCACGAGCGTTCTTCACAAATCGGGATCGATTTGGGCAGAACGCTCGTGAGAATTGGCCGGCGTTGGGCAGCCCTGGTCAGCGCCCAGGGCCGCGTGGAGCAGGGCCCTTTCTCGCTCGGGGCATGGCGCGGCCACCCGGAAAACGAGCCGCGACGATGGGGCGCGGCCGGCGGCCCCGGCGCCGGGGAGTTTTCCCCGAGCAGAGTGGATGGAGGCGCCGTGGCCGGGCGTGCGCCTCCGCCGTGGCGGGCATCCGGGGCGCCCGTGGAGGGAGCTGGCCTCTGTGGGGGAACGGAGTGATCTCTCACTCCACGGCTGGGACGAAGCCGCGAAAGGTGCCGTTGTCGCCGGGACGGTCGGGGGGACTCGTGGCGCGGGACTCAGGGTTCCCCACGCGGAGGCCCCCAGGCTCAGGCCCCTGGCAACGGAAGGCTGAGCAAGCAGGCCCGGGCCCTGGCCCGGCTTTCGGGGCTGGCCCGGCCCCGGCGGCCGGCGCCAGGGAGGGGACCCCCGGAGGCTGAGGAGCGGGAGGCGTCGGCCTCCCCGGGGCCCGCCTCCCGGAGCTCCTCCTGGCGGTGCCGGAACGCGACGACACGCGATCCCGGACAGGGCCCCGGGGGGGCGGCCCTGCGGCCCTGTGGTGCCCGAAGTGTGTTCGCCGGGCGTTTTCCGGCCAATTCTCACGAGTGTTCTGCCCAAATCGGGATCGATTTGGGCAGAACGCTCGTGAGAATTGGCCGGCGTTGGGCAGCCCTGGTCAGCGCCCAGTTCCGCGTGGAGCAGGGCCCTTGCTCGCTCGGGGCATGTCGCGGCCACCCGGAAAACGAGCCGCGACGATGGGGCGCGGCCGGCGGCCGCGGCGCCGGGTAGTTTTCCCCGAGCAGAGTGGATGGAGGCGCCGTGGCGGGTGTCCGCCTCCGGCGTGGCGGGCGGCTGGGGCTCCCCTTGAGGGGGCTGGCCTCTGTGGGGAAACGGACTGGTCTCTCACTCCGCGGCTGGGACGAAGCCGCGAAAGGTGCCGATGTCGCCGGGACTGTCGGGGGACTCGTGGCGCGGGACTCAGGGTTCCCCATGGGGAGGCCCCGATTCCCAGGCCCCTGGCAACGGAAGGCTGTTCAAGCAGGCCCGGGCCCGGTCCCGGCTTTCGGGCCTGGCCCGGCCCCAGCTGCCGGCGTCAGGGAGGGGACCCCCGGAGGCTGAGGAGCGTGAGGCGTCGGCCTCCCCGGGGCACGCCTCCCGGAGCTCCTCCCGGCGGTGCCGGAACGCGACGACACGCGATCCCGGACAGGGCCCCGGGGGGGCGGCCCTGCGGCCCTGTGGTGCCCGAAGTGTGTTCGCCGGGAGTTTTCCGGCCAATTCTCACGAGCGTTCTGCCCAAATCGGGATCGATTTGGGCAGAACGCTCGTGAGAATTGGCCGGCGTTGGGCAGCCCTGGTCAGCGCCCAGTGCCGCGTGGAGCAGGGCCCTTTCTCGCTCGGGGCATGGCGCGGCCACCCGGAAAACGAGCCGCGACGATGGGGCGCGGCCGGCGGCCCCGGCGCCGGGGAGTTTTCCCCGAGCAGAGTGGATGGAGGCGCCGTGGCCGGGCGTCCGCCTCCGCCGTGGCGGGCATCCGGGGCGCCCGTGGAGGGGGCTGGCCTCTGTGGGGGAACGGAGTGATCTCTCACTCCACGGCTGCGACGAAGCCGCGAAAGGTGCCGTTGTCGCCGGGACGGTCGGGGGGACTCGTGGCGCGGGACTCAGGGTTCCCCATGCGGAGGCCCCCAGGCTCAGGCCCCTGGCAACGGAAGGCTGAGCAAGCAGGCCCGGGCCCGGGCCCGGCTTTCGGGGCTGGCCCGGCCCCGGCGGCCGGCGCCAGGGAGGGGACCCCCGGAGGCTGAGGAGCGGGAGGCGTCGGCCTCCCCGGGGCCCGCCTCCCGGAGCTCCTCCTGGCGGTGCCGGAACGCGACGACACGCGATCCCGAACAGGGCCCCGGGGGGGCGGCCCTGCGGCCCTGTGGTGCCCGAAGTGTGTTCGCCGGCCGTTTTCCGGCCAATGAACGCTCGTGAGAATTGGCCGGCGTTGGGCAGCCCTGGTCAGCGCCCAGTGCCGCGTGGAGCAGGGCCCTTTCTCGCTCGGGGCATGGCGCGGCCACCCGGAAAACGAGCCGCGACGATGGGGCGCGGCCGGCGGCCCCGGCGCCGGGGACTTTTCCCCGAGGAGAGTGAATGGAGGCGCCGTGGCCGGGCGTCCGCCTCCGCCGTGGCGGCCGGCCGGGGCGCCCGTGGAGGGGGCTGGCCTCTGTGGGGGAACGGAGTGTTCTCTCACTCCACGGCTGGGACGAAGCCGCGAAAGGTGCCGTTGTCGCCGGGACGGTCGGGGGGACTCGTGGCGCGGGACTCAGTGTTCGCCATGCGGAGGCCCCCAGGCTCAGGCCCCTGGCAACGGAAGGCTGAGCAAGCAGGCCCGGGCCCGGGCCCGGCTTTCGGGGCTGGCCCGGCCCCGGCGACCAGCGCCAGGGAGGGGACCCCCGGAGGCTGAGGAGCGGGAGGCGTCGGCCTCCCCGGGGCACGCCGCCCGGAGCTCCTCCTGGCGGTGCCGGAACGCGACGACACGCGATCCCGGACAGGGACCCGGGGGGGGGCGGCCCTGCGGCCCTGTGGTGCCCGAAGTGTGTTCGCCGGGCGTTTTCTGGCCAATTCTCACGAGCGTTCTTCACAAATCGGGATCGATTTGGGCAGAACGCTCGTGAGAATTGGCCGGCGTTGGGCAGCCCTGGTCAGCGCCCAGGGCCGCGTGGAGCAGGGCCCTTTCTCGCTCGGGGCATGGCGCGGCCACCCGGAAAACGAGCCGCGACGATGGGGCGCGGCCGGCGGCCCCGGCGCCGGGGAGTTTTCCCCGAGCAGAGTGGATGGAGGCGCCGTGGCCGGGCGTGCGCCTCCGCCGTGGCGGGCATCCGGGGCGCCCGTGGAGGGAGCTGGCCTCTGTGGGGGAACGGAGTGATCTCTCACTCCACGGCTGGGACGAAGCCGCGAAAGGTGCCGTTGTCGCCGGGACGGTCGGGGGGACTCGTGGCGCGGGACTCAGGGTTCCCCATTCGGAGGCCCCCAGGCTCAGGCCCCTGGCAACGGAAGGCTGAGCAAGCAGGCCTGGGCCCGGGCCCGGCGTTCGGGGCTGGCCCGGCCCCGGCGGCCGGCGCCAGGGAGGGGACCCCCGGAGGCTGAGGAGCGGGAGGCGTCGGCCTCCCCGGGGCCCGCCTCCCGGAGCTCCTCCTGGCGGTGCCGGAACGCGACGACACGCGATCCCGGACAGGGCCCCGGGGGGGCGGCCCTGCGGCCCTCTGGTGCCCGAAGTGTGTTCGCCGGGCATTTTCCGGCCAATTCTCACGAGCGTTCTGCCCAAATCGGGATCGATTTGGGCAGAACGCTCGTGAGAATTGGCCGGCGTTGGGCAACCCTGGTCAGCGCCCAGGGCCGCGTGGAGCAGGGCCTTTTCTCGCTCGGGGCATGGCGCGGCCACCCGGAAAACGAGCCGCGACGATGGGGCGCGGCCGGCGGCCCCGGCGCCGGGGAGTTTTCCCCGAGCAGAGTGGATGGAGGCGCCGTGGCCGGGCGTGCGCCTCCGCCGTGGCGGGCGGCCGGGGCGCCCGTGGAGGGGGCTGGCCTCTGTGGGGGAACGGAGTGATCTCTCACTCCACGGCTGGGACGAAGCCGCGAAAGGTGCCGTTGTCGCCGGGACGGTCGGGGGGACTCGTGGCGCGGGACTCAGGGTTCCCCATGCGGAGGCCCCAAGGCTCAGGCCCCTCTCAACGGAAGGCTGAGCAAGCAGGCCCGGGCCCGGGCCCGGCGTTCGGGGCTGGCCCGGCCCCAGCGGCCGGCGCCAGGGAGGGGACCCCCGGAGGCTGAGGAGTGGGAGGTGTCGGCCTCCCCGGGGCCCGCCTCCCGGAGCTCCTCCTGGCGGTGACGGAACGCGACGACACGCGATCCCGCACAGGGCCCCGGGGGGGCGGCCCTGCGGCCCTGTGGTGCCCGAAGTGTGTTCGCCGGGCGTTTTCCGGCCAATTCTCACGAGCGTTCTGCCCAAATCGATCCCGATTTGGGCAGAACGCTCGTGAGAATTGGCCGGCGTTGGGCAGCCCTGGTCAGCGCCCAGGGCCGCGTGGAGCAGGGCCCTTTCTCGCTCGGGGCATGGCGCGGCCACCCGGAAGACGAGCCGCGACGATGGGGCGCGGCCGGCGGTCCCGGCGCCGGGGAGTTTTCCCCGAGCAGAGTGGATGGAGGTGCCGTGGCCGGGCGTCCGCCTCCGCCGTGGCGGGCGGACGGGGCGCCCGTGGAGGGGGCTGGCCTCTGTGGGGGAACGGAGTGATCTCTCACTCCACGGCTGGGACGAAGCCGCGAAAGGTGCCGTTGTCGCCGGGACGGTCGGGGGGACTCGTGGCGCGGGACTCAGGGTTCCCCATGCGGAGGCCCCCAGGCTCAGGCCCCTGGCAACGGACGGCTGAGCAAGCAGGCACGGGCCCGGGCCCGGCGTTCGGGGCTGGCCCGGCCCCAGCGGCCGGCGCCAGGGAGGGGAACCCCGGAGGCTGAGGAGCGGGAGGCGTCGGCCTCCCCGGGGCCCGCCACCCGGAGCTCCTCCTGGCGGTACCGGAACGCGACGACACGCGATCCCGGACAGGGCCCCGGGGGGGCGCCCCTGCGGCCCTGTGGTGCCCGAAGTGTGTTCTCTGGGCGTTTTCCGGCCAATTCTCACGAGCGTTCTGCCCAAATCGGGATCGATTTGGGCAGAACGCTCGTGAGAATTGGCCGGCGTTGGGCAGCCCTGGTCAGCACCCAGGGCCGCGTGGAGTAGGGCCCCTTCTCGCTGGGGGCATGGCGCGGCCACCCGGAAAACGAGCCGCGACGATGGGGCGCGGCCGGCGGCCCCGGCGCCGGGGAGTTTTCCCCGAGCAGAGTGGATGGAGGCGCCGTGGCCGGTCGTGCGCCTCCGCCGTGGCGGGCGGCCGCGGCGCCCGTGGAGGGGGCTGGCCTCTGTGGGGGAACGGAGTGATCTCTCACTCCACGGCTGGGACGAAGCCGCGAAAGGTGCCGTCGTCGCCGGGACGGTCGGGGGGACTCGTGGCGCGGGACTCAGGGTTCCCCATGCGGAGGCCCCAAGGCTCAGGCCCCTCTCAACGGAAGGCTGAGCAAGCAGGCCCGGGCCCGGGCCCGGCGTTCGGGGCTGGCCCGGCCCCAGCGGCCGGCGCCAGGGAGGGGACCCCCGGAGTCTGAGGAGCGGGAAGCGTCGGCCTCCCCGGGGCCCGCCACCCGGAGCTCCTCCTGGCGGGTACCGGAACGCGACGACACGCGATCCCGGACAGGGCCCCGGGGGGGCGGCCCTGCGGCCCTGTGTTGCCCGAAGTGTGTTCGCCGGGCGTTTTCCGGCCAATTCTCACGAGCGTTCTGCCCAAATCGGGATCGATTTGGGCAGAACGCTCGTGAGAATTGGCCGGCGTTGTGCAGCCCTGGTCAGCGCCCAGGGCCGCGTGGAGCAGGGCCCTTTCTCGCTCGGGGCATGGCGCGGCCACCCGGAAAACGAGCCGCGAAGATGGGGCGCGGCCGGCGGCCCCGACGCCGGGGAGTTTTCCCCGAGCAGAGTGGATGGAGGCGCCGTGGCCGGGCGTCCGCCTCCGCCGTGGCGGGCGGCCGGGGCGCCCGTGGAGGGGGCTGGCCTCTGTGGGGGAACGGAGTGATCTCTCACTCCACGGCTGGGACGAAGCCGCGAAAGGTGCCGTTGTCGCCGGGACGGTCGGGGGGACTCGTGGCGCGGGACTCAGGGTTCCCCATGCGGAGGCCCCCAGGCTCAGGCCCCTGGCAACGGACGGCTGAGCAAGCAGGCACGGGCCCGGGCCCGGCTTTCGGGGCTGGCCCGGCCCCGGCGGCCGGCGCCATGGAGGGGACCCCCGGAGGCTGAGGAGCGGGTGGCGTCGGCCTCCCCGGGGCCCGCCTCCCGGTGCTCCTCCTGGCGGTGCCGGAACGCGACGACACGCGATCCCGGACAGGGACCCGGGGGGGCGGCCCTGCGGCCCTGTGGGGCCCGAAGTGTGTTCGCCGGGCGTGTTCCGGCCAATTCTCACGAGCGTTCTGCCCAAATCGGGATCGATTTGGGCAGAACGCTCGTGAGAATTGGCCGGCGTTGGGCAGCCCTGGTCAGCGCCCAGGGCCGCGTGGAGCAGGGCCCTTTATCGCTCGGGGCATGGCGTGGCCACCCGGAAAACGAGCCACGAATATGGGGCGCGGCCAGCGGACCCGGCGCCTTGGAGTTTTCCCCGAGCAGAGTGGATGGAGGAGCCGTGGCAGGGCATCCGCCTCCGCCGTGGCGGGCGTCCTGGGCGCCCGTGGAGGGGGCTGGCCTCTGTGGGGGAACGGAGTGATCTCTCACTCCACGGCTGGGACGAAGCCGCGAAAGGTGCCGTTGTCGCCGGGACGGTCGGGGGGACTCGTGGCGCGGGACTCAGTGTTCCCCATGCGGAGGCCCCAAGGCTCAGGCCCCTGGCAACGGAAGGCTGAGCAAGCAGGCCCGGGTCCGGGCCCGGCGTTCAGGGCTGGCCCGGCCCCAGCGGCCGGCGCCAGGGAGGGGACCCCCGGAGTCTGAGGAGCGGGAGGCGTCGGCCTCCCCGGGGCCCGCCACCCGGAGCTCCTCCTGGCGGTACCGGAACGCGACGACACGCGATCCCGGACAGGGCCCCGGGGGGGCGGCCCTGCGGCCCTGTGGTGCCCGAAGTGTGTTCGCCGGGCGTTTTCCGGCCAATTCTCACGAGCGTTCTGCCCTAATCGGGATCGATTTGGGCAGAACGCTCGTGAGAATTGGCCGGCGTTGGGCAGCCCTGGTCAGCGCCCAGGGCCGCGTGGAGCAGGGCCCTTTCTCGCTCGGGGCATGGCGCGGCCACCCGGAAAACGAGCCGCGACGATGGGGCGCGGCCGGCGGCCCCAGCGCCGGGGAGTTTTCCCCAAACAGAGTGTATGGAGGCGCCGTGGCCGGGCGTCCGCCTCCGCCGTGGCGGGCGGCCGGGGCGCCCGTGGAGGGGGCTGGCCTCTGTGGGGGAACGGAGTGATCTCTCACTCCACGGCTGGAACGAAGCCGCGAAAGGTGCCGTTGTCGCCGGGACGGTCGGGGGGACTCGTGGCGCGGGACTCAGGGTTCCCCATTCGGAGGCCCCCAGGCTCAGGCCCCTGGCAACGGAAGGCTGAGCAAGCAGGCCTGGGCCCGGGCCCGGCGTTCGGGGCTGGCCCGGCCCCGGCGGCCGGCGCCAGGGAGGGGACCCCCGGAGGCTGAGGAGCGGGAGGCGTCGGCCTCCCCGGGGCCCGCCTCCCGGAGCTCCTCCTGGCGGTGCCGGAACGCGACGACACGCGATCCCGGACAGGGCCCCGGGGGGGCGGCCCTGCGGCCCTCTGGTGCCCGAAGTGTGTTCGCCGGGCATTTTCCGGCCAATTCTCACGAGCGTTCTGCCCAAATCGGGATCGATTTGGGCAGAACGCTCGTGAGAATTGGCCGGCGTTGGGCAACCCTGGTCAGCGCCCAGGGCCGCGTGGAGCAGGGCCTTTTCTCGCTCGGGGCATGGCGCGGCCACCCGGAAAACGAGCCGCGACGATGGGGCGCGGCCGGCGGCCCCGGCGCCGGGGAGTTTTCCCCGAGCAGAGTGGATGGAGGCGCCGTGGCCGGGCGTGCGCCTCCGCCGTGGCGGGCGGCCGGGGCGCCCGTGGAGGGGGCTGGCCTCTGTGGGGGAACGGAGTGATCTCTCACTCCACGGCTGGGACGAAGCCGCGAAAGGTGCCGTTGTCGCCGGGACGGTCGGGGGGACTCGTGGCGCGGGACTCAGGGTTCCCCATGCGGAGGCCCCAAGGCTCAGGCCCCTCTCAACGGAAGGCTGAGCAAGCAGGCCCGGGCCCGGGCCCGGCGTTCGGGGCTGGCCCGGCCCCAGCGGCCGGCGCCAGGGAGGGGACCCCCGGAGGCTGAGGAGTGGGAGGTGTCGGCCTCCCCGGGGCCCGCCTCCCGGAGCTCCTCCTGGCGGTGACGGAACGCGACGACACGCGATCCCGCACAGGGCCCCGGGGGGGCGGCCCTGCGGCCCTGTGGTGCCCGAAGTGTGTTCGCCGGGCGTTTTCCGGCCAATTCTCACGAGCGTTCTGCCCAAATCGATCCCGATTTGGGCAGAACGCTCGTGAGAATTGGCCGGCGTTGGGCAGCCCTGGTCAGCGCCCAGGGCCGCGTGGAGCAGGGCCCTTTATCGCTCGGGGCATGGCGCGGCCACCCGGAAAACGAGCCACGACTATGGGGCGCGGCCGGCGGCCCCGGCGCCTTGGAGTTTTCCCCGAGCAGAGTGGATGGAGGAGCCGTGGCAGGGCATCCGCCTCCGCCGTGGCGGGCGTCCGGGGCGCCCGTGGAGGGGGCTGGCCTCTGTGGGGGAACGGAGTGATCTCTCACTCCACGGCTGGGACGAAGCCGCGAAAGGTGCCGTTGTCGCCGGGACGGTCGGGGGGACTCGTGGCGCGGGACTCAGTGTTCCCCATGCGGAGGCCCCAAGGCTCAGGCCCCTGGCAACGGAAGGCTGAGCAAGCAGGCCCGGGCCCGGGCCCGGCGTTCAGGGCTGGCCCGGCCCCAGCGGCCGGCGCCAGGGAGGGGACCCCCGGAGTCTGAGGAGCGGGAGGCGTCGGCCTCCCCGGGGCCCGCCACCCGGAGCTCCTCCTGGTGGTACCGGAACGCGACGACACGCGATCCCGGACAGGGCCCCGGGGGGGCGGCCCTGCGGCCCTGTGGTGCCCGAAGTGTGTTCGCCGGGCGTTTTCCGGCCAATTCTCACGAGCGTTCTGCCCAAATCGGGATCGATTTGGGCAGAACGCTCGTGAGAATTGGCCGGCGTTGGGCAGCCCTGGTCAGCGCCCAGGGCCGCGTGGAGCAGGGCCCTTTCTCGCTCGGGGCATGTCGCGGCCACCCGGAAAACGAGCCGCGAAGATGGGGCGCGGCCGGCGGCCCCGGCGCCGGGGAGTTTTCCCCGAGCAGAGTGGATGGAGGCGCCGTGGCCGGGCGTCCGCCTCCGCCGTGGCGGGCGGCCGGGGCGCCCGTGGAGGGGGCTGGCCTCTGTGGGGGAACGGAGTGATCTCTCACTCCACGGCTGGGACGAAGCCGCGAAAGGTGCCGTCGTCGCCGGGACGGTCGGGGGGACTCCTCGCGCGGGACTCAGGGTTCCCCATGCGGAGGCCCCCAGGCTCAGGGCCCTGGCAACGGAAGGCTGAGCAAGCAGGCCCGGGCCCGGGCCCGGCTTTCGGGGCTGGCCCGGCCCCAGCGGCCGGCGCCAGGGAGGGGACCCCTGGAGGCTGAGGAGCGGGAGTCGTCGGCCTCCCCGGGGCCCGCCTCCCGGAGCTCCTCCTGGCGGTGCCGGAACGCGACGACACGCGATCCCGGACAGGGCCCCGGGGGGCGGCCCTGCGGCCCTGTGGTGCCCGAAGTGTGTTCGCCGGGCGTTTTCCGGCCAATTCTCACGAGCGTTCTGCCCAAATCGGGATCGATTTGGGCAGAACGCTCGTGAGAATTGGCCGGCGTTGGGCAGCCCTGGTCAGCGCCCAGGGCCGCGTGGAGCAGGGCCCTTTCTCGCTCGGGGCATGGCGCGGCCATCCGGAAAACGAGCCGCGACGATGGGGCGCGGCCGGCGGCCCCGGCGCCGGGGAGGTTTCCCCGAGCAGAGTGGATGGAGGCGCCGTGGCCGGGCGTCCGCCTCCGCCGTGGCGGGCGGCCGGGGCGCCCGTGGAGGGGGCTGGCCTCTGTGGGGGAACGGAGTGATCTCTCACTCCACGGCTGGGACGAAGCCGCGAAAGGTGCCGTTGCCGCCGGGACGGTCGGGGGGACTCGTGGCGCGGGACTCAGGGTTCCCCATGCGGAGGCCCCCAGGCTCAGGCCCCTGGCAACGGAAGGCTGAGCAAGCAGGCCCGGGCCCGGGCCCGGCGTTCGGGGCTGGCCCGGCCCCAGCGGCCGGCGCCAGGGAGGGGACCCCTGGAGTCTGAGGAGCGGGAGGCGTCGGCCTCCCCGGGGCCCGCCTCCCGGAGCTCCTCCTGGCCGTGCCGGAACGCGACGACACGCGATCCTGGACAAGGCCCCGGGGGGGCGGCCCTGCGGCCCTGTGGTGCCCGAAGTGTGTTCGCCAGGCGTTTTCCGGCCAATTCTCACGAGCGTTCGACTCAAATCGGGATCGATTTGGGCAGAACGCTCGTGAGAATTGGCCGGCGTTGGGCAGCCCTGGTCAGCGCCCAGGGCCGCGTGGAGCAGGGCCCTTTCTCGCTCGAGGCATGGCGCGGCCACCCGGAAAACGAGCCGCGATGATGGGGCGCGGCCGGCGGCCCCGGCGCGGGGGAGTTTTCCCCGAGCAGAGTGGATGGAGGCGCCGTGGCCGGGCGTCCGCCTCCGCCGTGGCGGTGCGGCCGGGGCGCCCGTGGAGGGGGCCGGCCTCTGTGGGGGAACGGCGTGATCTCTCACTCCACGGCTGGGACGAAGCCGCGAAAGATGCCGTTGTCGCCGGGACGGTCGGGGGGACTCGTGGCGCGGGACTCAGGGTTCCCCATGCGGAGGCCCCCAGGCTCAGGCCCCTGGCAACGGAAGGCTGAGGAAGCAGGACCGGGCCCGGGCCCGGCGTTCGGGGCTGGCCCGGCCCCAGCGGCCGGCGCCAGGGAGGGGACCCCAGGAGGCTGAGGAGCGGGAGGCGTCGGCCTCCCTGGGGCCCGCCTCCCGGAGCTCCTCCTGGCCGTGCCGGAACGCGACGACACGCGATCCCGGACAGGGCCCCGGGGGGGCGGACCTGCGGCCCTGTGGTGCCCGAAGTGTGTTCGCCGGGCGTTTTCCGGCCAATTCTCACGAGCGTTCGACCCAAATCGGGATCGATTTGGGCAGAACGCTCGTGAGAATTGGCCGGCGTTGAGCAGCCCTGGTCAGCGCCCAGGGCCGCGTGGAGCAGGGCCATTTTTCGCTCGGGGCATGTCGCGGACACCCGGAAAATGAGCCGTGACGATGGGGCGCGGCCGGCGGCCCCGGCGCCGGGGAGTTTTAACCGAGGAGAGTGGATGGAGGCGCCGTGGCCGGGCGTCCGCCCCCGCCGTGGCGGGCATTCCGGGCGCCCGTGGAGGGGGCTGGCCTCTGTGGGGGAACGGAGTGATCTCTCACTCCACGGCTGGGACGAAGCCGCGAAAGGTGCCGTTGTCGCCGGGACGGTCGGGGGGACTCGTGGCGCGGGACTCAGGGTTCCCCATGCGGAGGCCCCCAGGCTCAGGCCCCTGGCAACGGAAGGCTGAGCAAGCAGGCCCGGGCCCGGGCCCGGCTTTCGGGGCTGGCCCGGCCCCGGCGGCCGGCGCCAGGGAGGGGACCCCCGGAGGCTGAGGAGCGGGAGGCGTCGGCCTCCCCGGGGCCCGCCTCCCGGAGCTCCTCCTGGCGGTGCCGGAAAGCGACGACACGCGATCGCGGACAGGGCCCCGGGGGGGCGGCCCTGCAGCCCTCTGTGCCCGAAGTGTGTTCGCCGGGCGTTTTCCGGCCAATTCTCACAGAACGCTCGTGAGAATTGGACGGCGTTGCGCAGCCCTGGTCAGCGCCCAGTGCTGCGTGGAGCAGGGCGCTTTCTCGCTCGGGGCATGGCGCGGCCACCCGGAAAACGAGCCGCGACGATGGGGCGCGGCCGGAGGCCCCGGCGCCGGGGAGTTTTCCCCGAGCAGAGTGGATGGAGGCGCCGTGGCCGGGCGTCCGCCTCCGCCGTGGCGGGCATCCGGGGCGCCCGTGGAGGGAGCTGGCCTCTGTGGGGGAACGGAGTGATCTCTCACTCCACGGCTGGGACGAAGCCGCGAAAGGTGCCGTTGTCGCCGGGACGGTCGGGGGGACTCGTGGCGCGGGACTCAGGGTTCCCCACGCGGAGGCCCCCAGGCTCAGGCCCCTGGCAACGGAAGGCTGAGCAAGCAGGCCCGGGCCCTGGCCCGGCTTTCGGGGCTGGCCCGGCCCCGGCGGCCGGCGCCAGGGAGGGGACCCCCGGAGGCTGAGGAGCGGGAGGCGTCGGCCTCCCCGGGGCCCGCCTCCCGGAGCTCCTCCTGGCGGTGCCGGAACGCGACGACACGCGATCCCGGACAGGGCCCCGGGGGGGCGGCCCTGCGGCCCTGTGGTGCCCGAAGTGTGTTCGCCGGGCGTTTTCCGGCCAATTCTCACGAGTGTTCTGCCCAAATCGGGATCGATTTGGGCAGAACGCTCGTGAGAATTGGCCGGCGTTGGGCAGCCCTGGTCAGCGCCCAGTTCCGCGTGGAGCAGGGCCCTTGCTCGCTCGGGGCATGTCGCGGCCACCCGGAAAACGAGCCGCGACGATGGGGCGCGGCCGGCGGCCGCGGCGCCGGGTAGTTTTCCCCGAGCAGAGTGGATGGAGGCGCCGTGGCGGGTGTCCGCCTCCGGCGTGGCGGGCGGCTGGGGCTCCCCTTGAGGGGGCTGGCCTCTGTGGGGAAACGGACTGGTCTCTCACTCCGCGGCTGGGACGAAGCCGCGAAAGGTGCCGTTGTCGCCGGGACTGTCGGGGGACTCGTGGCGCGGGACTCAGGGTTCCCCATGGGGAGGCCCCGATTCCCAGGCCCCTGGCAACGGAAGGCTGTTCAAGCAGGCCCGGGCCCGGTCCCGGCTTTCGGGCCTGGCCCGGCCCCAGCTGCCGGCGTCAGGGAGGGGACCCCCGGAGGCTGAGGAGCGTGAGGCGTCGGCCTCCCCGGGGCACGCCTCCCGGAGCTCCTCCCGGCGGTGCCGGAACGCGACGACACGCGATCCCGGACAGGGCCCCGGGGGGGCGGCCCTGCGGCCCTGTGGTGCCCGAAGTGTGTTCGCCGGGAGTTTTCCGGCCAATTCTCACGAGCGTTCTGCCCAAATCGGGATCGATTTGGGCAGAACGCTCGTGAGAATTGGCCGGCGTTGGGCAGCCCTGGTCAGCGCCCAGTGCCGCGTGGAGCAGGGCCCTTTCTCGCTCGGGGCATGGCGCGGCCACCCGGAAAACGAGCCGCGACGATGGGGCGCGGCCGGCGGCCCCGGCGCCGGGGAGTTTTCCCCGAGCAGAGTGGATGGAGGCGCCGTGGCCGGGCGTCCGCCTCCGCCGTGGCGGGCATCCGGGGCGCCCGTGGAGGGGGCTGGCCTCTGTGGGGGAACGGAGTGATCTCTCACTCCACGGCTGCGACGAAGCCGCGAAAGGTGCCGTTGTCGCCGGGACGGTCGGGGGGACTCGTGGCGCGGGACTCAGGGTTCCCCATGCGGAGGCCCCCAGGCTCAGGCCCCTGGCAACGGAAGGCTGAGCAAGCAGGCCCGGGCCCGGGCCCGGCTTTCGGGGCTGGCCCGGCCCCGGCGGCCGGCGCCAGGGAGGGGACCCCCGGAGGCTGAGGCGCGGGAGGCGTCGGCCTCCCCGGGGCCCGCCTCCCGGAGCTCCTCCTGGCGGTGCCGGAACGCGACGACACGCGATCCCGAACAGGGCCCCGGGGGGGCGGCCCTGCGGCCCTGTGGTGCCCGAAGTGTGTTCGCCGGCCGTTTTCCGGCCAATGAACGCTCGTGAGAATTGGCCGGCGTTGGGCAGCCCTGGTCAGCGCCCAGTGCCGCGTGGAGCAGGGCCCTTTCTCGCTCGGGGCATGGCGCGGCCACCCGGAAAACGAGCCGCGACGATGGGGCGCGGCCGGCGGCCCCGGCGCCGGGGACTTTTCCCCGAGGAGAGTGAATGGAGGCGCCGTGGCCGGGCGTCCGCCTCCGCCGTGGCGGCCGGCCGGGGCGCCCGTGGAGGGGGCTGGCCTCTGTGGGGGAACGGAGTGTTCTCTCACTCCACGGCTGGGACGAAGCCGCGAAAGGTGCCGTTGTCGCCGGGACGGTCGGGGGGACTCGTGGCGCGGGACTCAGTGTTCGCCATGCGGAGGCCCCCAGGCTCAGGCCCCTGGCAACGGAAGGCTGAGCAAGCAGGCCCGGGCCCGGGCCCGGCTTTCGGGGCTGGCCCGGCCCCGGCGACCAGCGCCAGGGAGGGGACCCCCGGAGGCTGAGGAGCGGGAGGCGTCGGCCTCCCCGGGGCACGCCGCCCGGAGCTCCTCCTGGCGGTGCCGGAACGCGACGACACGCGATCCCGGACAGGGACCCGGGGGGGGGCGGCCCTGCGGCCCTGTGGTGCCCGAAGTGTGTTCGCCGGGCGTTTTCTGGCCAATTCTCACGAGCGTTCTTCACAAATCGGGATCGATTTGGGCAGAACGCTCGTGAGAATTGGCCGAAGTTGGGCAGCCCTGGTCAACGCACAGTTCCGCGTGGAGCAGGGCCCTTTCTCGCTCGGGGCATGTCGCGGCCACCTGGAAAACGAGCCGCGACGATGGGGCGCGGCCGGCGGCCCCGGCGCCGGGGAGTTTTCCCCGAGCAGATTGGATGGAGGCGCCGTGGCCGGGCGTCCGCCTCCGCCGTGGCGTGCGGCCGGGGCGCCCGTGGAGGGGGCTGGCCTCCAAGGGGGAACGGATGGATCTCTCACTCCACGGCTGGGACGACGCCGTGAAAGGTGCCGTTGTCGCCGGGACGGTCAGGGGACTCGTGGCGCGGGACTCAGGGTTTCCCATGGGGAGGCACCAAGGATCAGGCCCCTGGCAACGGAAGGCTGAGCAAGCAGGCCCGGGCCCGGGCCCGGTTTTCGGGGCCGGCCAGGCCCCAGCTGCCGGCGCCAGGGAGGGGACCCCCGGAGGCTGAGGAGCGGGAGACGTCGGCCTCCCCGGGGCCCGCCTCCCGGAGCTCCTCCTGGCGGTGCCGGAACGCGACGACACGCGATCCCGGACAGGGCCCCGGGTGTCGGCCCTGCGGTCCTGTGGTGCCCGAAGTGTGTTCGCTGGGCTTTTTCCGGCCAATTCTCACGAGCGTTCTGCCCAAATCGGGATCATTTTGGGCAGAACGCTCGTGAGAATTGGCCGGCGTTGGGCAGCCCTGGTCAGCGCCCAGTGACGCGTGGAGCAGGGCCCTTTCTCGCTCGGGGCATGGCGCGGCCACCCGGAAAACGAGCCGCGACGATGGGGCGCGGCCGGAGGCCCCGGCGCCGGGGAGTTTTCCCCGAGCAGAGTGGATGGAGGCGCCGTGGCCGGGCGTCCGCCTCCGCCGTGGCGGGCGGCCGGGGCGCCCGTGGAGGGGGCTGGCCTCCGTGGGGGAACGGATGGATCTCTCACTCCACGGCTGGGATGAAGCCGCGAAAGATGCCGTTGTCGCCGGGACGGTCGGGGACTCGTGGCGCGGGACTCAGGGTTCCCCATGGGGAAGCCCCCAGGCTCAGGCCCCTGGCAACGGAAGGCTGAGCAAGCAGGCCGGGGCCGGGCCCGCTTTTGGGTCCGGCCCTGCCCCAGCTGCCGGCGCCAGGGAGGGGACCCCCGGAGGCTGAGGAGCGGGAGGCGTCAGCCTCCCCGGGGCCCGCCTCCCAGAGCTCCTCCTGGCGGTGCCGGAACGCGACGACACGCGATCCCGGACAGGGCCCCGGGGGGGGGCCCGCGGTCCTGTGGTGCCCGAAGTGTGTTCACCGGGCGTTTTCCGGCCAATTCTCACGAGCGTTCTGCCCAAATCGGGGTCGATTTGGCCGGCGTTGGGCAGCCCTGGTCAACGCCCACTTCCGCGTGGAGCAGGGCCCTTTCTCGCTCGGGGCATGTCGCGGCCAACCGGAAAATGAGCCGCGACGATGGGGCACGGCCGGCAGCCCCGGCGCCGGGGAGTTTTCCCCGAGCAGAGTGGATGGAGGCGCCGTGGCCGGGCGTCCGCCTCCGCCGTGGCGGGCGGCCGGTGCGCCCGTGGAGGGGACTGGCCTCTGTGGGGAAACGGATTGATCTCTCACTCCACAACTCGGACGAAGCCGCGAAAGGTGCCGTTGTCGCGGGGACGGTCGTGGGACTCGTGGCGCGGGACTCAGGGTTCCCCATGCGGAGGCCCCCAGGCTCAGGCCCCTGGCAACGGAAGGCTGAGCAAGCAGGCCCGGGCCCGGGCCCGGATTTCGGGGCCGGCCCGGCCCCAGCTGCCAGCGCCAGAGAGGGGACCCCCGGATGCTGAGGAGCGGGAGGCGTCGGCCTCCCCGGGGACCGCCTCCCAGAGCTCCTCCTGGCGGTGCCGGAACGCGACGACACGCGATCCCGGACACGGCCCCGGGGGGGCGGCCCTGCGGCCCTGTGTTGCCCGAAGGGTGTTCGCCGGGCGTTTACCAGCCAATTCTCACGAGCGTTCTGGGCAGAACGCTCGTGAGAATTGGCCGGCGTTGGGCAGCCCTGGTCAGCGCCCAGTGCCGCGTGGAGCAGGGCCCTTTCTCGCTCGGGGCATGGCGCGGCCACCCGGAAAACGAGCCGCGACGATGGGGCGCGGCCGGCGGCCCCGGCGCCGTGGAGTTTTCCCCCGAGCAGAGTGGATGGAGGAGCCGTGGCCGGGCGTCGGCCTCCTCCGTGGCGGGCGGCTGGGGCGCCCGTGGAGGGGGCTGGCCTCCGTGGGGGAACGGATGGATCTCTCACTCCACGGCTGGGACGAAGCCGCGAAAGGTGCCGTTGTCGCCGGGACGGTCGGGGGACTCGTGGCGCGGGACTCAGGGTTCCCCATGTGGAGGCCCCCAGGCTCAGGCCCCTGGCAAGGGAAGGCTGAGCAAGCAGGCCCGGGCCCAGGCCCGGGTTTCGGGGCCGGCCCTGCCACAGCTGCCGGCGCCAGGGAGGGGACCGCCGGAGGCTGAGTATCGGGAGGCATCTGCCTCCACGGGGCACGCGTCCCGGAGCTCCTCCTGGCGGTGCCGGAACGCTACGACACGCGATCCCGGACAGGGCCCCGGGGGGGCGTCCCTGCTGCCCTGTGGTGCCCGAAGTGGGTTCGCCGGGCGTTTTCCGGCCAATTCTCACGAGCCTTCTGCCCAAATCGGGATCGATTTGGGCAGAAGGCTCGTGAGAATTGGCCGACATTGGGCAGCCCTGGTCCGCGCCCAGTTCCGCGGGGAGCAGGGCCCTTTCTCGCTCGGGTGATGTCGCGGCCACCCGGAAAACGAGGGGTGACGATCGGGCGCGGCCATCGGCCCCGGCGCCGGGGAGTTTTCCCCGAGCAGAGTGGATGGCGGTGCCTTGGCCAGGCGTCCGCCTCCGCCGTGGCATGCGGCCGGGGCGCCCGTGGAGGGAGCTGGCCTCTGTAGGGGAACGGATTGATCTCTCTCTCCACGGCTGGGACGAAGCCGCGAAAGGTGCCGTTGTTGCCGTGATGGTCGGGGGACTCGTGGCGCGGGACTCAGGGTTCCCCATGGGGAGGCCCCCAGGCTCAGGCCCCTGGCAACGGAAGGCTGAGCAAGAAGGCCCGTGCCCGGGCCCGGCTTTCGGGGCTGGCCCGGCCCCAGCTGCCGGCGCCAGGGAGGGGACCCCCGGAGGCTGAGAAGCGAGAGGCTTCTGCCTCCCCGGGGTAGGCCTCCCGGAGCTCCTCCTGGCGGTACCAGAACGCTACGACACGCGAACCCGGACAGGGCCCCGGGGGGGCGGCCCTGCGGCCCTGTGGTGCCCGAAGTGTGTTCGCCGGTCATTTTCCAGCCAATTCTCATGAGCGTTCTGCCCAAATCGGGATCGATTTGGGCAGAAAGCTCTTGAGAATTGGCCGGCGTTGGGCAGCCCTGGTCTGCGCCCAGTTCCGCGTGGTGCAGGGCCCTTTCTCGCTCGGGGCATGTCGCGGCAACCCGGAAATCGAGCTGCGACGTTGGGGCGCGGCCGGCATCCGCGGCGCCGGGGAGTTTTCCCCGAGCAGAATGGATGGAGGGGCCGTGGCCGGGCATCCGCCTCCGCCGTGGCGGACGCCCGGGGCGCCCGTGGAGGCGGTTGGCCTCTGTGGGGAAACGGATTGATCTCTCACTCCACGGCTGGGACGAAGCCGTGAAAAGTGCCGCTGTCGCCGGGACGGTCGGGGGACTCGTGGCGCGGGACTCAGGGTTCCCCACGCGGAGGCCCCCAGGCTCAGGCCCCTGGCAACGGAAGGCTGAGCAAGCAGGCCCGGGACCGGGCCCTGCTTTCGGGGCTGGCCCGGCCCCATCTGCTGGCGCCAGGTAGTGTACCCCTGAATGCTGAGGAGCGGGAGTCGTCGGCCTCCCCGGGGCCCGCCTCCCGGAGCTCCTCCTGGCGGTGCCGGACCGCGACGACACGCGAATCCGGACAGGGCCCCGGGGGGGCGGCCCTTCGGCCCTGTGGGGCCCGAAGTGTGTTCGCCGGGCGTTTTCCGGCCAATTCTCACGAGCGTTCTGCCCAAATAGGGATCGATTTGGGCAGAACGCTCGTGAGAATTGGCCGGCGTTGGGCAGCCCTGGTCAGCGCCCAGTGCCGCGTGGAGCAGGGCCCTTTCTCGCTCGGGGCCTGTCGCGGCCACCCGGAAAACGAGCCGCGACGATGGGGCGCGGCCGGCGGCCCCGGCGCCGGGGAGTTTTCCCCGAGCAGACTGGATGGAGGCGCCGTGGCCCGGCCTCCGCCTCCGCCGTGGCGGGCGGCTGGGTCGCCCGTGCAGGGGACTGGCCTCTGTGGGGGAACGGATGGATCTCTCACTCCACGGCTGGGAGGAAGCCACGAAAAGTGCCGTTGTCGCCAGGTCGGTCGGGGGACTCGTGGCGCAGGACTCAGGGTTCCCCGTGGGGAGGCCCCCAGGCTCAGGCCCCTGGCAACGGAAGGCTGACCAAGCAGGCCTGTGCCCGGGCCCGGCTTTCGGGGCCGGCCCGGCCCCAGCTGCCGGCGCCACAGAGGGGACCCACGGAGGCAGAGAGCGGGAGGCATCGGCCTCCCCGTGGCCTGCCTCCCGGAGCTCCTCCTGGCGGCGCCGGAACGCGACGACACGCGATCGCGGACAGGGCCCCGGGGGGGCGGCCCTGCTGCCCTGTGGTGCCCGAAGTGGGTTCGCCGGGCGTTTTCCGGCCAATTCTCACGAGCGTTCTGCCCAAATCGGGATCGATTTGGGCAGAACGCTCGTGACAATTGGCCGGCGTTGGGCAGCCCTTGTGAGCGCCCAGTTCCGCATGCAGCAGGGCCCTTTCTCGCTCGGGGCATGTCGCGGTCACCCGGAAAACGAACCGTGACGTTGGGGCGCGGCCGGCGTCCCCGGCGTCTGGGAGTTTTCCCCGAGCAGAGTAGATGGAGGCGCCGTGGACGGGCGTCCGCCTCTGCCGTTTGGGCGGCCGGGTCTCCCGTGGGGGGGGCTGGCCTCCGTGGGGGAACGGATTGATCTCTCAATCCACGGCTGGGAAGAAGCCGCGAAAGATGCCGTTGTCGCCGGGACGGTCGGAGGACTCGTGGCGCGGGTCACAGGGTTCCCCATGGGGAGGCCCCCAGGCTCAGGCCCCTGGAAACGGAAGGCTGAGCAAGCTGGCCTGCACCCGGGCCCGGGTTTCGGGGCTGGCCCGGCCCCAGCTACCGGCCCCGGGGAAGGGACCCCCGGAGGCTGAGGAGCGGGAGGCGTCGGCCTCCCCGGGGCCCGCCTCAAGGAGCTCCACCTGGCGGTGACGGAACGCGACGACACGCGATCCCGGACAGGGCCCCGGGGGGGCGGCCCTGCGGCCCTGTGGTGCCCGAAGTGTGTTCGCCGGGCGTTTTCCGGACAATTCTCACCAGCGTTCTGCCCAAATCGGGATCGATTTGGGCAGAACGCTCGTGAGAACTGGCCGGCGTTGGGCAGCCCTGGTCCGCGCCCAGTTCCGCGTGGAGCAGGGCCCTTTCTCGCTCGGGGCATGTCGCGGCCACCCGGAAAACGAGCCGCGACGATGGGGCGCGGCCGGCGGCCCCGACGCCGGGGAGGTTTCCCCGAGCAGAGTGGATGGAGGCGCCGTGTCCGGGTGTCCGCCTCCGCCGTGGTGGGCGGCCGGGGCGCCCGTGGAGGGGGCTGGCCTCTGTGGGGGAACGGATTGATCTCTCACTCCATGGCAGGGACGAAGCCGCGAAAGGTGTCGTTGTCTCTGGGACTGTGGCGGACTTGTGGCCCGGGACTCAGGATTCCCGGGGTGAGGCCCTACCTACAGGCCCCTGGCAATGGAAGGCTGAACGAGCAGGCCTGTGTCCGGGCCCGGATTTCGTGGCAGGCCCGGCCCCAGCTCCCACCGCCAAGGTGTGACCCCCAGAATCTGTGGAGAGGGAGGCGTCTGCCTCGCCATCAGGGAGATTCTAATTAAAACTACATTGAGATACCACCTGACACCAGTTAGAATGTCCAAAATTAGGAAGACAGGAAATAACGTTTGTTGGAGAGGATTTCGAGAAAGTGGAACCCTTTTACACTGTTGGTGAGACTGCAATTTAGTGCAGCCACTTTGGAGAACAGTGTGCAGATGACTCAAGAAATTAAAAATAGAGCTTCCCTATGACCCTGCAATTACACTGATGGGTATTTACCCCAAAGATACAGATGGAGTGAAAAGAAGAGCCATGTGTACCCCAATGTTTATTGCAGCAATGGCCACGGTCGCCAAACTGTGGAAAGAACCAAGATGCCCTTCAACGGATGAATGGATAAGGAAGATGTGGTACATATACACCATGGAGTATTATGGCTCCATCAGAAAGGATGAATACCCAACTTTTGTAGCAACATGGAAGGGACTCGAAGAGATTATGCTGAGTGAAATAAGTCAAGCAGAGAGAGTCAAATATCATATGGTCTCCCTTATTTGTGGAGCATAACAAAGAACACGGAGGACATGGGGAGATGGAGAGGAGAGGGAGTTGAGGGAACCTGGAAGGGGAGATGAACCATGAGAGACTATGGACTCTGAAAAACAACCTGAGTGTTTTGGAAGGGCGGGGGTTGGGAGGTTGGGGAACCATGTGGTGGGTAATAGGGAGGGCACGTACTGCATGGAGCACTGGGTGTGGTGCAAAAACAGTGAACACTGTTATTCTGAAAATAAACAAATAAAAAAAAGAAAATTGTACTCTTAGTCCCCGTCATCTATAGCACTCATCCCTCCATCCACTTCCACTCTGGTAACCACAGAGTCGGTTTTTGTTTTGTATCTTCTTTCTCCTTTATTTATGTATGTTTGTTTCCTAAATTCCATGGAAGAGTGACATCCAAAGGCCTTTGTCTTTCTCTGACTGACTGATTTCACTTAGGATAGTATTCTCTAGCTCCATCCATGTGTCTGCAAATGGCAAGATTTTTTATGGCTGAGTAATTTCGCACTGTGTGTGTGTGTGTGTGTGTATACATTTATCATCTCATTTATCAAGTTATCAAGAAATACTTGGATTGTTTCCATATTGTAATATTGTAATTAATGTTGCAAGAAACATAGGGGCACATGTATCCTTTTGAGTTACTGTTCTCATATTCGTCGGGTAATTACCCGGTAGTGTGATTGCTGGATTATAAGGTAGTTCTAATATTTAACGTTTTGAGGAACAGTGATACTGTTTTCCACAAGGACTGCAGCAGCTAGCATTCCCACCACAGTGCAAGAGGGTTCCCTTTTACCCACATCCTCCCAACATTTGTTTTCTTGTGCTGGTGCTGTTAGCCATTCTGATAGTATGAGGTAATATCTCATGGACCTTTTCATTTGGATTTTCCTGTTGATGGCCGATGTGAACATCTTCTCACGTGACTGTTGGCCACCTGTATGTCTTCTTTGGAGCAATGTCTGTTCATGTCTTCTGTCTATTTTTTAATTGGATTTTTTGTTTTTTGGTTGTTGCGTTGTATCAGTTCTACATATTTTGGACACTACCCCTTTATTGCACATGATATTTGCAAACATCTTCTCCTCTTAAGTACGTTGTATTCTATTTATTACATTTTCATTGCTGTTCTGCTGTGCGGTAAGTTTTTATATTGATGGAGCTCTAGAAGTTTATTTTTGCTTTTGTTTCCTTTGCCTTAGGAGGCATGTCTATTAAATGTATGGTTCATGTCAGAGAAGTTACTGTCTGTGCCCTCTTGTAGGATTTTTATGATTTAAGGTCTCACATTGAGGTCTTGAAACTGTTTTGAGTTTATTTGTCCATATGGTGTAAGAAAGCAGTCTAATTTCATTGTTTTGTGCATAGCTGTTCAGTTTTCCCAACACCATTTGTTGTAGAAACTGTCCTTTTCCCTTTTAATAGTTTTGCCTGTTTTGCAGAAGATTAATTGGGCACGTGATTGTGGGCTGATGTCTGAGCTTCTATTCCGTTTCCTTGGTCACTGTGTGTATTTTTTTTTTTTTTTTGCCAGTCCCATACTGTGAGGATGAATGCAGCTTTGTAGTATAATATGAAATATGGAATTGTGACGCCTCCAGCTTTGTTTTTCTTCATAACATTGTGCTGGTTGTTCAGTATCTTTTGTGATTCCATACAAATTGTTAGGGTAGTTTATTTGAGTTCTTTCATTTTTTATTTGAATTCAATGAGCCAACTTATCATCCATCATTATTTTCAGATGTAGTGTTAAATAATATATCAGATGTGTATTGCATCACGTGCCCTCCTTAATGCCCATCACCCCAGTTACCCCCCCACCCCCCATCCAGCAACCCTCAGTTGGTTGCTATAGTTAAGAGTCTATCATGGTTTTTTCCCCATCTCTGATGACTTCCCATTCTGTTTCCCCTTCCTTTGCCTACGGTTCTCTGCCCTGTTTCTGATATTTCACATATGAGTGAAACCCTATGATAATTGTGTTCCTTTCATTGACATATTTTACTCAGCATAATATCTTCCAGACCCATCCAGGTTGATGTGATGGTAAGTATTCATCCTTTCTGATGGCTGAGGAATATTCCATTGAATATATGAACCACATCTTCTTTATCCATTCCTCTGTCCATAGATATCTGGGTTCTTTCCATAGTTTATCTATAGTGGATATTGTTGCAATGAACACTGGGGTGCAGGTGCCAGTTCTTTCCCCTACATCTCTATTTTTGTGGTAAAAGCCCTGTAGTGCAAGTGCTGTGTTTTAGGGTAACTTTATTTTAACTTCTTGAGGAAACCCCGTACTATTTTCCAGAGTGGATATAACAGTCTGCATTCCAACCAGGAGTGTAGGAGGGTTCTCCATTCTCTGCATCCTCACCAATATTTGTGGTTTCATGTCCTGTTAACTTTAGACATTCTGCCTGGTGTGATAGGACACCTCAATGTGGTTTAGATTTGCATTTCCCAGAAGCCATGTGATATAGAACATTTATGTATATATCTGTTGGTCACATGCGTGTCATCATTGGAGAAATATCTGTTCATATTTTCGCCCATGTCTAGACCTTCCGTTGGATTAAGGCCCAGAAGCCTAGAAGATACAATCAGCCAGAACTGTGGAGATTTTCACAAGGTCTGAGATAAAATGGAGATTTAGGGTGTGTATCAAGCTCAGGGATTGTCTTCAGAGGGTGGATGGAAGTGTAGGTTCACTGACATTGTCTCAGGTTTGCATTCAGATGTCTCATGCTCTGAATCCAGTCTGGAGTAAAAAAAGGAGTTTCCTTTTGTGTGGCGGGCTGATCCTCTGGTTTTGCTAAAGTGTTCCCAATACCCGGGGCTTGGGATCCAGGCCTCTACAGATGGACCTCTCAGAACTCCAAATAGGGTTAGGGTTAGGACCTAGGAAAATGGAAGTTCTGAATTGCCAACCGTGTGGTGAGCGTCCTGGAGGGCTGAGTTGAGGACATGGGTCAGGGTGAGTGTCCGGCTCAGGGTTTCAATCCATGAGCCCTTGAATGTGGGAGTTCACTGGGATGGACACAGATGGGCCTTCATATTTATACTGACCTATATACTTACTGGAGTCCATTATGGAAAGATTTCCATCTGGGTGTGAGGCTGAGTCCTGTGGTATTGCTCAGGCATCCCCAAATCCTAGGGCTTTGGAGCCCACCCTTAGGGGACAGAGACATGAGAACCCAAGCTAGGGATAGAGTTAGGGCCAAAGGACATTGCAGGCCCAAACAGCTGACAGTGTGTGTGGTTCCTAGAGGCTGGAATTAAGGATGAGTGTTCTGGTTCTGGTCAGGCACAGGGTTTGTGACCTAGAGGCCACTGACATTTGGGGTTTGCTGGTATAGGCTCAGATGGGCAGGCATTTTATCCTGATTTGAATACTTTCTAGAGGTCTACATGGCACGCTTTCCTCCTGTGTGTTAGGATGAGTCCTGTGGTATGGCTAAGGTGACCCCAGTCCGTGGGGTAGGGAGCCAGACCCCTAGGAATTGAATGCTCAGAACACAAACTAAGCTTCAGTTAGGGGTTAGGAGCATGGCAGGCCCAATCTGATGGTGGTGTGGCAAGCTATCCAGAGGGCTGAGTACAGAGGGATGGATAGAGTAAGTGTCAGGTTCAGGTTTGTGTCCAGCTGCTGACTCTGGGTGAACTCAGTGGTGCGTGGCAGATTTCTCCTGCTCAGAATCCTTTGCAGAGTCCCAAATGGTATGGTTTCCTTCTGGGTGGCAGGCAGAGATCTCAAATATTGCTCAGGGGTCGCCATCCGTGGGACTTGGGTGCCAGTCCTCTGGGGACAGAGCATGAAACCCCAACCTAGGGTTAGGGCTAGGTCCCAGCAACATGACAGGCCTGATTCGCTGGTGCTGTGCAGAGCTCTCACGGGGACTGAGTAGAGAACATGGGTCAGTCTGAGTCAGGCTCCGGGTTGGTGGCCATGGGGGGAAAGGCAGATTTCTCCTGCTCTCAGTCCTTGGCAGAGTTCCAATTCTACTGTTTCCTGCTGGGTTGAAGACAGAGTCCTCTGGCATTTCTCAGGGGCCCCACATATGTGGGGCTTTGGTACCTGTATTCTTGGGACACAAGACAGAAAATGTACTAAGTTTTGGTTAGGGCTGAGGGTCATGTCAGTCTCAATAGGCCACCCTGAGAGGAGTGACCTGGGGAGCAGGGTTGAGGACGTGGGTCAGTGTGAGTGTTAAGATCCAAGTGTGAACGGGGGGTGCTGAAAGTGGGATAGCCTCAGGGGGCCAAGAAATATTCTGGTATAGTTCAGGTGTAACCCATCAGCGGAGCTTTGGTGTCAATCATCAGAGGACAGAAGACTGAAAACACAACCTAGGGCTTGGAAAAGAGCACAGGGGCATGGCTGGCCTGATCTGCTGGTGCCGAGGCTACATGTCTGGGGTACTGAGTTGAGGGCCATGGTCAGGTGGTGCATTACGATCTGGGTTTGTGCCTGGGGGGTGGCCGAAGGTGGAGGTGGCTTCAGGGAGCATGAAGATTTCTCCCATTCTGATGGTTCTGTGCAGCTCCAAACAGAACGGTTTCCTCCTGGGTGGCAGACAGAGCACTGGGTTGTGGCTCAGGGGTCCAAATATGGAGGAATTGGGGGACCAGCCTCTGGGGATGAAGACTGAAAATGCAACCTAGGCTTAAGGTTAGGGTCAGGGGCATGGCAGGCCCAATTTGCTGGCACTGAGAAGGGATCCCAGGGGGATGAATTGAGGGCAGAGGTCCGGTGGCATGAGAGGGTCCAGGTTTGTGGTCAGGGGACCGCTGAAGGAGGGGGTTGTGCTCAGGGAGGCATGCAGTTTCTCCCACTCTGAGTGTTCTACTCAGTTTCAAATGGCACGGTTTCCTCCTGGGTGGTAGGCAGGCTGAGTGCCAGCCTCCACATTTGTGGCCCAATAGTGCGCAGAGGGTGGGGGATAGCCTCGGGTGAACCGTGCAGGTTTCTCCCGGTCTGAGGATTCGACACAGCTCCAAACAGCATGGTTTCCTCCTGCATGGTGGACAGAGTCCTGAGGTGTCACTCAGGATTCTTTAATCTTGGGGTCTTGGGGTCAGGACTCTTGGGGATGATACCTGAAAACCAAAATTAGGGATAGGGTTAAGGCCTAGGGCCATGGTAGACCTGATATGCCAGTGCAGAGGCAGGTGCCCTGGTGCGCTGAGTTGAGCTCGGGTGTCAGACGGGGTCTTAGCCTCTAGGTGTGTGTCCAGACGTTCGCATAACCTGGGGGTGACTTCAGGGGTGCATGGAAGTTTCTCCAGCTCTGAGGGTTCAGTGCAGCTCCAAACAGCACAGCGGTGCCCTGCGTGGCAGGCAGATTCCCAGCATGAGTATCAGGCATCCTCAATCCTTGTGACACAGTATGTGGTCTATTCTGGAGAAGGTTCCATGTGCACTTGAGAAGAATGTGTATTCTGTTGTTTTAGGGTGGAATGTTCTGTATATGACTATGAGGTCCATCTGGTCCAATGTTTCATTCAATGCTCTTATTTCTTTTTTAATTTTCTGCTTCGATGATCTGTCTATTTTTGAGAGAGGCGTATGAAGATCTCCTACTATTATTGTATTCATATCAATATGACTCTTTATCTTGATTAATAGTTTTCTTATGGAATTGGGTGGTCCCATATTGGGGGCATAGATATTCACAATGGTTAGATCATCTTGGCGGATTGTCCCTTTAAGAATTATGTAGTGTCCTTCTGTATCTCTGACTACAGTCTTTAGTTTAAAATCTAATTTATCTGATATGAGAATCGCTACCCCGACCTTCTTTTGAGGCCCATTGGCATGAAAGATGCTTCTCCATCCGTTCACTTTCAGTCTGGGTGTATCCTTAGGTTCAAAATGGGTCTCTTGTAGACAACATATGGATGGGTCCTGTCGTTTTATCCAATCTGCAACCCTGTGTCGTTTTATGGGCGCATTTAGGCCATTCACATTGAGAGTGATTATTGAGAGATAGGTTTTGATTCATGTCATGTTGCCTTTGAAGTCTTTCTGTCTGTAGATTGTTTCTATATTTCTGTTCAATGATATTCTTAGGATTTTTTCTCTTTTATAGGACCCCCCCTTAATATTTCCTGCAGTGTCGGCTTGGTGGTTGCATAGTCTTTTAAGCCTTGCCGGTCTTGGAAACTCTTTATCTCTCCATCCATTTTAAATGTCAGTCTTGCCGGATAGAGTATTCTTGGTTGCATGTTCTTCTCATTTAGTACTCTGAATATATTTTGCCAGCCCTTCCTGGCTTGCCAGGTCTCTGTGAAAAGGTCTGACGTTATTCTAATGGGCTTGGATGCCCACTCTCACCACTCTTGTTCAACATAGTATTAGAAGTCCTAGCAACGGCAATCAGACAACAAAGAGAAATAAAAGGTATCCAAATTGGCAAGGAAGAAGTCAAACTCTCTCTCTTCGCAGATGCCATGATTTTTTATATGGAAAACCCCAAAGACTCCACCCCCAAACTACTAGACTCATACAGCAATTCAGTAACATGGCAGGATACAAAGTCAATGTACATAAATCAGTGGCTTTCTTATACACTAACAATGAAAATACAGAAAGGGAAATTAGAGAATCGATTCCATTTACTAGAGCACCAAGAACCATAAGATACCTGGGAATAAACCTAACCAAAGAGGTAAAGGACCTGTACTCGAGGAACTACAGAACACTCACGAAAGAAATTGAAGAAGACCCAAAAAGTTGGAAGACAATTCCATGCTCTTGGATTGGAAGAATAAACATTGTTAAAATGTTCATACTGCCTAGAGCAATCTATGCTTTTAATGCCATTCCGATTAAAATTCCACCGGTATTTTTCAAAGAGCTGGAGCAAATAATCCTAAAATTTGTATGGAATCAGAAGAGACCCCGAATTGCTAAGGAAATGTTGAAAAACAAAAACAAAACTGGCGGCATCACGTTACCCGATTTCAAGCTTTACTACAAAGCTGCGATCACCAAGACAGCGTGGTCCTGGCATAAAAACAGACACATAGACCAGTGGAACAGAGTGGAGAGCCCAGATATGGACCCTCAACTCCACGGTGAAATAATCTTCGACAAAACAGGAAAAAATATTCAATGGAAAAAAAGACAGTCTCTTCAATCAATGGTGCTGGGAAAACTGGACAGCTATATGTAGAATAATGAAACTCAACCATTCTCTTACACTCGAAATGGATAAAAGACCTCATCATGAGACAGGAATCCATCAGAATCCTAGAGGAGAACATAGGCAGTAACCTCTTCGATATCAGCCACAGCAACTTCTTTCAAGATATGTCTCCAAAGGCCAAGGAAACAAAAGCGAAAATAAACTTTTGGCACTTCATCAAGATCAAAAGCTTCTGCACAGCAAAGGAAACAGTCCACCAAACAAAAAGGCAACCCACGGAATGGGAGAAGATATTTGCAAATGACAGTACAGACAAAAGGTTGATATCCAGGATCTAGAAAGAACTTCTCAAACTCAACACACACAAAACAGAGAATCATATCCAAAAATGGGCAGAAGATATGAACAGACACTTCTCCAACGAAGACATACAAATGGCTATCAGACACATGAAAAAATGTTCATCATCACTAGCCATCAGGGAGATTCAAATTAAAACCACATTGAGATACCAACTGACACCAGTTAGAATGGCCAAAATGAGCAAGAGAGGAAACAACGATTGTTGGAGAGGATGTGGAGAAAGGGGAACCCTCTTACACTGTTGGTGGGAATGCAAGTTGGTGCAGCCACTTTGGAGAACAGTGTGGAGATTCCTCAAGAAATTAAGAATAGAGCTTCCCTATGACCCTGCAATTGCACTGCTGGGTATTTACCCCAAAGATACAGATGGAGTGAAAAGAAGGGCCATCTGTACCCCAATGTTTATTGTAGCAATGGCTATGCTCACCAAACTGTGGAAAGAACCAAGATGCCCTTCAACGGATGAATGGATAAGGAAGATGTGGTACATATACGCAATGGAGTATTATGCCTCCATCAGAAAGGATGAATACCCAACTTTTGTAGCAACATGGACGGGACTGGAAGAAATTATGCTGAGCGAAATAAGTCAAGCAGAGAGAGAGTCATGTATCATATGGTCTCACTTATTTGTGGAGCATAGCAAATAACACGGAGGACATAGGGAGATGGAGAGGAGAGGGAGTTGAGAGAAACTGGAAGGGGAGATGAACCATGAGAGACTATGGACTCTGAAAAACAACCAGAGGGTTTTGGAGGGGCAGGGTGGGGTGGGAGTTTGAGGAATCAGGTGGTGGTTAATAGGGAGGGCACGTACTGCATGGAGCACTGGGTGTGATGCCAAAACAATGAACACTGTTATGCTGTAAATAAACAAATAAAAAAAAAAAATGAGTCTATGGAAGGCCCGGCAGTGCCAGTTCACTCCACTGGAGGGAGTGGTGAGCAGTGGTGTGAGATACCCTGGAAGGCATGGCGATGCTGCTTGCCACCACTGGAGGCAGCGGCGAGCTGCCATGGGAAACACACCTGAAGAGGAGTCAGTGCAGCTTGCTGGCTCTGAAGGCAGGGCGGAGGTGCCCGGTGAGAGACCCTGAAACGTGAGGCACTACAGCTTATTTTTACAGGACGGAGTGGTGAGCTGTATAGTCTCTGTTTCTCCAGGCTCAAGGGTGGTGGTAAGAATTGATGGAGCCTGTCCCCCACTCAGCATTGTGCCCTCTTTCCCCAGGTTTGCTGGTAATGTGCTGTCAGGATGGTTCAGGAGGGTCCTCCCAGTTGGGCTCTGGAGCCAGGGGAACCAAACCCGACTCATGGTGCATTTGGAACCGAGGAGCTGAGTGTTTGTTTGGAAAAGCATGTTTGTTTCTCCAAAAAGGACAAGGGCATTGACCAGCTTGAGAGGGAAGTGAATGACCAGTTAAGAAACAAGCCTGTGTCTCTCCTTCTCCCAGGAATCAGAGCAGGTGTGCAGGCTTTAGGTGGGAGACGCCTGCTTATCTGCACCTGACAACCCTTCTTCACTCTGGCTCCATGAGACCTGAAGTTTGGAAGTCAGCGTCTGAGTCAGTCACGCAGCTTGTCCCAGGACGTCAGTGTTCAGAGAAAACAGCAGGCCTGTGGGTCACAATGTCACTTCCATGCCAGGATGGCAGGTAAAAATTCCCTTTCACCCCAAATTTCCTGGGCTTTTCTCTTGTCTCCAGTGGAGCTCACAAATGGCACACTGAACCAGCTGTAAGCAATCTCGTGCGGGTGCCAGAGCTCCTGAGTTTCTCTGCAGGGAGCACCTGGCAGGGATCTCATTTTCTCTGTTTATTTCTGGCTTACAAAGGTATTTGGAACATCTCTTTCCTAGGAAATCCCTTGGATTCGAAAGGGAATGTGAGATTGACTTGGTGTGCCTTTTGAACATAGAAAGTATTCCTTCACCGAACAGTGTTTACTCCACTGGGCCTAGGCTCTGGTGGAACGGCTGACATCTAGAGTGAGGTGGCTGTTTGTGGTCAGATAGAGACTTGGATGATGGCTTCCTCTTTGTCCAAGGTGATGTATCCTAATGGATTCGTCTTTGAATCCAAAGAGTTCCAATGAGGGCAGAGGGAAAATTCAAAATGATTCCAAGGAGTCTTGGACAATTTAAAAGGGATGCTTGTCTTCCTAGGTTCACTCAAACGGCTATATATGGTTGGACATGCTGTATTTTCTCTGCAGTTTCATGGGTAGTGAAGTCAGAAGGAGAGTCTTTGGGAATTTCCCTGGATAAAGGCACTCTGTTGGCTTCAAGGGACTTGGTGTCAGGAACCCTGGGCTGAATTTCTGTGGCTGCTTTCCTGATGCTCAGTGAGTCAGGTTTTCCCACAGGTTTTATATTTCCTCCTTAGGAAATTGCTGGCAGGGAATGTTCTGTTTAAAGTGGAACCCTCGGGGGCACCTGTGTGGCTCAGTGGGTTAAGCCACTGCCTTCGGCTCAGGTCATGGTCTCAGGGTCCTGAGATTGAGCCCCGCATTGGGCTCTCTGCTCAGCGGGGAGTCTGCTTCGTCCTCTCTCTCTGCCTGCCTCTCTGCCTACTTGTGACCTCTGTCAAATAAATAAATAAAATCTAAAAAAAAAAAAAAACACCCAAAACCGGAACCCTCCTACATTGTTGGTGGGCATGCGTGTTGTTGCAGCCACTCTTGGAAAGAATACAGTCTGTCCTCCAAAAGCTAAGAACTGAACAACAGTAGGATCCAGCAATTGCCCTCCTAGTTATTTCCCTAAAGGGCACAAAAATGCACATTCAGTGGGGTATAAGCACCGTGATATTTACAGCAGCATTTTCAACCATTGTAAAACAATGGAGGGAGACCAAATGTCCATTCACTGATGAGTGATATATATATATATATATCACTCGTATATATCATATGTGTGTGTGTGTGTGTGTGTGTGTATGTGTATTCATTCTCCCACATCTTCTTAATGGAATAGGATCCAGGTTCAAAAAGGATGAAATCTTACCATCTGCAAGGATGTGGATGGATCTACAGTGGATTTAGCTAAGTAAAATCAGTAAGAAAAGACCAATAGCCTATATCTTGACCTCTATGGAATTTCAGAAAGAAAACAGATGAACATAGTGAGGAGAGAAAGGCCAATGAGGAAACAGACTCTAACCTAGAGCAAAATCGAGGGTTGCTAGGGGGCAGGTGTGTGGGGCGAAGAGTTAAGTGGGTGACAGCTATTAGGGAGAGTACTTGTTGTGATGAGCTCTGGGTGTTCTATGCAGGTGAGGAATCACAAAATCCTACCCCTGAAGGAGAGGAATGAACATTGCATGGAAACGAATTGGAATTGAAGTCAATGAAGAAAAGAAGACCATGTTCTACTTCATGAAGACTGAGGTAAAACTGGAATGACTTTTGCTCTCCTGTTCTGTAGCTGTTCATTATGAAACACTCTCTGGCAGGATACACTAGTTTCCTATTGCATAAGGAGCCCTCAGAAAGTTGCCATGAAAGATTTAGATCTCAGAGCATGTACATGTTCCATTGATATGTTACTTTCAGTTTGCCCAGGTGCAAAGGTAAGTGGAGAGAAATAGGGCTGAAGAGGAAAGGAGGTATTAAGCATTCAAGAGGTAGCCTTCCCCTTTCTCATGAATGCCTGGGCCAGTGTAAATTGGGAAGAAGGAGGGGGGATCCCAGAGCTTTGCCGCAGACAGGGGAGTTCTAGGTCTGCCTAGAGCTGGTGGTGTCCATGAGCAGAGCTGAGCTAGTGGCGTGGCAGGCCCGAACTTCTGGTGTTGAGGTGAGTTCCCCAAGGAGCTGAGTTGAGAATGGGGGTCAGGTGGTGAATCAGGCTCTGGGTTTGTGGCCAGGGGGCTGCAGAATGTGGGGGAGTCCTAATGGGGTCATGCAGGTTTCTCTGGCTCTGAGGGTTCCGCACAGCTCCAAAGGGACAAGTTTCCTGCTGGGTGGCAGGGGGACTCCTACAGTGTGGCTCCAAGTTTACCAATCTAGAGGGCTTGGTGGATAGGCCCCTGGGGAAGGAAGCCTGAAAATGCAACATAGGGTTAAGGGTAATGGGCTGGGCAGGACAGGCCTGATCAGCCGACACAGAGGTGAGATACCCTCAGAACTGAGTTGAGGAAATGCATCCTGCAATGCAGAAGAGTCAGGGTTTCTGGCCAGAGGGACGGCTGATCGTGGGGGTGGCTTTAGAGGGGCATGCTGGTTTCTCCCTCTCTGAGGAAACTTTGGAGCTCCAAATGTCATGGCTTCCCCCTGCATGGCATTCAGGTTTCTGGCTTGTTACAGAGGGGTCCTGAATCTGGGGAGTTTGCGGGCCAGGCCTCTTGGGATGGAAGCCCGAAATCAGAAACTAGAGCTACGGTAAGGGCGTAGGGGCATGGCATGCTCAATCTGCTACTGCTGAGGTGGGCTCCCTGGTGGGCTGACTTCAGGGTGGGTATCAGGTGGCATGTCAGACTCAGAGTTTGTGTCCAGGGATGCCACAGAAGCTGGGCGTGACCTCAGGGTTGCATGCAGTTTTCTCCTACCCTGAGGGTTCTGCAGAGCTCCAAATGGCATGGTTTCCTCCCGTGTGGCAGACGCAGTCCTGGGGTGTCACTGAGGAATCCTTAATCTCTACTGGCATGAATCTCGGAGGTGCCCAATCTGGCGGGCTTGGGGGACAGGCCTCTGTTCATGAAAGCCTGTACACCCCACCTAGGTTTATGGTTAGGGCCGAAGGGCATGGCAGGTCCAATGTGCCGGTGCTGATGCGGGCTCCCCTAAGGGTCGAGTTGAGGGCATAGATCTGGCATCGCAGGAGAATCTGGTTTTATGGCCATGGGGGTGACTCATGGTGGGGTGGCATTACGGGGGTTTGCAGGTTTCTCCCCGTCTGAGTGTTCAGTGCAGCTCTAAACCACAAGTTTTCCTCATGAGTGCCAGGTGGAGTCCCGTGGTGGCGCTCAGTAGACCTTAATCTGGGGGCACATGGGAGGCAGGCCCCCTGGGATGGAAGCCTGAAAACCTAAAGAGGGGTTCTGGTAAGGGCCTAGGGGCATGGTGGCCCGATCTGCTTATGTTGAGGTGGGGCGCCCTAGGGTCTGAATTTATGGCATGCGTCCGGCAGCTCAGCAGAATCTGGTTTATGGCCGGGGGGACGGGTGCAGATGATGGGAGTGCCTTTAGAGGGGCAAGTTTCTCCCCCTCTGAGGGTTCAGCACAACTCCAAGGCACAGGTTCCTACTGTGTGGCAAGCAGAGTCCTGAGGTGTATGTCAAGATTCCTTAATCCAGGGGATTTTGTTGCCTGGACCCTCAGCATGGAAGACTGAACACCCAAACTTGTGTTAGGGTTAGGGCCTAGGGGCAATGGCAGGCCCGATCTGCCAGTGCTGAGGCGGGATCCCGTATGGGCTGAGTTGAGGGTATGCATTTGGTGGCGGGATGGAATCCAGCTCTATGGCCAGAGTGGCTGTTGATTATTGGGGTGGCTTTAGGGTGGCATGAAAGTTTCTCCCCATCTGAGGGTTCATTGCAGCTCCAAACCACAAGGTTTCCACTTGTGTGACAGGCTGTGTCCTGTGGTGTTGCTCAGAAGTCCTTAATCTGGGGGGCGTGGGGGCCAGGCCTCTTGGGATGGAAGCCTGAAAATCCAAACTAGGGTTAGGGTTAAGGCTTAGGGACATGGCAGGCCCGATCTGCTGCAATTGAGGTGGTCTCCTGGATAGGCCGAATGGAGGGTGGGAATCAGGCAGGACTTGAGGTCTGTGTTTGTGTTTGTGGGGGCAAAGAAGCTAGTGGTGTTCTTGGGGGGCATGCAGCTTTCTCCTGCTCTGAGGTTCCTGCACAGTTCCAAATGGCACCATTTTGCCCTAGGAGGCTGGAGGAGTGCTGGCGGGAGTCTCAGTCATCCCCAGTCTGATGGGCTTGGGGTACAGGCCTCTGGGCACGGAAGGCTGTATACCCCACCTAGGGTTAGGGTTAGGGTCTAGGGTCATGGCAGGCCCAATCTGCCGGCGCTGAGATGGGCTCCCCTCAGGGCTGAGTTGAGGGCATATGTCCGGTAGCTTCATAGAAAACAGCTTTCTGGCCTGGGGTGCCGCAAATTGTGCAGATAGCTTTACGGGGGCTTGAAGGTTTCTCACCCTCTGAGTATTCAGCAGCTCCAAACTGCAAGGTTTCATCCTGCATGGCTGTTGGAGTCCTGCAATGTCACTCAGGGGTCCTTAATCCAGGGGGCCTGGAGGCTAGGCATCTTGGGATGGAAGCCTGGAAACTCAAACTAAGGGTGAGGTCTTGGGGCACGACAGGCCCAATCTGCCAGTGCTGAGGCGGACTCCCCGGTGGCCTGAGTTGAGGGTCGGTGATAGGTGGCTAGTGTGAATCTGGGTTTGTGTTCAGGAGGGGCTCAGATGCTGGGGCTTGCCTTGGGGGGCATGAAGTTATCTTTTGCTCTGAGGTCTAAGTAGCTCCAAATGGCACTGTAACAGCATAGGCAGCCTCCAGACTGCCAGAGTGAGTCTCATGCATCCACAATCTGGCGGGTTTGGGGGCTAGGCCTCTGGGTACGGAAGACTGTACACCCAACCTAGGGTTAGGGTTAAGGCCTAGGGGCATGGCAGTTCTGATATGCTGCTGATATGCTGTGTTGAGGCGGGCTCCCTCAGGGCTGAGTGGATGACATGCATCTGGCGTTGTGGCAGAATCTGGCATCATGTCTGGGGCATTTCCAATGGCGGGTGTGTTTAGGTGCTCATGCACCTTTCTTTCTGGAGGGCAGGCAAAGTCCTGTGTTGTGACTTTGGAATCCCCAGTCTGGAGGGTTAGGGTTAGGGATAGAGGTTCGGAGAGTGTTAGGGTTAGTTGTTAGGGGTTAGGGTTAGGGTTAGGGTTAGGGTTAGGAGTTAGGGGATAGGGTTAGAGGTAAGGTTTAGGGTTAGGCTTAGGGTTAGGCGTATGTCTTAGGGACAAGGCATGTCAGATCTGCCAACACAGATATGGACTCACCCAAGGGCTGTGTTGAGGGCGGGACTCAGGAGTCTCCTCAGGCCCTGGATTTTTGGACTGGAGGGGCAAAGATGGTGGGAATCGCCTCTGGGGAGCATGATGGTTTCTACTGCTCCGAGGTTGTTACGTTAGGTTTAGAGGTTAGGGTTAGGTTTTGTGGTTAGGGTTAGTGTTAAGATTAGTGTTAAGGTGGGGCGCCTGGGTGGCTCAGTTGGTTAAAGCCTCTGCCTTCCGCTCAGGTCATGATCTCAGGGTCCTGGGATCGAGCCCCACATCAGGCTCTCTGCTCAGCGGGGAGCGTACTTCGTCCTCTCTGTGCCTTCTTCTGATCTGTCTCTGTCAAAGAAATGAATAAAATCTTAAAAAAAATAAAAAGATTAGGGTTAGGGTTATGTCTTAGGGACAAGGCATGTTGGATCTGGTAACACTTATATGGGCTCACCCAAGGGCTGAGTTGAAGGCGGGACTCAGGAGGCTCCTTAGGCCCTGGGTTTTTTTCCTAGAAGGTAAAGATGGTGGGAATGGCCTCAGGGGAGCATGCTGGTTTCTAGGTCTCTGAGAGTGTTAGATAGCACTAAATGAAATGGTTTATTTCATTTATTCTCCTGGCTGAGAGGCTGAGTCCTGCCATCAGTCTGATGATCCTATCCACTGGGATGGAATTGGGTATCAGGCCTCTGGGGTCCAGAGCCTGACCACCTGAGCTAGGGTATTAGGGTTTGGTCCTGGGAGCATGGCAGGCCTGAGGTGACAGTGCGGACTCAGGCTCTCCGGAGGGCTGAGTTGAGGGTATTGCTCTGGTGGCCCATCAGGCACTGGGCGGTGGTGTGTGGGTCCTCGGAAGGTGTGGGTGTCTTTAGGGGGCATGGAGGTTTCTCCGGCCAGGAGCATACTGCACAGGGCCATGTGGGCCATTTTCCTTGTGGGTGGCAGCCGGAGTCCAGCATTGCAAATACAGGGTCCCCAGTCTGGACGGCTAGGGAGCCAGGCCTCTGTGGATCGAAGCATAAACACCCATCCTAGCATTATGGTTAAGTCTTTGGGGCATGGTAACCCCGATCTGCCGGTGCTGTGGTGACCCATCCTGATGCCTGAGTTGAGGCTATGTCTGCAGGACCTTGAGACTCTGGTTCCCGGTCCTTGGGAGGGTCCAGAAGTGCTTTGGCCTCAGGGAGACTTGCAGGCTTCTCCTGCTCTGTGGCTTCAGCCCATTTCTAAACGGCACGGTTCATGCTGGGATCATGTGCAATTATGGGGTGCAACTCAGGGGTCCCCTATCTGGGGTTTTGAGGACCAGTTGTGGGAGGATGATGCCTGAGCACGAACCTGGGCTAGGGTTAGTATTAGGATTAGGGTTAAGGTTATGTCTTAGGGACAAGGCATGTCGGATATGCAAGCACAGATATCAGCTCACCCAAGGGCTGAGTTGAGGGCGGGACTCAGGAGGCTCCTCGGGCACTGGGGTTTTGGGCTGTATGGGCAAAGATGTTGGAAATCGCCTCAGGGGAGCATGCCAGTTTCTACAATTCTCAGGGCATTAGATAGCACGAAATGAAAGGTCACCTTCTGGCTGAGAGGGTGAGTCCTGCTGTGAGGGTTAGGTTGTAGGGGCATTGCAGCCCCAATCTGCTGGCGCTGTGGTGACCCATCCAAATGCCTGAGTTCAGAGGGTGTGTCTGCAGGACCATGAGACTCCTGGTTCTTGGTCCTTGGGGGCGCTGGAAGTGGGGTGGCCTCAGGGAGACATTCCAATTTATCCCGCTCTGTGGCTTCAGCACAATTCTAAACAGCATGGTTTCCTCCTGGTGTCAGGTTCAATGATGGGGTATCGCTCACGGGTCCCCCATCTGGGGCCTTGGGGACCAGGAGTCAGAGTATGGACGCCTGAACACACAACCTGGGCTAGGTTTAGTATTATGGTTAGTGTTAGGCTTAGGGACAGGGCATGTCGGATCTGCTAGCACAGATACGGGCTCACCCAAGGGCTGAGTTGAGGGCAGGACTCAGGAGGCTCCTCAGGCCCTGGGTTCTTGGCCTGGAGGAGCAAAGCTGGTGGGAATGGCCTCAAGGGAGAATGGCTGGTTGCTACTGCTCTGAGGGTGTGAGAGAACACCAAATGAAAAGGTCTCCTCCTGGCTGAGAACTGAGTCCTGCCGACAGTCTGATGCTCAACCCATGGGAGGAATTGGGTGTCAGGCCTCTGGGTCCAATGCCTGAACACCCAACCTAGTGTTAGGGTTTCGTCCTGGGAGAATGGCAGGCCTGCCAGTGCGGCTCAGGTTCTCCGGAGGGCTGAGTTGAGGGCATTGCTCTGGTGGCCTGTCAGGCTCTGGGTTTGTGGTGTGGCATTTCTTGGAAGGCGTGGGTGGCTTTAGGGGGCATGGGGGATTCTGTGGCCAGGAGCATACTGCACAGGGCCATATGGTCCAGTTTCATCGTGGGTGGCAGCCAGAGTCCTGCATTGGGAATGCAGGGTCCCCAGTCTGGAGGGCTAGGGGTCCAGTCCTCAGGGGACAGAAGCCTGACACCCAACCTAGGGTTAGGGTAGGGTTGTAAGGGCATGGCAGCCCCGATCTGATGGCGCTGTGGTGATGCTTCCCAATGCCTGAGTTGAGGGCGCGAGTCTGTAGCACTGTGAGAGTCCTGGTTCCTGGTCCTTGGGTGTGCCAGAAGTGGCAGTGGCCTCTGGGAGGCATGCAGATTTCTCCCACTCTGCGGGCTCAACACATTTCTAAAGGGCAGGGTTTCCTCCTGGGATCAGGTGCAATTATGGGGTGCAGCTCAGGGGTCCCCCATCTGGCCGTTTGGGGGACCAGGCTATGGAGGAGGGATGCCTGAACACACAACCTGGGCTAGAGTTAGTATTAGGGTTAGGCTTAGCGTTAAGGTTATGTCTTAGGGAGAAGGCATGTGGGATCTGCCAGCACAGATATTGGCTCACTCAAGGGCTGAGTTGAGGGCAGGGCTCCGGAGGCTTCTCAGGCCCTGGGTTTTTGGCCTGGAGGTGCAAAGATGGCGGGAATGGCCTCAGGGCAGCTTGGCCGGTTCCTAGGGCTCTGAGGGTGTTGGAGAGCACCAAATGGAATCTCCTGCTGGTTGAGAAGCTGAGTCATGCCATCAGTTTGATGCTCCCACCCATGGGTGGAATTGGGTGTCAGGGTTCTAGAACCTGAACACCCAACCTAGGCTTAAGGTTTGGTCCTGGGAGAATGGCAGGCCTGATGTGCCAGCACGGACTCAGGCTCTCTGGAGGGCTGGGCTGAGGGCATTGTTCTGGCGGCCTGTAAGGCTAAGGAATTGTGGTGTGGGGGTGCTCAGAAGATGTGGTTGGCTTTAGGGGTCATGGAGGTTTCTCCGGCAAGGAGCGTTCTGCAAAGGTCCATGTGGTCAAGTTTCATCATGGGTGGCAGCCAGAGTCCTACGTTGGGAATATGGGGTCCCCAGTCTGGAGGGCTAGGGAGCCAGTCCTCTGGGGACTGAAGCCTGAACACCCAACCGAGGGTTAGGTTTAGGTCCCAGGGGCATGGCGGCCCGGATCTGCCGGCACAGTGATGACCAATCCCGATGCCTGAGTTGAGGACGTGAGTCTGCAGGACCGTGAGACTCCTCATTCCTGCTCCTCAGGGGCGCCGGTATTGGGGGTGGCGTCAGGGAGGCATTCTGGTTTCTTCTGCTCTGTAGGTTCGGCACATTCCTTTTTTTTTTCACTTTCAATATCTATCTATCTATCTATCTATCGATATTATTTCTTTTCAGCGTAACAGTATTCCTTATTTTTGCACCACACCCAGTGCTCCATGCAACACGTGCCCTCCCTAATACCCACCACCTCGTTCTCCCAACCTCTCACTCCCCACCCATTCAAGACCCTCAGGTTCTTTTTCAGAGTCCGTAGTCTCTCATGGTTCACCTCCCCTTCCCATTTCCCACAACTTCCTTCTCCTCTCCATCTCCCCATGTCCTCCTTGTTCTTTGTTATGCTCCACAAATAAGTGAAACCATATGATAATTTGACACCAGTTAGAAAGGCCACAATTAGCAAGACAGGAAACAACGTGTGTTGGAGAGGATGTGGAGAAAGTGGAACCCTCTTACACTGTTGGTGGGAATGCAAGTTGGTGCAGCCACTTTGGAGAACAGTGTGGAGATTCCTCCAGAAATTAAAAATAGAGCTTCCCTATGACCCTGCAATTACACTGATGGGTATTTACCCCAAAGATACAGATGGAGTGAAAAGAAGAGCCATCTGTACCCCAATGTTTATTGCAGCAATGGCCACGGTCGCCAAACTGTGGAAAGAACCAAGATGCCCTTCAACGGATGAATGGATAAGGAAGATGTGGTACATATACACCATGGAGTATTATGGCTCCATCAGAAAGGATGAATACCCAACTTTTGTAGCAACATGGAAGGGACTCGAAGAGATTATGCTGAGTGAAATAAGTCAAGCAGAGAGAGTCAAATATCATATGGTCTCCCTTATTTGTGGAGCATAACAAAGAACACGGAGGACATGGGGAGATGGAGAGGAGAGGGAGTTGAGGGAACCTGGAAGGGGAGATGAACCATGAGAGACTATGGACTCTGAAAAACAACCTGAGTGTTTTGGAAGGGCGGGGGTTGGGAGGTTGGGGAACCAGGTGGTGGGTAATAGGGAGGGCACGTACTGCATGGAGCACTGGGTGTGGTGCAAAAACAGTGAACACTGTTATGCTGAAAATAAACAAATAAAAAAAAAGAAAATTGTACTCTTAGACCCCGTCATCTATATCACTCATCCCTCCATCCACTTCCACTCTGGTAACCACAGAGTCGGTTTTTGTTTTGTATCTTCTTTCTCCTTTATTTATGTATGTTTGTTTCCTAAATTCCATGGAAGAGTGACATCCAAAGGCCTTTGTCTTTCTCTGACTGACTGATTTCACTTAGGATAGTATTCTCTAGCTCCATCCATGTGTCTGCAAATGGCAAGATTTTTTATGGCTGAGTAATTTCACACTGTGTGTGTGTGTGTGTGTGTGTGTGTGTGTATACATTTATCATCTCATTTATCAAGTTATCAAGAAATACTTGGATTGTTTCCATATTGTAATATTGTAATTAATGTTGCAAGAAACATAGGGGCACATGTATCCTTTTGAGTTACTGTTCTCATATTCGTCGGGTAATCACCCGGTAGTGTGATTGCTGGATTATAAGGTAGTTCTAATATTTAACGTTTTGAGGAACAGTGATACTGTTTTCCACAGGGACTGCAGCAGCTAGCATTCCCACCACAGTGCAAGAGGGTTCCCTTTTACCCACATCCTCCCAACATTTGTTTTCTTGTGCTGGTGCTGTTAGCCATTCTGATAGTATGAGGTAATATCTCATGGACCTTTTCATTTGGATTTTCCTGTTGATGGCCGATGTGAACATCTTCTCACGTGACTGTTGGCCATCTGTATGTCTTCTTTGGAGCAATGTCTGTTCATGTCTTCTGTCTATTTTTTAATTGGATTTTTTGTTTTTTGGTTGTTGCTTTGTATCAGTTCTACATATTTTGGACACTACCCCTTTATTGCACATGATATTTGCAAACATCTTCTCCTCTTAAGTATGTTGTATTCTATTTATTACATTTTCATTGCTGTTCTGCTGTGCGGTAAGTTTTTATATTGATGGAGCTCTAGAAGTTTATTTTTGCTTTTGTTTCCTTTGCCTTAGGAGGCATGTCTATTAAATGTATGGTTCATGTCAGAGAAGTTACTGTCTGTGCCCTCTTGTAGGATTTTTATGATTTAAGGTCTCACATTGAGGTCTTGAAACTGTTTTGAGTTTATTTGTCCATATGGTGTAAGAAAGCAGTCTAATTTCATTGTTTTGTGCATAGCTGTTCAGTTTTCCCAACACCATTTGTTGTAGAAACTGTCCTTTTCCCTTTTAATAGTTTTGCCTGTTTTGCAGAAGATTAATTGGGCACGTGATTGTGGGCTGATGTCTGAGCTTCTATTCCATTTCCTTGGTCACTGTGTGTATTTTTTTTTTTTTTTTGCCAGTCCCATACTGTGAGGATGAACGCAGCTTTGTAGTATAATTTGAAATATGGAATTGTGACGCCTCCAGCTTTGTTTTTCTTCATAACATTGTGCTGGTTGTTCAGTATCTTTTGTGATTCCATACAAATTGTTAGGGTAGTTTATTTGAGTTCTTTCATTTTTTATTTGAATTCAATGAGCCAACTTATCATACATCATTATTTTCAGATGTAGTGTTAAATAATATATCAGATGTGTATTGCATCACGTGCCCTCCTTAATGCCCATCACCCCAGTTACCCCCCCATCCCCCATCCAGCAACCCTCAGTTGGTTGCTATAGTTAAGAGTCTATCATGGTTTTTTCCCCATCTCTGATGACTTCCATTCTGTTTCCCCTTCCTTTGCCTACGGTTCTCTGCCCTGTTTCTGATATTTCACATATGAGTGAAACCCTATGATAATTGTGTTTCTTTCATGGACATATTTTACTCAGCATAATATCTTCCAGACCCATCCAGGTTGATGTGATGGTAAGTATTCATCCTTTCTGATGGCTGAGGAATATTCCATTGAATATATGAACCACATCTTCTTTATCCATTCCTCTGTCCATAGATATCTGGGTTCTTTCCATAGTTTATCTAGAGTGGATATTGTTGCGATGAACACTGGGGTGCAGGTGCCAGTTCTTTCCCCTACATCTCTATTTTTGTGGTAAAAGCCCTGTAGTGAAATTGCTGTGTTTTAGGGTAACTTTACTTTTAACTTCTTGAGGAAACCCCGTACTGTTTTCCAGAGTGGATATAACAGTCTGCATTCCAACCAGGAGTGTAGGAGGGTTCTCCATTCTCTGCATCCTCACCAATATTTGTGGTTTCATGTCCTGTTAACTTTAGACATTCTGCCTGGTGTGATAGGACACCTCAATGTGGTTTAGATTTGCATTTCCCAGAAGCCATGTGATATAGAACATTTATGTATATATCTGTTGGTCACATGCGTGTCATCATTGGAGAAATATCTGTTCATATTTTCGCCCATGTCTAGACCTTCCGTTGGATTAAGGCCCAGAAGCCTAGAAGATACAATCAGCCAGAACTGTGGAGATTTTCACAAGGTCTGAGATAAAATGGAGATTTAGGGTGTGTATCAAGCTCAGGGATTGTCTTCAGAGGGTGGATGGAAGTGTAGGTTCACTGACATTGTCTCAGGTTTGCATTCAGATGTCTCATGCTCTGAATCCAGTCTGGAGTAAAAAAAGGAGTTTCCTTTTGTGTGGCGGGCTGATCCTCTGGTGTTCCCAATACCCGGGGCTTGGGATCCAGGCCTCTACAGATGGACCTCTCAGAACTCCAAATAGGGTTAGGGTTAGGACCTAGGAAAATGGAAGGTCTGAATTGCCAACCGTGTGGTGAGCGTCCTGGAGGGCTGAGTTGAGGACATGGGTCAGGGTGAGTGTCCGGCTCAGGGTTTCAATCCATGAGCCCTTGAATGTGGGAATTCACTGGGATGGACACAGATGGGCCTTCATATCTATACTGACCTATATACTTACTGGAGTCCATTATGGAAAGATTTCCATCTGGGTGTGAGGCTGAGTCCTGTGGTATTGCTCAGGCATCCCCAAATCCTAGGGCTTTGGAGCCCACCCTTAGGGGACGGAGACATGAGAACCCAAGCTAGGGATAGAGTTAGGGCCAAAGGACATTGCAGGCCCAAACAGCTGACAGTGTGTGTGGTTCCTAGAGGCTGGAATTAAGGATGAGTGTTCTGGTTCTGGTCAGGCACAGGGCTTGTGACCTAGAGGCCACTGAAATTGGGGGTTTGCTGGTATAGGCTCAGATGGGCAGGCATTTTAATCCTGCTTTGAATACTTTCTAGAGGTCTACATGGCACGCTTTCCTCCTGTGTGCTAGGATGAGTCCTGTGGTATGGCTAAGGTGACCCCAGTCCGTGGGGTAGGGAGCCAGACCCCTAGGAATTGAATGCTCAGAACACAAACTAAGCTTCAGTTAGGGGTTAGGAGCATGGCAGGCCCAATCTGATGGTGGTGTGGCAAGCTATCCAGAGGGCTGAGTACAGAGGGATGGATAGAGTAAGTGTCAGGTTCAGGTTTGTGTCCAGCTGCTGACTCTGGGTGAACTCAGTGGTGCGTGGCAGATTTCTCCTGCTCAGAATCCTTTGCAGAGTCCCAAATGGTATGGTTTCCTTCTGGGTGGCAGGCAGAGATCTCAAATATTGCTCAGGGGTCGCCATCCGTGGGACTTGGGTGCCAGTCCTCTGGGGACAGAGCATGAAACCCCAACCTAGGGTTGGGGCTAGGTCCCAGCAACATGACAGGCCTGATTTGCTGGTGCTGTGCAGAGCTCTCACGGGGACTGAGTAGAGAACATGGGTCAGTCTGAGTCAGGCTCCGGGTTGGTGGCCATGGGGGGAAAGGCAGATTTCTCCTGCTCTCAGTCCTTGGCAGAGTTCCAATTCTACTGTTTCCTTCTGGGTTGAAGACAGAGTCCTCTGGCATTTCTCAGGGGTCCCACATATGTGGGGCTTTGGTACCTGTATTCTTGGGACACAAGACAGAAAATGTACTAAGTTTTGGTTAGGGCTGAGGGTCATGTCAGTCTCAATAGGCCACCCTGAGAGGAGTGACCTGGGGAGCAGAGTTGAGGACATGGGTCAGTGTGAGTGTTAAGATCCAGGTGTGAACGGGGGGTGATGAAAGTGGGATAGCCTCAGGGGGCCAAGAAATATTCTGGTATAGTTCAGGTATAACCCATCAGCGGAGCTTTGGTGTCAATCATCAGAGGACAGAAGACTGAAAACACAACCTAGGGCTTGGAAAAGAGCACAGGGGCATGGCTGGCCTGATCTGCTGGTGCCGAGGCTAGATGTCTGGGGTACTGAGTTGAGGGCCATGGTCAGGTGTTGCATTACGATCTGGGTTTGTGCCTGGGGGGTGGCCGAAGGTGGAGGTGGCTTCAGGGAGCATGAAGATTTCTCCCATTCCGATGGTTCTGTGCAGCTCCAAACAGAACAGTTTCCTCCCGGGTGGCAGACAGAGCACTGGGTTGTGGCTCAGGGGTCCAAATATGGAGGAATTGGGGGACCAGCCTCTGGGGATGAAGACTGAAAATGCAACCTAGGCTTAAGGTTAGGGTCAGGGGCATGGCAGGCCCAATTTGCTGGCACTGAGAAGGGATCCCAGGGGGATGAATTGAGGGCAGAGGTCCGGTGGCATGAGAGGGTCCAGGTTTGTGGTCAGGGGACCGCTGAAGGAGGGGGTTGTGCTCAGGGAGGCATGCAGTTTCTCCCACTCTGAGTGTTCTACTCAGTTTCAAATGGCACGGTTTCCTCCTGGGTGGTAGGCAGGCTGAGTGCCAGCCTCCACATTTGTGGCCCAATAGTGCGCAGAGGGTGGGGGATAGCCTCGGGTGAACCGTGCAGGTTTCTCCCGCTCTGAGGATTCGACACAGCTCCAAACAGCATGGTTTCCTCCTGCATGGTGGACAGAGTCCTGAGGTGTCACTCAGGATTCTTTAATCTTGGGGTCTTGGGGTCAGGACTCTTGGGGATGATACCTGAAAACCAAAATTAGGGATAGGGTTAAGGCCTAGGGCCATGGTAGACCTGATATGCCAGTGCAGAGGCAGGTGCCCTGGTGCGCTGAGTTGAGCTCGGGTGTCAGACGGGGCCTTAGCCTCTAGGTGTGTGTCCAGACGTTCGCATAACCTGGGGGTGACTTCAGGGGTGCATGGAAGTTTCTCCAGCTCTGAGGGTTCAGCGCAGCTCCAAACAGCACAGCGGTGCCCTGAGTGGCAGGCAGATTCCCAGCATGAGTATCAGGCATCCTCAATCCTTGTGACGCAGTATGTGGTCTATTCTGGAGAAGGTTCCATGTGCACTTGAGAAGAATGTGTATTCTGTTGTTTTAGGGTGGAATGTTCTGTATATGTCTATGAGGTCCATCTGGTCCAATGTTTCATTCAATGCTCTTATTTCTTTTTTAATTTTCTGCTTCGATGATCTGTCTATTTTTGAGAGAGGCGTATGAAGATCTCCTACTATTATTGTATTCATATCAATATGACTCTTTATCTTGATTAATAGTTTTCTTATGGAATTGGGTGCTCCCATATTGGGGGCATAGATATTCACAATGGTTAGATCATCTTGGCGGATAGTCCCTTTAAGAATTATGGAGTGTCCTTCTGTATCTCTGACTACAGTCTTTAGTTTAAAATCTAATTTATCTGATATGAGAATCGCTACCCCGGCCTTCTTTTGAGGCCCATTGGCATGAAAGATGCTTCTCCATCCGTTCACTTTCAGTCTGGGTGTATCCTTAGGTTCAAAATGGGTCTCTTGTAGACAACATATGGATGGGTCCTGTCGTTTTATCCAATCTGCAACCCTGTGTCGTTTTATGGGCGCATTTAGGCCATTCACATTGAGAGTGATTATTGAGAGATAGGTTTTGATTCATGTCATGTTGCCTTTGAAGTCTTTCTGTCTGTAGATTGTTTCTATATTTCTGTTCAATGATATTCTTAGGATTTTTTCTCTTTTATAGGACCCCCCTTAATATTTCCTGCAGTGTCGGCTTGGTGGTTGCATAGTCTTTTGAGCCTTGCCGGTCTTGGAAACTCTTTATCTCTCCATCCATTTTAAATGTCAGTCTTGCCGGATAGAGTATTCTTGGTTGCATGTTCTTCTCATTTAGTACTCTGAATATATTTTGCCAGCCCTTCCTGGCTTGCCAGGTCTCTGTGAAAAGGTCTGACGTTATTCTAATGGGCTCGGATGCCCACTCTCACCACTCTTGTTCAACATAGTATTAGAAGTCCTAGCAACGGCAATCAGACAACAAAGAGAAATAAAAGGTATCCAAATTGGCAAGGAAGAAGTCAAACTCTCTCTCTTCACAGATGACATGATTTTTTATATGGAAAACCCCAAAGACTCCACCCCCAAACTACTAGACTCATACAGCAATTCAGTAACGTGGCAGGATACAAAGTCAATGTACAGAAATCAGTGGCTTTCTTATACACTAACAATGAAAATACAGAAAGGGAAATTAGAGAATCGATTCCATTTACTATAGCACCAAGAACCATAAGATACCTGGGAATAAACCTAACCAAAGAGGTAAAGGACCTGTATTCGAGGAACTACAGAACACTCATGAAAGAAATTGAAGAAGACCCAAAAAGATGGAAGACAATTCCATGCTCTTGGATTGGAAGAATAAACATTGTTAAAATGTTTATACTGCCTAGAGCAATCTATGCTTTTAATGCCATTCCGATCAAAATTCCACCGGTATTTTTCAAAGAGCTGGAGCCAATAATCCTAAAATTTGTATGGAATCAGAAGAGACCCCGAATTGCTAAGGAAATGTTGAAAAACAAAAACAAAACTGGCGGCATCACGTTACCCGATTTCAAGCTTTACTACAAAGCTGCGATCACCAAGACAGCGTGGCCCTGGCATAAAAACAGACACATAGACCAGTGGAACAGAGTGGAGAGCCCAGATATGGACCCTCAACTCCACGGTGAAATAATCTTCGACAAAACAGGAAAAAATATTCAATGGAAAAAAAGACAGTCTCTTCAATCAATGGTGCTGGGAAAACTCGACAGCTATATGTAGAATAATGAAACTCAACCATTCTCTTACACTCGAAATGGATAAAAGACCTCATCATGAGACAGGAATCCATCAGAATCCTAGAGGAGAACATAGGCAGTAACCTCTTCGATATCAGACACAGCAACTTCTTTCAAGATATGTCTCCAAAGGCCAAGGAAACAAAAGCGAAAATAAACTTTTGGCACTTCATCAAGATCAAAAGCTTCTGCACAGCAAAGGAAACAGTCCACCAAACAAAAAGGCAACCCACGGAATGGGAGAAGATATTTGCAAATGACAGTACAGACAAAAGGTTGATATCCAGGATCTAGAAAGAACTTCTCAAACTCAACACACACAAAACAGATAATCATATCCAAAAATGGGCAGAAGATATGAACAGACACTTCTCCAACGAAGACCTACAAATGGCTATCAGACACATGAAAAAATGTTCATCATCACTAGCCATCAGTGAGATTCAAATTAAAACCATATTGAGATACCACCTGACACCAGTTAGAATGGCCAAAATGAGCAAGAGAGGAAACAACGATTGTTGGAGAGGATGTGGAGAAAGGGGAACCCTCTTACGCTGTTGGTGGGAATGCAAGTTGGTGCAGCCACTTTGGAGAACAGTGTGGAGATTCCTCAAGAAATTAAGAATAGAGCTTCCCTATGACCCTGCAATTGCACTGCTGGGTATTTACCCCAAAGATACAGATGGAGTGAAAAGAAGGGCCATCTGTACCCCAATGTTTATTGTAGCAATGGCTATGCTCACCAAACTGTGGAAAGAACCAAGATGCCCTTCAACGGATGAATGGATAAGGAAGATGTGGTACATATACGCAATGGAGTATTATGCCTCCATCAGAAAGGATGAATACCCAACTTTTGTAGCAACATGGACGGGACTGAAAGAAATTATGCTGAGCGAAATAAGTCAAGCAGAGAGAGTCATGTATCATATGGTCTCACTTATTTGTGGAGCATAGCAAATAACACGGAGGACATAGGGAGATGGAGAGGAGAGGGAGTTGAGAGAAACTGGAAGGGGAGATGAACCATGAGAGACTATGGACTCTGAAAAACAACCAGAGGGTTTTGGAGAGGCGGGGGGGGTGGGAGGTTGAGGAATCAGGTGGTGGGTAATAGGGAGGGCACGTACTGCATGGAGCACTGGGTGTGATGCCAAAACAATGAACATAGTTATGCTGTAAATAAACAAATAAAATAAAAATGAGTCTATGGAAGGCCCAGCAGTGCCAGTTCACGCCACTGGAGGGAGTGGTGAGCCGTGGTGTGAGATACCCTGGAAGGCATAGCGATGCTGCTTGCCACCACTGGAGGCAGCGGCGAGCTGCCATGGGAAACACACCTGAAGAGGAGTCCCTGCAGCCTGCTGGCTCTGAAGGCAGGGCGGAGGTGCCGGGTGAGAGACCCTGAAACGTGAGGCACTACAGCTTGTTTTTACAGGACAGAGTGGTGAGCTGTATAGTCTCTGTTTCTCCAGGCTCAAGAGTGGTGGTAAGAATTGATGGAGCCTGTCCCCCACTCAGCATTGTGCCCTCTTTCCCCAGGTTTGCTGGTAATGTTCTGTCAGGATGGTTCAGGAGGGTCCTCTCAGTTGGGCTCTGGAGCCAGGGGAACCAAACCCGACTCATGGTGCATTTGGAACCAAGGAGCTGAGTGTTTGTTTGGAAAAGTATGTTTGTTTCTCCAAAAAGGACAAGGGCATTGGCCAGCTTGAGAGGGAAGTGAATGACCAGTTAAGAAACAAGCCCGTGTCTCTCCTTCTCCCAGGAATCAGAGCAGGTGTGCAGGCTTTAGGTGGGAGACGCCTGCTTATCTGCACCTGACAACCCTTCTTCAGTCTGGCTCCATGAGACCTGAAGTTTGGAAGTCAGCGTCTGAGTCAGTCATGCAGCTTGTCCCAGGATGTCAGTGTTCAGAGAAAACAGCAGGCCCGTGGGCCACAATGTCACATCCATGCCAGGATGGCAGGTAAAAGTTCCCTTTCACCCCAAATTTCCTGGGCTTTTCTCTTGTCTCCAGTGGAGCTCACAAATGGCACCCTGAATCAGCTGTAAGCAATCTCGTGCGGGTGCCAGAGCTCCTGAGCTTCTCTGCAGGGAGCACCTGGCAGGGATCTCATTTTCTCTGTTTATTTCTGGCTTACAAAGGTATTTGGAACATCTCTTTCCTAGGAAATCCCTTGGATTCGAAAGGGAAGGTGAGATTGACTTGGTGTGCCTTTTGAACATAGAAAGTATTCCTTCATCGAACAGTGTTTACTCCACTGGGCCTAGGCTCTGGTGGAACGGCTGGCATCTAGAGTGAGGTGGCTGTTTGTGGTCAGATAGAGACTTGGATGATGGCTTCTTCTTTGTCCAAGGTGATGTATCCTAATGGACTCGTCTTTGAATCCAAAGAGTTCCAATGAGGGCAGAGGGAAAATTCAAAATGATTCAAAGGAGTCTTTCTTGGACAATTTAAAAGGGATGCTTGTCTTCCTAGGTTCACTCAAATGGCTATATATGGTTGGACATGCTGTATTTTCTCTGCAGTTTCATGGGTAGTGAAGTCAGAAGGAGAGTCTTTGGGAATTTCCCTGGATAAAGGCACTCTGGTGGCTTCAAGGGACTTGGTGTCAGGAACCCTGTGCTGAATTTCTGTGGCTGCTTCCCTGATGCTCAGTGAGTCAGTTTTTCCCACAGGTTTTACATTTCCTCCTTAGGAAATTGCTGGCAGGGAATGTTCTGCTTAAAGTGGAACCCTCGGGGGCACCTGTGTGGCTCAGTGGGTTAAGCCACTGCCTTCGGCTCAGGTCATGGTCTCAGGGTCCTGAGATGGAGCCCCGCATTGGGCTCTCTGCTCAGCGGGGAGTCTGCTTCCTCCTCTCTCTCTGCCTGCCTCTCTGCCTACTTGTGACCTCTGTCAAATAAATAAATAAAATCTAAAAAAAAAAACAAAACAAAACCGGAACCCTCCTACATTGTTGGTGGGCATGCGTGTTGTTGCAGCCACTCTGGAAAAGAATACAGTGTGTCCTCCAAAAGCTAAGAACTGAACAACAGTAGGATCCAGCAATTGCCCTCCTAGTTATTTCCCTAAAGGGCTCAAAAATGCACATTCAGTGGGGCATAAGCACCGTGATATTTACAGCAGCATTATCAACCATTGTAAAACAATGGAGGGAGACCAAATGTCCATTCACTGATGAGTGATATATATATATATCACTCGTATATATCATATGTGTGTGTGTGTGTGTGTGTGTGTATGTGTGTGTGTGTATTCATTCTCCCACATCTTCTTAATGGAATAGGATCCAGGTTCAAAAAGGATGAAATCTTACCATCTGCAAGGATGTGGATGGATCTACAGTGGATTTAGCTAAGTAAAATCAGTAAGGAAAGACCAATAGCCTATATCTTGACCTCTATGGGATTTCAGAAAAAAAAAGATGAACATAGTGAGGGGAGAAAGCCCAATGAGGAAACAGACTCTAACGTAGAGCAAAATCGAGGGTTGCTAGGGGGCAGGGGTGTGGGGCGAAGGGTTAAGTGGGTGACAGCTATTAGGGAGAGTACTTGTTGTGATGAGCTCTGGGTGTTCTATGCAGGTGAGGAATCACAAAATCCTACCCCTGAAGGAGAGGAATGAACACTGCATGGAAACGAATTGGAATTGAAGTCAATGAAGAAAAGAAGACCATGTTCTACTTCATGAAGACTGAGGTAAAACTGGAATGACTTTTGCTCTCCTGTTCTATAGCTGTTCATTATGAAACACTCTCTGGCAGGATACACTAGTTTCCTATTGCGTAAGGAGCCTTCAGAAAGTTGCCATGAAAGATTTAGATCTCAGAGCATGTACATGTTCCATTGATATGTTACTTTCAGTTTGCCCAGGTGCAAAGGTAAGTGGAGAGAAATAGGGCTGAAGAGGAAAGGAGGTATTAAGCATTCAAGAGGTAGCCTTCCCCTTTCTCATGAATGCCTGGGCCAGTGTAAATTGGGAAGAAGGAGGGGGGATCCCAGAGCTTTGCCGCAGACAGGGGAGTTCTAGGTCTGCCTAGAGCTGGTGGTGTCCATGAGCAGAGCTGAGCTAGTGGCGTGACAGGTCCGAACTTCTGGTGTTGAGGTGAGTTCCCCAAGGAGCTGAGTTGAGAATGGGGGTCAGGTGGTGAATCAGGCTCTGGGTTTGTGGCCAGGGGGCTGCAGAATGTGGGGGAGTCCTAATGGGGTCATGCAGGTTTCTCTGGCTCTGAGGGTTCTGCACAGCTCCAAAGGGACAAGTTTCCTGCTGGGTGGCAGGGGGACTCCTACAGCGTGGCTCCAAGTTTACCAATCTAGAGGGCTTGGTGGATAGGCCCCTGGGGAAGGAAGCCTGAAAATGCAACATAGGGTTAAGGGTAATGGGCTGGGCAGGACAGGCCTGATCAGCCGACACAGAGGTGGGAAACCCTCAGAATTGAGTTGAGGAAATGCATCCTCCAATGCAGAAGAGTCAGGGTTTCTGGCCAGAGGAACGGCTGATCGTGGGGGTGGCTTTAGAGGGGCATGCTGGTTTCTCCCTCTCTGAGGAAACTTTGGAGCTCCAAATATCATGGCTTCCCCCTGCATGGCATTCAGGTTTCTGGCTTGTTACAGAGGGGTCCTGAATCTGGGGAGTTTGTGGGCCAGGCCTCTTGGGATGGAAGCCCGAAATCAGAAACTAGAGCTATGGTAAGGGCGTAGGGGCATGGCATGCTCAATCTGCTACTGCTGAGGTGGGCTCCCTGGTGGGCTGACTTCAGGGTGGGTATCAGGTGGCATGTCAGACTCAGAGTTTGTGTCCAGGGATGCCACAGAAGCTGGGCGTGACCTCAGGGTTGCATGCAGGTTTCTCCTACCCTGAGGGTTCTGCAGAGCTCCAAATGGCATGGTTTCCTCCCGTGTGGCAGACGCAGTCCTGGGGTGTCACTGAGGAATCCTTAATCTCTACTGGCATGAGTCTCGGAGGTGCCCAATCTGGCGGGCTTGGGGGACAGGCCTCTGGGTATGAAAGCCTGTACACCCCACCTAGGTTTATGGTTAGGGCCGAAGGGCATGGCAGGTCCAATGTGCCAGTGCTGATGCGGGCTCCCCTAAGGGTCGAGTTGAGGGCATAGATCTGGCATCGCAGGAGAATCTGGTTTTATGGCCATGGGGGTGACTCATGGTGGGGTGGCATTACGGGGGTTTGCAGGTTTCTCCCCGTCTGAGTGTTCAGTGCAGCTCTAAACCACAAGTTTTCCTCGTGAGTGCCAGGTGGAGTCCCGTGGTGGCGCTCAGTAGACCTTAATCTGGGGGGACATGGGAGGCAGGCCCCCTGGGATGGAAGCCTGAAAACCTAAAGCGGGGTTCTGGTAAGGGCCTAGGGGCATGGTGGCCCGATCTGCTGATGTTGAGGTGGGGTGCCCTGGGGTCTGAATTTATGGCATGCGTCCAGCAGCTCAACAGAATCTGGTTTATGGCCGGGGGGACGGGTGCAGATGATGGGAGTGCATTAGAGGGACAGGTTTCTCCCCCTCTGAGGGTTCAGCACAACTCCAAGGCACAGGTTCCTACTGTGTGGCAAGCAGAGTACTGAGGTGTATGTCAAGATTCCTTAGTCCAGGGGATTTTGTTGCCTGGACCCTCAGCATGGAAGACTGAACACCCAAACTTGTGTTAGGGTTAGGGCCTAGGGGCAATGGCAGGCCGCATCTGCCAGTGCTGAGGCGGGATCCCGTATGGGCTGAGTTGAGGGTATGCATTTGGTGGCGGGATGGAATCCAGCTCTATGGCCAGAGTGGCTGTTGATTGTTGGGGTGACTTTAGGGTGGCATGAAGGTTTCTCCCCATCTGAGGGTTCATTGCAGCTCCAAACCACAAGGTTTCCACTTGTGTGACAGGCTGTGTCCTGTGGTGTTGCTCAGAAGTCCTTAATCTGGGGGGCGTGGGGGCCAGGCCTCTTGGGATGGAAGCCTGAAAATCCAAACTAGGGTTAGGGTTAAGGCTTAGGGACATGGCAGGCCCGATCTGCTGCAATTGAGGTGGTCTCCTGGATAGGCCGAATGGAGGGTGGGAATCAGGCAGGAATTGAGGTCTGTGTTGGTGTTTGTGGGGGCAAAGAAGCTAGTGGTGTCCTCGGGGGGCATGCAGCTTTCTCCTGCTCTGAGGTTCCTGCACAGTTCCAAATGGCACCATTTTGCCCTAGGAGGCTGGAGGAGTGCTGGCGGGAGTCTCAGTCATCCCCAGTCTGATGGGCTTGGGGTACAGGCCTCTGGGCACGGAAGGCTGTATACCCCACCAAGGGTTAGGGTTAGGGTCTAGGGTCATGGCAGGCCCAATCTGCTGGCGCTGAGATGGGCTCCCCTCAGGGCTGAGTTGAGGGCATGTGTCCGGTAGCTTCATAGAAACCAGCTTTCTGGCCTGGGGTGCCGCAAATTGTGGGGATCGCTTTACGGGGGCTTGAAGGTTTCTCACCCTCTGAGTATTCAGCAGCTCCAAACTGCAAGGTTTCATCCTGCGTGGCTGTTGGAATCCTGCAATGTCACTCAGGGGTCCTTAATCCAGGGAGCCTGGAGGCTAGGCCTCTTGGGATGGAAGCCGGGAAACTCAAACTAAGGTTGAGGTCTTGGGGCGCGACAGGCCCAATCTGCCAGTGCTGAGGCGGACTCCCCGGTGGCCTGAGTTGAGGGTCGGTGATAGGTGGCTAGTGTGAATCTGGGTTTGTGTTCAGGAGGGGCTCAGATGCTGGGGCTTGCCTTGGGGGGCATGAAGTTATCTTTTGCTCTGAGGTCTGAGTAGCTCCAAATGGCACTGTAACAGCACAGGCAGCCTCCAGACTGCCAGAGTGAGTCTCAGGCATCCACAGTCTGGCGGGTTTGGGGGCTAGGTCTCTGGATACGGGAGCCTGTACACCCAACCTAGGGTTAGGGTTAAGGCCTAGGGGCATGGCAGCTCTGATATACTGTTGATATGCTGTGTTGAGGCGGGCTCCCTCAGGGCTGAGTGGATGACATGCATCTGGCGTTGTGGCAGAATCCTGCATTATGTCTGGGGCATTTCCGATGGCGGGTGTGTTTAGGTGCTCATGCACCTTTCTTTCTGGAGGGCAGGCAGAGTCCTGTGTTGTGACTTTGGAATCCCCAGTCTGGAGGGTTAGGGTTAGGGATAGAGGTTAGGGAGAGGGTTAGGGTTAGTTGTTAGGGGTTAGGGTTAAGGTTAGGGTTAGGAGTTAGGGGAAAGGGTTAGAGGTAAGGTTTAGGGTTAGGCTTAGGGTTGGGCGTATGTCTTAGGGACAAGGCATGTCAGATCTGCCAGCACAGATATGGACTCACCCAAGGGCTGTGTTGAGGGCGGGACTCAGGAGTCTCCTCAGGCCCTGGATTTTTGGACTGGAGGGGCAAAGATGGTGGGAATCGCCTCTGGGGAGCATGATGGTTTCTACTGCTCTGAGGTTGTTATGTTAGGTTTAGGGGTTAGGGTTAGGTTTTGTGGTTAGGGTTAGTGTTAAGATTAGTGTTAGGGTGGGGCGCCTGGGTGGCTCAGTTGGTTAAAGCCTCTGCCTTCAGCTCAAGTCATGATCTCAGGGTCCTGGGATTGATCCCCGCATCAGGCTCTCTGCTCAGCGGGGAGCCTGCTTCCTCCTCTCTCTGCCTACTTCTGATCTGTCTCTGTCAAAGAAATGAATAAAATCTTAAAAAAAAAAAGTTTAGGGTTAGGGTTATGTCTTAGGGACAAGGCATGTTGGATCTGGTAACACTTATATGGGCTCACCCAAGGGCTGAGTTGAAGGCGAGACTCAGGAGACTCCTCAGGCCCTGGGTTTTTTTCCTAGAGGGTAAAGATGGTGGGAATGGCCTCGGGGGAGCATGCTGGTTTCTAGGGCTCTGAGAGTGTTAGATAGCACTAAATGAAATGGTTTATTTTATTTATTCTCCTGGCTGAGAGGCTGAGTCCTGCCATCAGTCTGATGATCCTATCCACTGGGATGGAATAGGGTATCAGGCCTCTGGGGTCCAGAGCCTGACCACCTGAGCTAGGGTATTAGGGTTTGGTCCTGGGAGCATGGCAGGCCTGAGGTGCCAGTGCGGACTCAGGCTCTCCGGAGGGCTGAGTTGAGGGTATTGCTCTGGTGGCCCATCAGGCACTGGGCGGTGGTGTGTGGGTCCTCGGAAGGTGTGGGTGTCTTTAGGGGGCATGGAGGTTTCTCCGGCCAGGAGCGTACTGCACAGGGCCATGTGGGCCATTTTCCTTGTGGGTGGCAGCCAGAGTCCAGCATTGGGAATACGGGGTCCCCAGTCTGGACGGCTAGGGAGCCAGGCTTCTGTGGATCGAAGCATAAACACCCATCCTAGCATTATGGTTAAGTCTTTGGGGCATGGTAACCCCGATCTGCCAGTGCTGTGGTGACCCATCCTGATTCCTGAGTTGAGGCTATGTCTGCAGGACCTTGAGACTCCTGGTTCCCCGTCCTTGGGAGGGTCCAGAGTGCTTTGGCCTCAGGGAGACTTGCAGGCTTCTCCTGCTCTGTGACTTCAGCCCATTTCTAAACGGCACGGTTCATGCTGGGATCATGTTCAATTATGGGGTGCAACTCAGGGGTCCCCTATCTGGGGTTTTGAGGACCGACCAGTTGTGGGAGGATGATGCCTGAGCACGAACCTGGGCTAGGGTTAGTATTAGGATTAGGGTTAGGGTTATGTCTTAGGGACAAGGCATGTCGGATATGCAAGCACAGATATCAGCTCGCCCAAGGGCTGAGTTGAGGGCGGGACTCGGGAGGCTCCTGGGGCACTGGGGTTTTGGGCTGTACGGGCAAAGATGTTGGAAATCGCCTCAGGGGAGCATGCCAGTTTCTACAATTCTCAGGGCATTAGATAGCACGAAAAAGGTCACCTTCTGGCTGAGAGGGTGAGACCTGCTGAGAGGGTTAGGTTGTAGGGGCATTGCAGCCCCAATCTGCTGGCGCTGTGGTGACCCATCCCAATGCCTGAGTTCAGAGCGTGTGTCTGCAGGACCATGAGACTCCTGGTTCTTGGTCCTTGGGGGCGCTGGAAGTGGGATGGCCTCAGGGAGACATTCAAATTTATCCCGCTCTGTGGGTTCAGCATAATTCTAAACAGCATGGTTTCCTCCTGGTGTCAGGTTCAATGATGGGGTATCGCTCATGGGTCCCCCATCTGGGGCCTTGGGGACCAGGTGTCAGAGTATGGACGCCTGAACACACAACCTGGGCTAGGTTTAGTATTATGGTTAGTGTTAGGCTTAGGGACAGGGCATGTCGGATCTGCTAGCACAGATATGGGCTCACCCAAGGGCTGAGTTGAGGGCAGGACTCAGGAGGCTCCTCAGGCCCTGGGTTCTTGGCCTGGAGGAGCAAAGCTGGTGGGAATGGCCTCAAGGAAGAATGGCTGTTTGCTACTGCTCTGAGGGTGTGAGAGAACACCAAATGAAAAGGTCTCCTCCTGGCTGAGAACTGAGTCCTGCCGGCAGTCTGATGCTCAACCCATGGGAGGAATTGGGTGTCAGGCCTCTCGGTCCAATGCCTGAACACCCAACCTAGTATTAGGGTTTTGTCCTGGGAGAATGGCAGGCCTGCCAGTGCAGCTCAGGCTCTCCGGAGGGCTGAGTTGAGGGCATTGCTCTGGTGGCCTATCAGGCTCTGGGTTTGTGGTGTGGCATTTCTTGGGAGGCGTGGCTGGCTTTAGGGGGCATGGAGGTTTCTGTGGCCAGGAGCATACTGCACAGGGCCATATGGTCCAGTTTCATCGTGGGTGGCAGCCAGAGTCCTGCATTGGGAATCCAGGGTCCCCAGTCTGGAGGGCTAGGGGTCCAGTCCTCAGGGGACAGAAGCCTGACACCCAACCTAGGGTTAGGGTAGGGTTGTAAGGGCATGGCAGCCCCGATCTGATGGCGCTGTGGTGATGCTTCCCAATGCCTGAGTTGAGGGCGCAAGTCTGTAGCACTGTGAGAGTCCTGGTTCCTGGTCCTTGGGTGTGCCAGAAGTGGCAGTGGCCTCTGGGAGGCATGCAGGTTTCTCCCACTCTGCGGGTTCAACACATTTCTAAAGGGCAGGGTTTCCTCCTGGGATCAGGTGCAATTATGGGGTACAGCTCAGGGGTCCCCCATCTGGCCATTTGGGGGACCAGGCTATGGAGGAGGGATGCCTGAACACACAACCTGGGCTAGAGTTAGTATTAGGGTTAGGCTTAGCGTTAAGGTTATGTCTTAGGGAGAAGGCATGTGGGATCTGCCAGCACAGATATTGGCTCACTGAAGGGCTGAGTTGAGGGCAGTGCTTCGGAGGCTTCTCAGGCCCTGGGTTTTTGGCCTGGAGGTGCAAAGATGGCGGGAATGGCCTCAGGGCAGCATGGCTGGTTCCTAGGGCTCTGAGGGTGTTGGAGAGCACCAAATGGAATCTCCTGCTGGTTGAGAAGCTGAGTCATGCCATCAGTTTGATGCTCCCACCCATGGGTGGAAGTGGTTGTCAGGGTTCTAGAACCTGAACACCCAACCTAGGGTTAGGGTTTGGTCCTGGGAGAATGGCAGGCCTGATGTGCCAACACAGACTCAGGCTCTCTGGATGGCTGGGCTGAGGGCATTGTTCTGGCGGCCTGTAAGGCTAAGGAATTGTGGTGTGGGGGTGCTCAGAAGGTGTGGTTGGCTTTAGGGGTCATGGAGGTTTCTCCGGCAAGGAGCGTTCTGCAAAGGTCCATGTGGTCAAGTTTCATCATGGGTGGCAGCCAGAGTCCTACGTTGGGAATATGGGGTCCCCAGTCTGGAGGGCTAGGGAGCCTGTCCTCTGGGGACTGAAGCCTGAACACCAAACCGAGGGTTAGGTTTAGGTCATAGGGGCATGGCGGCCCGGATCTGCCGGCACAGTGATGACCAATCCCGATGCCTGAGTTGAGGGCGTGAGTCTGCAGGACCGTGAGACTCCTCGTTCCTGCTCCTCAGGGGCGCCGGTATTGGGGGTGGCGTCAGGGAGGCATTCTGGTTTCTTCTGCTCTGTAGGTTCAGCACATTTCTTTTTTTTTTTTTCACTTTCAATATCTATCTATCTATCTATCTATCTATCTATATTATTTCTTTTCAGCGTAACAGTATTCCTTATTTTTGCACCACACCCAGTGCTCCATGCAACACGTGCCCTCCCTAATACCCACCACCTTGTTCCCCCAACCTCCCACTCCCCACCCATTCAAGACCCTCAGGTTCTTTTTCAGAGTCCATAGTCTCTCATGGTTCACCTCCCCTTCCAATTTCCCACAACTTCCTTCTCCTCTCCATCTCCCCATGTCCTCCTTGTTCTTTGTTACGCTCCACAAATAAGTGAAACCATATGATAATTGACTCTCTCTGCTTGACTTATTTCACTCAGCATAATCTCTTCCAGTCCCGTCCATATTGCTACAAATGTTGGGTATTCATCCTTTCTGATGGAGGCATAATACTCCATCGTGTATATCGACCACATCTTCCTTATCCATTCATCCGTTGAAGGGCATCTTGGTTCTTTCCACAGTTTGGCGACCGAGGCCTTTGCTGCTATAAACATTGGGGTACAGATGGCCCTTCTTTTCACTACATCTGTATCTTTGGGGTAAATACCCAGCAATGCAATTGCAGGGTCATAGGGAAGCTCTATTTTTAATTTCTTGAGGAATCTCCACACTGTTCTCCAAAGTGGCTGCACCAACTTGCATTCCCACCAACAGTGTAAGAGGGTTCCCCTTTCTCCACATCCTCTCCAACACACGTTGTTTCCTGTCTTGCGAATTTTGGCCTTTCTAACTGGTGTCAGGTGGTATCTCAATGTGGTTTTAATTTGAATCTCCCTGATGGCTAGTGATGATGAACATTTTTTCATGTGTCTGATAGCCATTTGTATCTCTTCGTTGGAGAAGTGTCTGTTCATATCTTCTGCCCATTTTTCAATATGATTATCTGTTTTGTGTGTGTTGAGTTTGAGAAGTTCTTTATAGATCCTGGATATCAACCTTTTGTCTGTACTGTCATTTGCAAATATCTTCTCCCATTCCATGGGTTGCCTTTTTGCTTTGTGGACTGTTTCCTTTGCTGTGCAGAAGCTTTTGATCTTGATGAAGTGCCAAAAGTTCATTTTCGCTTTTGTTTCCTTGGCCTTTGGAGACATATATTGAAAGAAGTTGCTGTGGCTGATATCGAAGAGGTTACTGCCTATGTTCTCCTCTAGGATTCTGATGGATTCCTGTCTCATGATGAGGTCTTTTATCCATTTCGAGTGTAAGAGAATGGTTGAGTTTCATTATTCTACATATAGCTGTCCCGTTTTCCCACCACCATTTATTGAAGAGACTGTCTATTTTCCACTGTATATTTTTTCCTATTTTGTCAAATATTATTTGACCATAGAGTTGAGGGTCCATATCTGGGCTCTCTACCCTGTTCCACTGGTCTATGCGTCTGTTTTTATGCCAGTACCACGCTGTCTTGGTGATCACAGCTTTGTAGTAAAGCTTGAAATCAGGTAATGTGATGCTGCCAGGTTTTTTCTGTTTGTTTGCTTGCTTGCTTGTTTTTCAACATTTCCTTAGCAATTCGGGGTCTCTGCTGATTCCATACAATTTTTGGATTATTTGCTCCAACTCTTTGAAAAATACCGGTGGAATTTTGATCGGAATGGCATTAAAAGTATAGATTGCTCTAGGCAGTATAGACATTTTAACAATGTTATTCTTCTGATCCAAGAGCATGGAATGGTTTTCCATCTTTTTGTGTCTTCTTCATTTTCTTTCATGAGTGTTCTCTAGTTCTGGGAGTACAGATGCTTTACTTCTTTGGTTAGGTTTATTCCCAGGTATCTGATGGTTCTTGGTGCTATAGTAAATGGAATCGATTTTCGAATTTCCCTTTCTGTATTTTCATTGTTACTGTATAAGAAAGTCACTGATTTCTGTACATTGACTTTGTATCCTTCCACGTTACTGAATTGCTGTATGAGATCTAGCAGTTTGGGGGTGGAATATTTGGGGTTTTCCATATAAAGAATAATATCTGCAAAGAGAGAGAGTTTGACTTCTTCCTTGCCAATTTGGATACCTTTTATTTCTCTTTGTTGTCTGATTGCCATTGATAGAACTTCTAATACGATGTTGAACAAGAGTGGTGAGAGTGGGCATCCTTGTCATGTTCCTGATCTCAACAGGAAGGCTACAAGCTTTTTCCCATTGAGGATGATATTTGCTGTGGGTCTTTCATAGAGAGATTTTATGAAGTTCAGGAATGTTCCCTCTATCCCTATACTTTGAAGCGTTTTCATCAGGAACGGATGCTGGATTTTGTCAAATGCTTTTTCTGCATCAATTGAGAGGACCATGTGGTTCTTCTCTCTTCTCTTTTTGATTTGTTCTATCACATCGATTGATTTGCGAATGTTGAACCATCCTTGCAACCCAGGGATGAATCCCACCTGGTCATGGTGGATAATCTTTCTAATGTACTTTTGGATTTTGTTTGCTAGGATCTTGTTGAGAATCTTAGCATCCATATTCATCAGTGATATTGGTCTGAAATTCTCCTTTTTGGTAGGGTCTTTGCGTGGTTTGGGGAAGAGTGGGTAATGCCGGCTTCATAAAATGAGTCTGGAAGTTTTCCTCCTGCTTCAATTTTTTGAAACAGTTTCAGGAGAATAGGTGTTATTTCTTCTTTGAAAGTTTGATAGAATTCCCCAGGGAATCCGTCAGGTCCTGGGCTCTTGTTTTTTGGGAGGTTTTTGATGACTGCTTCGATCTTGTTACTAGATATCCATCTATTCAGGTTGTCAATTTCTTCCTGGTTCAATGTTGGGAGTTTATAGTTTTCCAAGAATGCACCCATTTCTTCTAGTTTGCTTAGCTTATTGGCATATAACTGTTGATAATAACTTCTGATGATTGTTTCTACTTCCCGGTGTTAGTTGTGATCTCTCCCTTTTCATTCATAATTTTATTATTGTGGGCTTTCTCTCGTTTCTTTTGGATTAGTGTGGCCAATTGTTTATTGATCTTATTGATTCTTCCAGAAAACCAGCTTCTAGTTTCATTGATATGTTCTACTGTATCTCTGGTTTCTACCTCATTGATCTCTGCTCTCATCTTGATTATTTTCCTTCTTATGTGTGGAGTTGGTTTTATTTGTTGTTGGTTCTCCAGCTCCTTAAGGTGTAGAGACAGCTGGTGTACTCTGGATTTTTCAATTTTTTTAAATGAATTTATTTTTTTCAGTGTCACAGTATTCATTGTTTTTGCACAACACCCAGTGCTCCATGCAATACGCGCCCTCCCTATTACTCACTACCTGGTTCCCCAAACCTCCCACCCCCACCCCTTCAAAACCCTCAGGTTGTTTTTCAGAGTCCATAGTCTCTTATGGATCGCCTCCCCTTCCAATTTTTTTTTATAAACATATAATGTATTTTTATCCTCAGGGGTACAGGTCTGTGAATCGCCAGGTTTACATACTTCACAGCACTCACGATAGCAAATACCCTCCCCAATGTCCATAACCCCCTCCCCCTCTCCCAACCCCACCTCCCCCCAGAAACCCCCAGTTTGTTTTGTGAGATTAAGAGTCATTTATGGTTTGTCTCCCTCCCAATCCCGTCTTGTTTCATTTATTCTTCTCCTATCCCCCTGACCCCCCCATGTTGCATCTCCATGTCCTCATATCAGGGAGATCATATGATAGTTGTCTTTCTCCGAATGACTTATTTCACTATGCATGATACCCTCTAGTTCCATCCACGTCGTTGCAAATGGCAAGATTTCATTTCTTTGGATGGCTGCATAGTATTCCATTGTGTATATATACGACATCTTCTTTACCCATTCATCTGTTGATAGACATCTAGGTTCTTTCCATAGTTTGGCTATTGTAGACGTTGCTGCTATAAAAATTCGGGTACACGTGCCCCTTTGGATCACTGCGTTTGTATCTTTAGGGTAAATACCCAGTAGTGTAATTGCTGGGTCATAGGGTAGTTCTATTTTCAACATTTTGAGGAACCTCCATGCTGTTTTCCAGAGTGGTTGCACCAGCTTGCATTCCCACCAACAGTGAAGGAGGGTTCCCCTTTCTCCGCATCCTCACCAGCATCTGTCATTTCCTGACTTGTTAATTTTAGCCATTCTGACTGGTGTGAGGTGATATCTCATTGTGGTTTTGATTTGTATTTCCCAATGCCGAGTGATGTGGAGCACTTTTTCATGTGTCTGTTGGCCTTCTGGATGTCTTCTTTGCAGAAATGTCTGTTCATGTCCTCTGCGCATTTCTTGATTGCATTGTTTGTTCTTTGGGTGTTGAGTTTGCTAAGTTCCTTACAGATTTTGGATACTAGCCCTTTATCTGATATGTCGTTTGCAAATATCTTCTCCCATTCTGTCAGTTGTCTTTTGGTTTTGTTAACTGTTTCCTTTGCTGTGCAAAAGCTTTTGATCTTGATGAAATCCCAATAGTTCATCTTTGCCCTTGCTTCCCTTGCCTTTGGCGATGTTCCTAGGAAGATGTTGCTGCGGCTGAGGTCAAAGAGGTTGCTGCCTGTGTTCTCCTCAAGGATTTTGATGGATTCCTTTCTCACATTGAGGTCCTTCATCCATTTGGAGTCTATTTTCGTGTGTGGTGTAAGGAAGTGGTCCAATTTCATTTTTCTGCATGTGGCTGTCCAATTTTCCCAGCACCATTTACTGAAGAGGCTGTCTTTTTTCCATTGGACATTCTTTCCTGCTTTGTCGAAGATGAGTTGACCATAGAGTTAAGGGTTTATTTCTGGGCCCTCTATTCTGTTCCATTGATCTATGTGTCTGTTTTTGTGCCAGTACCATGCTGTCTTGATGATGACAGCTTTGTAATATAGCTTGACGTCCGGAATTGTGATGCCAGCAAGTTTGGCTTTGTTTTTCAATATTCCTTTGGTTATTCGAGGTCTTTTCTGGTTCCATATAAATTTTAGGATTATTTGCTCCATTTCTTTGAAAAAAATGGATGGAATTTTGATAGGGATTGCATTAAATGTGTAGATTGCTTTAGGTAGCATAGACATTTTCACAATATTTATTCTTCCAATCCAGGAGCATGGAACTTTTTTCCATTTCTTTGTGTCTTCCTCAATTTCTTTCATGAGTACTTTAGAGTTTTCTGCATATAGATTCTTAGCCTCTTTGGTTAGGTTTATTCCTAGGTATCTTATAGTTTTGGGTGCAATTGTAAATGGGATTGACTCCTTTAATTTCTCTTTCTTCTGTCTTGTTGGTGTACAAAAATGCAACTGATTTCTGTGCATTGATTTTATATCCTGACACTTTACTGAATTCCTCTACAAGTTCTAGCAGTTTTGGAGTGGAGTCTTTTGGGTTTTCCACATATAGTATCATATCATCTGCGAAGAGTGATAGTTTGACTTCTTCTTTGCCGATTTGGATGCCTTTAATTTCTTTTTGTTGTCTGATTGCTGAGGCTAGGACTTCTAGTACTATGTTGAATAGCAGTGGTGATAATGGACATCCCTGCCGTGTTCCTGACCTTAGCGGAAAAGCTTTCAGTTTTTCTCCATTGAGAATGATATTTGTGGTGGGTTTTTCATAGATGGCTTTGATAATATTGAGGTATGTGCCCTCTATCCCTACACTTTGAAGAGTTTTGATCAGGAAGGGATGCTGTACTTTGTCAAATGCTTTTTCAGCATCTATTGAGAGTATCATATGGTTCTTGTTCTTTCTTTTATTAATGTGTTCTACCACATTGATTGATTTGTGGATGTTGAACCAACCTTGCAGCCCTGGAATAAATCCCACTTGGTCGTGGTGAATAATCCTTTTAATGTACTGTTGAATCCTATTGGCTAGTATTTTGGTGAGAATTTTTGCATCTGTGTTCATCAAGGATATTGGTCTGTAGTTCTCTTTTTTGGTGGGATCCTTGTCTGGTTTTGGGATCAAGGTGATGCTGGCCTCATAGAATGAGTTTGGAAGTTTTCCTTCCATTTCTATTTTTTGGAACAGTTTCAGGAGAATAGGAATTCGTTCTTCTTTAAATGTTTGGTAGAATTCCCCTGGGAAGCCATCTGGCCCTGGGCTTTTGTTTGTTTGGAGATTTTGGATGACTGTTTCAATCTCCTTACTGGTTATGGGTCTGTTCAGGTTTTCTATTTCTTCCTGGTTCAGTTGTGGTAGTTTATTTGTCTCTAGGAATGCATCCATTTCTTCCAGATTGTCAAATTTGATGGCATAGAGGTGTTCATAGTATGTTGTTATAATTGTCTGTATTTCTTTGGTGGTAATTGTGATCTCTCCTCTTTCATTCATGATTTTATTTATTTGGGTCCTTTCTCTTTTCTTTTTGATGAGTCTGGCCAGGGGTTTATCAATCTTATTGATTCTTTCAAAGAACCAGCTCCTCTTTTCATTGATTTGTTCTATTGTTTTTTGGTTTCTATTTCATTGATTTCTTCTCTGATCTTTATGATTTCTCTTCTCCTTCTGGGTTTAGGGTTTCTTTCTCCAGCTCCTTTAGGTGTAGGGTTAGGTTGTGTACTTTTGACCTTTCTTGTTTCTTGATAAAGGCTTGTACCACTATATATTTTCCTCTCAGGACTGCCTTTGCTGTGTCCCACAAATTTTGAATCATTGTGTTTTCATTATCATTTGTTTCCATGAATTTTTTTCAATTCTTCTTTCATTTCCTGGTTGACCTATTCATTCTTTAGAAGGATGCTGTTTAGTCTCCATGTATTTGGGTTCTTTCCAGCTTTCCTCTTGTGATTGAGTTCTAGCTTTAGTGCATTGTGGTCTGAAAATATGCAGGGAATGATCCTAATCTTTTGATACCAGTTGAGACCTGATTTGTGACCCAGGATGCGATCTATTCTGGAGAATATTCCATGTGCACTAGAGAAGAATATGTATTCTGTTGCTTTGAGATGAAATGTTCTGAATATATCTATGATGTCCATCTGGTCCAGTGTGTCATTTAAGGCCTTTATTTCCTTGTTGATCTTTTGCTTGGGTGATCTGTCCATTTTAGTGAGGAGAGTGTTAAAGCCCCCTACTATTATTGTATTATTATTGATGTGTTTCTTTGATTTTGTTATTAATTGGTTTATATAGCTCGCTGCTCCCCCGTTAGGGGCATAGATATTGAAAATTGTTAGATCTTCTTGTTGGACAGACCCTTTGAGTAGGATATAGTGTCCTTCCTCATCTCTTATTATACTCTTTGGCTTAAAATCTAATTGATCTGATATAAGGATTGCCACCCCAGCTTTCTTCTGATGCCCATTAGCATGGTAAATTGTTTTATATGCCCTCACTTTAAATCTGGAGGTGTCTTCGAGCCTAAATTGAGTTTCTTGTAGGCAACATATAGATGGTTTTTTTTTTTTTTATCCATTCTGATACCCTGTGTCTTTTGATTGGGGCATTTAGCCCATTAACATTCAGGGTAACTATTGAGAGATATGAATTTAGTGCCATTATTAGCCTGTAAGGTGACTGTTACTGTATATTGTCTCTGTACCTTTCTGATCTACTACTTTTAGGCTCTCTCTTTGCTTAGAGGACCCCTTTCAATATTTCCTGTAGAGCTGGTTTGGTGTTTGCAAATTCTTTCAGTTTTTGTTTGTCCTGGAAGCTTTTTATCTCTCCTTCTATTTTCAATGATAGAGTATTCTTGGCTGCATGTTTTTCTCGTTTAGTGCTGTGAATATATCATGCCAGCTCTTTCTGGCCTGCCAGGTCTCTGTGGATAAGTTTTCTGCCAATCTAATATTTTTACCATGGTATGTTGCAGTCTTCTTTTCCAGGGCTGCTTTCAGGATTTTCTCCTTGTCACTAAGACTTGTAAATTTTACTATTAGGTGATGGGGTGTGGACCTATTCTTGTTGATTTTGATGGGGGTTCTCTGCATCTCCTGGATTTTGATGCTTGCTCCCTTTGCCATATTAGGGAAATTCTCTCCAATCAATCTCTCCAATAGAACTTCTGCTCCCCTCTCTGTTTCGTCTTCTTCTGGAATCCCAATTATTCTAATGTTGTTTCATCTTATGGTGTCACTTATCTCTCAAATTCTCCCCTGGTGGTCCAGTAGCTGTTTGACCCTCTTTTGTTCAGCTTCTTTGTTCTCTGTCATTTGGTCTTCGCAGTGAGAGCCTCCATTTTTTATTGCACCTCATTAATAGCTTTTTTGATTTCAACTTGGTTAGATTTTAGTTCTTTCATTTCTCTAGAAAGGGCTTTTATATCTCCAGAGAGGGTTTCTCTAATATCTTCCATGCCTTTTTTGAGCCTGGCTAGAATGTTCAGAATCATCATTCTGAACTCTTGATCTGACATATTACCAATGTCTGTGATGATTAGGTCCCTAGCCTTTTGTACTGCCTCTTGTTCTTTTGTTTGTGGTGATTTTTTCCATCTTGTCATTCTGTCCAGGTAAGAGAATATGAAGGATCAATTAAAATACTAAAAGGGTGACAAAGACCCCAGAGAAATGCTCTGTAACCAAGTCAGAAGAGACCCCAAATTGTGGGGGGGGGGGAGAAAGGGGATAAAAAGAGGTTCAGAAAGAAAAAGAAAAAAAAATTAAAAAATAAAACAAATTAAGAAAAAATATAAAAAAAGAATGAAAATATATATATATTTAGATAAACTAGTCAAAAAACGTTAAAAAAGAAAAGGGTTAAAGTTTTAAAAAATTTAGCAGAGGAAGAAAAAAGAAAGAAAAAAATTGAAAAAAGAAAAAAAATTGAATTAACTGCAAGACTAAAGAATCATGGGGAGAAAACCATGAGTTCCGTGATTTGCTTTCTCCTCCTCTGGAATTCCGTGGCTGTCTTAGGAATTGAACCTGCTTTCCATGATAGATGAACTTCGTCCTGGCTGGACATTTTGTTGCTCTTCTGGGGGAGGGGCCTCTTGTGGTGACTCTTAAGTGTCTTTGCCCGAGGCGGAATTGCACCGCCTTACCGGGCGCCGGATTAAGTAATCGGCTCGGGTTCGCTTTTGGGAGCTTCTGTTCCCTGAACGTTTTCCATAGAGTTCCGGAGGACGGGAATGAAAATGGCGGCCTCCTAGTCTCTGGCCCGGTGGAGCCGAGAGCCCGGGGCCCCACTCCTCAGTGCGCTCCCAGAGGACAGCACCCAATCACTCCCGTATCCCCAGCCTCTAGCCGCACTCCGAGATCACCCAGCCCACGACCAGTTCAAGGTAACCCCAAGCTGAGAGTTCAGTCCTGGGCTCTGCTCTGTAGCCGGCTTCTCCGTTCTAATACCTGCGAGCTCTGTGACACTCCAACACCCCCGATCCTTCTGTGACCCTGCGGGACCTGGGGCCACGCTGACCCCGCATGGGCTTCACCCCGGCTTAGCCTCTGGATCAATGTCCCTCAGTGGAACAGACTTTTAAAAGTCCTGATTTTGTGCTCTGTTGCTCTGCTGCTTGCCGGGAGCCGGCCCCTCCCCCACGGTCTATCTTCCCGTTGTTTTAGATTCACTTCTCTGCCAGTCCTACCTTTCAGAAAATGGTTGATTTTTTGTTTCTAGAATTGCTGTTCTTCTCTTTGATCTCCCGTTGGATTTGTAGGTGTTTGCAATGTTTAGATAAGCTATCGAGCTGATCTCCTGCTACCTGATGTAGTCTCAGCCTGCTACTTCTCCGCCATCTTGACTCCGCCTCCTGGATTTTTCCATTTTTTTGAGGGAGGCTTGTATGGCTCTGTATTTCCCCCTTAGGACTGCCTTTGCTCTATCCCATAGGTTTTAGACTGAAGTGTCTTCATTCTCGTTGGTTTCCATGAATTGTTTAAGTTCTTCTTTGATCTCCTGGTTGATCCAAGCATTCTTAAGCAAGGTGGTCTTTAGCTTCCAGGTGTTTGAGTTCCTCCCGAATTTTTCCTTGTGATTGAGCTCCAGTTTCAAAGCATTGTGATCTGAGAATATGCAGGGAATAATCTTAGTCTTTTGGTATCAGTTGAGTCCTGATTTGTCGCCGAGTATGTGGTCTATTCTGGAGAAGGTTCCATGTGCACTTGAGAAGAATGAGTCTTCTGTTGTTTTAGAGTGGAATGTTCTGTATATGTCTATGAGGTCCATTTGGTCCAATGTGTCATTCAATTGATTTTCTGCTTTGATGATCTGTCTATTACTGAGAGAGGTGTGTTAAGATTTCCTACTATTAATGTATTCATATAAATATGACTCTTTATCTTGATTAATAGTTTTCTTATGTAATTGACTGCTCCCATATTGGGGGCATAGATATTTACAATTGTTAGATCAACTTGGGGATAGTCCCTTTAAGAATTATGTAGTGTCCTTCTGCATCTCTGACTACAGTCTTTAGTTTAAAATCTAATTTATCTGATATGAGAATTGCTACCCCGGCCTTCTTTTGAATCCCATTGGCATGAAAGATGCTTCTCCATCCCTTCACTTTCAGTCTGGGTGTATCTTTAGGTTCAAAATGGGTCTCTTGTAGACAACATATGGATGGCTCCTGTCATTTTATCCAATCTGCAACCCTGTCTCATTTTATGGGTGCATTTAGGCCATTCCCATTGAGAGTGATTATTGATAGATACGTTTTTATTGACATCGTGTTACCGTTGAAGTCTTTCTTTCTGTAGATTGTCTCTATATTTCTGTTCAATGACATTTTTAGTATTTGTTCTCTTTTATAGACCCCCCCCTTAATATTTCTTGCAGTGTAGGCTTGGTGGTTACATAATCTTTTAAGCCTTGCCGGTCTTGGAAACTCTTTATTTCTCCATCCATTTTGAATGTCAGTCTTGCTGGATAAAGTATTCTTGGCTGCATGTTCTTCTCATTTAGTACCCTGAATATACCTTTCCAACCCTTTCTGGCTTTCCGGGTCTCTGTGGACAGGTCTGACGTTATTCTGATGGGCTTTCCTCTGTAGGTAAGTAGCCTCTTTGTCCTAGCGGCTTTCAAGAGATTGTATCTACAATTATGATTTCTCAATTTTACTATAAGGTGCCTTGTTTTTTTTAGAATCTATAATCTCGGGGGTAGACTGTTCTGTCTCTAGTACATGAACGCTGGTTCCATTCGTGAGATTGGAAAAATTGCCATGTAGAACTTGTTCCACTATATCTTCTAGACTTCTTTCTTTCTCCTCCCCTTCCGGGATTCCAATAAGTCTGACGCTGGAATGTTTCATGGCATCATTTATTTCCCTGATTCTGTTTTCATGGCTTTCATACTGTTTGTTCCAGGCTTCCTCCTGATCCTTTCTCTCTATCTGTTTGTCCTCCAGATCACTAATTCTATCTTCTGTCTCAGTTACCCTAGGTTTTAGAGAATTTCAATTGGAACTCATTGAGAGCTTTGTGAACATCATCCCTGGTGGCTTTCAGTTCTGCCCTAATCAATTCCGTTTGGTCATCCATGGCTTTCTCTAACCTAGCTATTGCCTGGATAATTGTTAGCCTGAATTCCTTTTCCAACATCTTGTCTATGTTGATAGCCATTAGCTCTGTTGTAGAAGACTCATCCTCTGTGTTTTTCTTCTGTTGGGCATTCCTCCTCCTAGTCATTTTGGTAAGAGATGACTGAACAGAGGTAGCTGGATGTATCGATTGTGGTGCAGTCAAAGTGTACCCTGGAACGCTTCTGAGCAATCAGGATTCCCCACCCAAATGAGAGAAAAAAGAAAAGAAAAAAAGAAAAAGAGAGAGAGAGAGTGAGAGAGAGAGAGAGAGAGACAGGAGAAAAAGGGAAGATAAAAGAGAAGGCTCAGCCAAAATGGGCCCCAAGGTAAGATTTATGAAGTATACAAACAAAAACAGACAAACAAAAAGACTGATAAAGTATATGACAAGAGAGAAGTATATATATTTATATATAAATCAAAAAAAGGAAGAACCTCATCAAAAAGAACCCCAAGTATAAGATTTATATACTATCAGGACAAACACAAATACACAGAAACACTGGCAGAAGAAAAAGTTTGGAGAGTGGTTATAAATTCTCAGTGTGAGCGAGAAAGGTTATTTTGATTCTTCCTGGATGTATCTTGATATCTTTGTTAAAGTACTCAACTTTCCTATGATAAAGGGGGATTACAAATTGGTTTACCTATAGGGGTAGCATTCATTGGGCAAAGGGGGTTACCTTGAATTTAACTCCATATGAATATTAGAAAATAAAAATTAAAAAAGAATAAACTAGACTAAACTAAACTAAAATTTAAAAAAATTTTCAAAAATAGAAAAGCAAAAGAAAAATACTGGTGTGTGTATCAAAAATTTCAGGTCAGAAGGTTATTATGGAATTTGATGTACTGGACATCTCACTGTGATGGTAAATGAGTTAAAAATTATCTATATATATAAAAAATGAACTAGAATAGTGGGAACGAGTTAAAAATAAGAGTTATATCTATGAAGTAGTGGCGGTTGTTCTCTTGTCGTCTTTTTTTTCCTTTCCAGGTTGGTTCTCTGGGGGGAGGGACCTGCCACGTGGGTTTTCAGAAAATGATGTTCTCTGAGTTAAGTCCTCCTGCCCCCCTCAAGGGTGCGGGCTCTGAGGGAACTGGTTTTTCAGTCTTTTGTTCTCTGGAGGTTTTTATGTTTGTTTGTTCGTTTTGTTGTTGTTTTTTTTTTTCTCTCGCCTTGACAGCTTTTGATGGTTCTTAGAGATTTAGAGGAAAGCAAACTCCACCCCAACCTCCCTCTCAGAGAGAAGCCTCAGAATGCTCCCCTGTGGGTGTTGCAGAGGTGCTGGCAGAGTAGGTTCTGAATCGCGGTCCCTAGGGATGCAGGATCTCCTCTTGTACCCAAAACCACGGAGGTGGCAGCTGTCTGGACAGGTCCAGATCACCAGAGAGGTTCCAAGCAGTGATTGCACACTGAGATTTTCCCGCTGGCCTGGGCTTGGAGTGCCTGGTCTTTCCAGGTGGAGAGTGCAGGGTGGCAGGCACCTCTCCCAGGGGAGGGTGTGAGGCGCACGTGTCTCAGGCTCTGAAAGTGCGGCACGGCATTCTGCCATCTTGTGAGGATCCAGCCACTCACAGGAGCTGGACCCCACAAGTTCTCAAGCGCGTGCGGCTCAGGGACCAAGACCTGGTTTCTCTGCCGCACTCTCTCTGGCTCAGCGCCAGGGGAGGCTGTCCTGATCTGGGGACTTAAGCCCCTGTCTCTAACCACCCCAATTCCCACAATTTCCCCCCCATGATCTTTTGCTTTTTTTGAGTATTTTCAACCAGACTCCAAGTTAATGCTGGTCCACAGTTGCAGGGCACTCTCGTATTGGGGTATTACTTCCTAATCGGTTCACCTCTGGTGGCTCCCTTCCCCTTTTGTTTATCTTCTGATATCAGTCCAACTTTCCCACTCCACTTTTCCTGCCCACTGGCGTCTTCTGCCCCCGTAGAGATCCAGACGTGTATAATTCTGATCTCAGGCTGATTTCATGGGTGATCGGAGTTCTTTGGTAGGTAATCAGCTCACTTCAGTGTACAGGTTGAGACGGCGCCTCCTACTTCCTGCCATCTTGTCCCTCTCCGTTCAGCACATTTCTAAATGGCAGGGTTTCCTCCTGGGTTCAGGCACAATTATGGGGTGCAGCTCAGGGGTCCTCCATCTGACGGTTTTGGTCACCAGACATCAGAGGATGGATGCCTGAACACACAACCTGGGCTAGGGTTAGAATTAGGTTAGGGTTAGCCTTAGCTTAATATTGTATCTTAGGGACAAGGCATGTCCAATCAGTCAGCAGAGGTCTCTGCTCACCCAAGGGCTGAGTTGAGGGCCGGGCTCTGGAGGCTAGTTACGCCCAGGGTTTTGGCCTGGAGGGGGAAAGATTGTGGGAATGGCCTCAGGGGAGCATGGCCAGTTCCTAGGGCTCTGAGGGTGTGAGAGAACACCAAAGAAACAGTCTCTTCCTGTCTGAAAGGCTGAGTCCTGAAGTCAGTCTGATGCTCACACCCATGGGAGGAATTGGGTGTCAGGCCTCTGGGGTCCACTGGCAGCACACCCAACCTAGGGTTAGCGTTTGGTTGTGGGAGAATGGCAGGCCTATGTGACAATGCGAACTTAGGCTCTCCGGAGGACTGATTTAAGGGCATTGCTCCTGCGGCACATCAGGCTCTGGGATTTGGGTGTGGGGGTCCTCGGAAGGTGTTGGTGACTTTAGGGAGCATGGAGGTTTCTTCCCCTAGGAGGGTTCTTCACAGGGCAACGTGGTCCAGTTTCCTTGTGGGTGGCATCCAGAGTCCTGCGTTGGGAATACGGGGACCCCAGTCTGGAGGGCTAGGGAGCCAGGCCTCTGGGGATGGAATCCTGACACCCAACCTAGGGATAGGGTTAGGTCATAGGCGCATGGCAGCCCCGATATGCTGACGCTGTGGTGACACATCCTGATGCCTGAGTTGAGGGTGCGTGTCTGCAGGATCGTTAGACTCCTGGTTCTTGATCCTTGGGGGTGCTGGAAGTGGGGTGGCCTCAGGGAGGCATGCAGGTTTCTCTCGCTCTGCTGGTTCAACACATTTCCAAACGGCAGGGTTTCCTGCTGTGATCATGTGCAATGATGGGGTCCAGCTCAGGGGTCTCCATCTGGAGGTTTGGGGGACCAGGCTATGGAGGAGGGATGCCTGAACACACAACCTTGGCTAGGGTTAGTATTAGTGTTACAGTCAGACTGTAACTAACAGCGTTAGTGTTATGTTTTAGGGAGAAGGCATGTCGGATCTGCCAGGACACCTATCGGTTCCTCCAAGGGCTGAGTTGAGGGTGGGAATCCAGAGGCACCTCTGGCCTGAGTTTTTGGCCTGGAGGGGCAAAGATGGCGGGAATAGCCACAGGAGAGCATGGCCAGTTCCTATGGTTCTGAGGATGTTAGAGTACACCAAATGAAACAATCTCCTCATTGAGAGGCTGAGTCCTGCCATCAGTTTGATGCTCCCATTCATCAGGTCAGCCATGCCCTAGGCCCTAACCCTAACCCTAACCAAAGCTTGGGCTTTCAGAATTCCATTCCCAGAGTCCTGACCCACAAGCCCTCTGGAAGGGGGACTCCAGAACCACACCACGGGTCTCTGCCTGCCTTCCAAAGGAATCCATGCCCTATGGAGTTGCACAAATCTCGTAGATTAGGAGAAACCTGCGGCCTCCCGAGACCAGCCTAAATTCAAAGGCTTGTCCTGGACACTAATATGCATTCTGACCCTCGGCTTGAGCTCAGCTCTAAACTCAGCCCGCTGGGTACCTCACCCCAGAGCCACCAGAGTGGGACTGCCATGCCCTATGCACTAACTATAGGCGTTAGGCATAAGTTGGGTTAAAAACCAAGTTGGTTGGGTTTTCACACTTCAATGCACAGAATCCTTCCACAAAAGCCCTCCAAACTAGCGATTCTGGAGCCACACCACAGGTCTCTGACACCCCTTAAGAAGGATACTGTGCTCTATGGAGCGCACAAAACCCCTGGAATAGCAGAAAACTGCATGGCCCCAATGCCACCCCCAGCTTCAGAACTGGGACTGAGATTGCAGGCTGTATCTGGTGGCTGTGGGGTAAGGTACCAGGGATTGCTGAATCGAGGGCAGGTCTCAGACTGAGTGTCTAATGGGCATTAGTATCCAGGGTGGAATTCAGAAGTGGGGGTGACATTGTGGGCCATGCAGGTTTCTGCTTTCCAGGGGTTTTGTGTTCTTCCTAGGGCACGGTTTCCTTCTGAAGGGGTGGCAGAGACCTGTGGTGTGGCTCCAGAGTCCCCCGTCTGGAGGGCTTTGGGGCCAGGATTCTTCGCATTGAAGTCTGAAAATCCAAGTTGGGCCTATGGTTAGGGCATAGGTCATGGCAGTCCCACTCTGGTGGCTCTGGTGTGAGGTACCCAGTGGCCTGAGTTTAGAGCTGAGCTCAAGCTGAGGGTCAGAATGCAAATTAGTGTCCAGGGCAATCCTCTGAAATTGGGTGGTCTCGGGAGACCGCAGGTTTCTCCTAAACTGCAGGTTTTGTGCAGCTCCGAAGGGCATGTTTTCCTCGGGAATGTAGATAGAGTCCTGTGGTGTGGTTCTGGAGTCCCCAGTCTGGAGGGCTTGTGGGCTCGGAATCTGGGGAAGGAAGTCTGAAAAGCCAAGCTAGGGTGAGGGTTAGGGCCCAGGGCTTGGCATACCTGATCTGCAGATACGGAGGCATGCTCCCCAGGATCTGAAGGTAGGGCAAGGTTCAACCACTCACTCAGTCTTGAGTTTGTGTCCGTGATGGCCAGTGATTGTGGGCGCAGTCTCAAGGGGCCATGGAGGTCTCTACCTCTATGGAGTTTTTGCACAGCTCCAAATAGCAATGTTTTTTTTCTGTGGGACAGGAGGAGTCTTTTTTTATGGCTCAAGAGTCCCCAGTATGGAAGGATTCAAGGCCGGGCCTATGGGCATGGATGCTTGAAAACCCAATATAGGGTTAGTCTCAGGGCCTAATGGATTGGCATGTCTGATCTGCTGTCTCTCGTGAGAGCAACCAAGGAGCGGAGTTGAAAAAGGGGCTCAGGATGAGTGTCTGTTGGACATTAGTGTCCAGGGTGGAACTCAGAAACTGGGGGTGGCATTGGGGGTCATGCAGGTTTCTGCTATTCCAGGGGTTTTGTGCGCTCCATAGAGCACAGTTTCATTCTGAAGGGGTGGCTGAGACCTGTGGTGGGGCTCCAGAGTAGCCAGTATCGAGGTCTTTTGGGCCAGGATTCTGTGCATTGAAGTCTGAAAACCCAAGTTAGGCCTATAGTTAGGGCATAGGGTATGGCTTTCCCACTCTGGTGGCTCTGGGGTGAGGAACCCAGCGGGCTGAGTTTAGAGCTGAGCTGAAGCCGAGGGTCATAATGCATATTAGTATCCAGGACAAGCCTCTGAATTTGGGTTGGGCTCAGGAGGCCGCAGGTTTCTCCTAATCTGCGAAATTTGTGCAACTCCATAGGGCATGGTTGCCTTGGGAAGGCAGGCAGAGTCCTGTGGAGTGGTTCTGGAGTCCCCAATCCAGAGGGCTTGTGGGTCAGGACTCTGGGAATGGAAGTCTGAAAGCCCAAGCTAGGGTTATTGTAAGGGTCTGGGCCTAGGGCATGGCTGGCCTGATCTGCAGACACCAAGGCAAGCTCCCAGGGTTGTGAAACTAGGGAAGTGTCAGCCTGTGCCTCAGGCTGGAGTTTGTGTTCATGGGGGCTGCTGAATGTGGATGTGGCGTCAGGGGGAGATCGACATTTCTACAGCTCTGAGGCATTTGTGCATTTTCAGATAGCAAGATTTCATTCTGGGGGATGGGAGGAGTCCTGTTTTATGGCTCAGTGGTTCCCCAAATGAAGGGATTCAAGAGTAGGCCTTTGGGATATCTGAAAACCCATTAGGGTTAGGAATATGGCCCAGGGGAAAGGCAGGCCTGATCTGATGGATTTGGGGTGAGCTACCCATGGGGCTGAGTTGAATACAGGGCTCAGGCTGAGGGTCACCATGCAGGTTTGTGTGCAGGACAGCCTCTGAAAGTCATGGTGGACGCATGGACCATTCAGGTTTCTCCTACACTGAAGGTTTTACAAAGCCCCAAATGGCAAGGTTTCCTTCTTGGGGCATAGGAGTCGTTCTGTATTGTGGCTCAGGGGTCCCCCCGTGGGAGGGATATGAGGCCATGAGTCTGGGGATGGATGTCTAAAAACCCAAGTTTAGAATTGGGACTTAGTTTGCAGGCCGTATCTGGTGGCTGTGGGGTAAGGTACCAGGGATTGTTGAGTCGAGGGCAGGTCTCAGACTGAGTGTCTAATGGGCATTAGTATCCAGGGTGGAATTCTGAAGCTGGGGTGACATTGGGGGCCATACAGGTTTCTGCTATTCCAGGGGTTTTGTGTTCTTCCTAGGGCACGGTTTCCTTCTGAAGGGGTGGCAGAGTCCTGTGGTGTGGCTCCAGAGTCCCCCGTCTGGAGGGCTTTGGGGCCAGGATCCTTCACATTGAAGTCTAAAAACCCAAGTTGGGCCTATGGTTAGGGCATAGGGCATGGCAGTCCCACTCTGGTAGCCCTGGGGTGAGGTACCCAGTGGGCTGAGTTTAGAGCTGAGCTCAAGCTGAGGTTCAGAATGCAAATTAGTGTCCAGGGCAATCCTCTGAATTTGGGTTGGGCTCGGGAGACCGCAGGTTTCTCCTAATCTGCGGGTTTTGTGCAGCTCCGTAGGGCATGTTTTCTTCGGGAACGCAGGGAGAGTCCTGTGGTGTGGTTCTGGAGTTCCGAGTCTGCAGGGCTTGTGGGCCAGGAATCTGGGGAAGGAAGTCTGAAAACCCAAACTAGGGTGAGGGTTAGGGCCTAGGGCTTGGCATACCTGATCTGCAGATGCGGAGGCAAGCTCCCCAGGATCTGAAGGTAGGGCAAGGTTCAGGCACTCACTCAGTCTTGAGTTTGTGTCCATGATGGCCAGTGATTGTGGGCGCAGTCTCAAGGGGCCATGGAGGTCTCTACCTCTCTGGAGTTTTTGCACAGCTCGAAATAGCAATGTTTAGTTTGTGCGACAGGAGGAGTCTTGTTTTATGGCTCAGGGGTCCCCAGTATGGAGGGATTCAAGGCCGGGCCTATGGGTATGGATGCTTGAAAACCCAATATCGGGTTAGTCTCAGGGCCTACGGGATTGGCATGCCCGATCTGCTGTCTCTCGGGAGATCTACCCGGGAGCTGGGTTCAAAAAGGGGCTCAGAATGAGTGTCTGATGGACATTAGTGTCCAGGGTGGAACTCTGAACCTGGGGGTGGCATTAGGGGCCGTGCAGGTTTCTGCTATTCCAGGGGTTTTGTGTGCTCCATAGGGCACAGTTTCCTTCTGAAGGGGTGGCAGAGACCTGTGGTGTGCTGAAGATTCGCCAGTTTGTAGGGCTTTGGGGCCAGGATTCTGTTCATTGAAGTCTGAAAACCGAAGTTAGGCCTATAGTTAGGACACAGGGCATGGCAGTTCCACTCTGGTGGCTATGGGGTGAGGTACCCAGCGGGCTGAGTTTAGAGCTGAGCTCAAATCGAGGGTCAAAATGCTTATTAGTGTCCAGAACAAGCCTCTGTATTTGGGTTGGGCTTGGGAGGTCGCAGGTTTCTCTTAATCTGCGGGATTTGTGCAACTCCATAGGGCATGGATTTCTTGGGCAGGCAGGCAGAGTCCTGTGGTGTGGTTCTGGAGTCCCTAGTCCAGAGGGCTTGTGGGTCAGGACTCTGGGTTGGAAGTCTGAAAGCCCAAGCTAGGGTTAGGTTTAGGGTTAGGGCCTAGGGCATGGCTGGCCTGATCTGAAGACACCGAGGCAAGCTCTCAGGGTTATGAAATTAGGGAAGTGTCAGTCTGTGCCTCAGGCTGGAGTTTGTGTTTATGGGGGCCACTGAATGTGGATGTGGCCATCAGGGGTAGATCGAACTGTCTACAGCTCTGAGGCTTTTGTGCATTTCAGATAGCAAGGTTTCATCCTGGGGGATGGGAGGAGTCCTGTTTTATGGCTCAGGTGTTCCCCATCCATAGGGATTCAAGAGTAGGCCTTTGGATATGGATACCTGAAAACCCATTTAGGGTTAGGAGTATGGCCCAGGGGTAGGGCAGGCCTGATCTGATGGCTTTGGGGCGAGCTACCCATGAGGCTGAGTTGAATACAGGGCTCAGGCTGTGGGTCACAATGCAGGTTTGTGTGCAGGACGGCCTCTGAAAGTCATGGTGGATGCATGGACCATTCAGGTTTCTCCTACACTGAAGGTTTTACACAGCCCCAAATGGCAAGGTTTCCTTCTTGGGGCATTGGAGATGTTCTGTTTTGTGGCTCAGGGGTCCCCGCTTAGGCAGGGATATGAGTTCATGCCTCTGGGGATGGATGTCTAAAATCCCAAGATTTAGAATTGGGACCTGGATTGCAGGCTGTATCTGGTGGCTGTGGGGCAAGGTAATAGGGTTTGCTGAGTGGAGGGCAGGTCTCAGACTGAGTGTCTAATGGGCATTAGTATCCAGGGTGGAACTCTGAAACTGCGGTCACATTGGGGGCCATGCAGGTTTCTGCTATTCCAGGGGTTTTGTTTTCTTCATAGGGCACAGTTTCCTTCTGAAGGGGTGGGAGAGCCCTGTTTTGTGGCTCCAGAGCCCCCAGTCTGGAGGGCTTTTGGGCCAGGATTCTGTGCATTGAAGTCTGAAAACCCAAGTTGGGCCTATGCTTAGGGCATAGGGCATGGCAGTCCCACTCTGGTGGCTCAGGGGTGTGGTACCAGGTGGGCTGAGTTTAGAGCTGAGATCAAGCTGAGGGTCAGAATGCAAATTAGTGTCCAGGGCAATCCACTGTAATTGGGTTGGCCTCGGGAGACTGCAGTTTTCTCCTAATCTGCAGTTTTGTGCAGCTCCATAGGGCATGGTTTCCTCGGGAACGCAGGTAGAGTCCTGTGGTGTGGTTCTGGAACCCCCAGTCTGGAGGGCTTCTTGGCCAGGAATCTGGGGAAGGAAGCCTGAAAACTCAAGCTAGGGTGTTGGTTAGGGTCTAGGGCTTGGCATACCTGATCTGCAGATGCGGAGGCAAGCTCCCCAGGATCTGAAGGTAGGGCAAGGTTCAGGCACTCACTCAGTCTTGAGTTTGTGTCCATGATGGCCAGTGATTGTGGGCGCAGTCTCAAGGGGCCATGGAGGTCTCTACCTCTCTGGAGTTTTTGCACAGCTCCAAATAGCAATGTTTAGTTCTGTGCGACAGGAGGAGTCTTGTTTTATGGCTCAGGGTCCCCAGTATGGAGGGATTCAAGGCCGGGCCTATGGGTATGGATGCTTGAAACCCCAATATCGGGTTAGTCTCAGGGCCTACGGGATTGGCATGCCCGATCTGCTGTCTCTCGGGAGATCTACCCGGGAGCTGGGTTCAAAAAGGGGCTCAGGATGAGTGTCTGATGGACATTAGTGTCCAGGGTGGAACTCTGAACCTGGGGGTGGCATTAGGGGCCGTGCAGGTTTCTGCTATTCCAGGGGTTTTGTGTGCTCATAGGGCACAGTTTCCTTCTGAAGGGGTGGCAGAGACCTGTGGTGTGGCTCCAGAGTCGCCAGTTTGGAGGGCTTTTGGGCCAGGATTCTGTGCATTGAAGTCTGAAAACCCAAGTTGGGCCTATGCTTAGGGCATAGGGCATGGCAGTCCCACTCTGGTGGCTCTGGGGTGAGGTACCCAGTGGGCTGAGTTTAGAGCTGAGCTCAAGCTGAGGGTCAGAATGCAAATTAGTGTCCAAGGCAATCCACTGAAATTGGGTTGGCCTCGGAGGACCGCAGGTTTCTCCTAATCTGCGGGTTTTGTGCAGCTCCGTAGGGCATGGTTTCTTCGGGAACGCAGGGAGAGTCCTGTGGTGTGGTTCTGGAGTCCTGAGTCTGCAGGGCTTGTGGGCCAGGAATCTGGGGAAGGAAGTCTGAAAACCCAAACTAGGGTGAGGGTTAGGGCCTAGGGCTTGGCATACCTGATCTGCAGATGCGGAGGTAAGCTCCCCAGGATCTGAAGGTAGGGCAAGGTTCAGGCACTCACTCAGTCTTGAGTTTGTGCCCATGATGGCCAGTGATTGTGGGCGCAGTCTCAAGGGGCCATGGAGGTCTCTACCTCTCTGGAGTTTTTGCACAGCTCCAAATAGCAATGTTTAGTTTGTGCGACAGGAGGAGTCTTGTTTTATGGCTCAGGGGTCCCCAGTATGGAGGGATTCAAGGCCGGGCCTATGGGTATGGATGCTTGAAAACCCAATATCGGGTTAGTCTCAGGGCCTACGGGATTGGCATGCCCGATCTGCTGTCTCTCGGAAGAGCTACCCGGGAGCTGAGTTGAAAAAAGGGCTCAGGATGAGTGTCTGATGGACATTAGTGTCCAGGGTGGAACTCTGAAACCGGGGTGTCATTGGGGGCCATGCAGATTTTTGCTACTCCAGGGGTTTTGTGCGCTCCATAGGGCAGATTTTCCTTCTGAAGGGGTGGCAGAGACCTGTTGTGTGGCTACAGAGTACCAGTTCGAGGACACTTGGGCCAGGATTCTGTGCATTGAAGTCTGAAAACCGAAGTTAGGCCTATAGTTAGGGCATAGGGCATGGCAGTCCCACTCTGGGGGCTCTGGGGTGAGGTACCCAGCAGGCTGAGTTTAGAGCTGAGCTCAAGCCGAGGTTCAGAATGCATATTAGTGTCCAGGACAAGCCTCTGGATTTGGGTTGGGCTCGGGAGGCCGCAGGTTTCTCCTAATCTGCAGGTTTTGTGCAACTCCATAGTGCATGGAAGGCCTTGGGAAGGAGGCAGTGTCTTGTGGTGTGGTTCTGGAGTTCTCAGTCCAGAAGGCTTGTGGGTCAGGACTCTGGGAATGGAAGTCTGAAAACCCAAGTTAGGGTTAGAGTTAGGATTAGCACCTAGGGCATGTTTGGCCTCATCTGCAGAAACCGAGGCAAGCTCCCAGGGTTATGAAATTAGGGAAGTGTCAGTCTGTACCACAGGCTGGAGTTTGTGTTCATGGGGGCCGCTGAATGTGGATGTGTGTGTGTGGATGTGTGTGTGTGTGTGTGTGTGTTACGTGTGCACGCCCAAGCACATACGCCTCTACCTGTCTGGGGATGCCCAAGGTCACGTCCCCACATGGGACGGGGTGGGTAGTTCTCCCCAAGGATCTGAGAGGCTCTCACCCTCAAAGAAAACCTCATGGGAGGGTCGGGGCTTGCCTAGGACTGGAGGGAAGCTCTGCTCCTTGGACTCTGTACCCGTCTTTTGTCCTGGGCCAGTCCCTGCCTCTCTTGACCCCAGGTTCCCAACTCTCCCTGAGGGTTGGACATGGAAATGCTTGAACTTGGCCGTTCCTCCACGGGTAGGTGGAGGTGGAGGAAAGGTGCCCCAGGCACACAGACCTCCATTCCGAGAGGACCAGGTGTGCACAGGAGACCTGCACACTGCACCTGGACCGTGACCCAGCCTTGTGGTGGATGTGTACGCGACCCATAGCTCCATACCTGACTGGTCCCCCACGTTCTCTCACCACTGCTCACAGAGCACTCTCAAGTGCTCTGTGGACCCAAAGTCTGCCGAGCACCAGAACCATACCTACCGTGGGAAGCAAGGCTCAGGGTGCAAGGCCAGGTGGGTTGGATATCTGGGGATGCAAAGGTCACTGAATACCCCTCACCCAGCTGGTCTGGAATTCAGATTCCCTTCCAGGGTCCAGCTAAATGTGGGGTTGAGCCAGAGGACTTGGAGACATCAGTGGAGGCCAATTCAAGGCAGGGAGAAGATCAGTCCGCCCCTTCCACTTCTTCTCTCCTCCTTCTGCTTTGTCTTCCTGGTTGTACCCTGGGACAGAGGTCTAGCCTGTCCCTGGATTCAACCTTGGCTAGAGTCAGAGGGGTGGGAAGGAGGACAGGGAGGAGGGGGCCACCACCAGGATGCCCAAATGTGAGGGTGTTATTACCGTAATGAGGCACCCTGTGGACACTCATGGATTTCAGCCCTTTTTAGATATAAGCAGTGGTCCCAGGACTCGACCCCTGCCCCCTCTTTCACCCTCCATGAGGGCCAGCATTTCCCCCAGCGCAGTCCTTGTCTGCAGCCAGTCCTCCCTCCAGCCCTAGGAAATTCAGCTGCTCCAGGAGGCGTCAAGCTCATTACAAGTTGGAGCCAAGCCAGCCCTATGGGGCCTGATTTCAGGTTCTGGAGATCCACAGTGAAGAGAGGTGATATGGGGCAGGAGCAGGGAGAGGGCAGAATGGACTCTCCCTGGGAGCCATGGCTCCCTGGTTTGCACAGACCCTGTTGTGTGCTGGTCCCTAGGGTACCCATACTGCAGCTCCCAGGCAGGCTCCGGGAGGGAGACCAGAATGTGGCTTGTGCTAGCTCAGACTGTCACTCTGTCTTGTAGCTACAGCCTGTACTGCCAGCTGGGTTCCCTCTCCTAGTTGGTCAGCAACACCCTCAGAGCCAAGAAGAACAGCCCATCATCCAGCTCAGGGGCCAGTGTGTGGCTGGGCGGGCAGGAGAGGGCTCGCTCTGGGCTCAGGGAGTCCCTGGCTGGGCTAATGGTGGTTCGGGAGGGCTGGCCTTCCAGCCCCTCTGCTGACCAGCCCTGTGACTGGAGCCGTTTGCCTCCCCTTTCTGGGCCTCACTCTCTGCCTCTGTGCAATGTGGTGATACTGAATGATCACTCCTGTGGCAGGAACATATGGGATGCTGGCGATTGACCTATGGTAGGCACAGAGCCTGGATTGCAGAGTGCTGTGGGGGATGGTGCACAGTGTTGCCAGTGAGCACCCCTCTTCCCAAAGCCATTCAGCTCTTCCACACAGCTGCCAGGCCCCTGGGAGACCACACTCCTGACACCAGGTGTCTCTGTGTGGCTCTACTTCAGCAGTGGGACAGGGTGGGAACCCTGGGACATGGGATCAGCTCCTCACTCTGAGGGCAGGAGAGCAAGGACCGCCAAGGCCATGTAAGAGGGGAGGTGGCTGCCCCCAAGCAGTACACTTGAAATTCTGTTTGTGTTAGAACCTGAGAACTGGGGTTTTGTTCTTTCACTTGCTGGGAGGACAAGACACATACGCTCTCCATGACTCCTCCTCGAATTAAGAGCTCGTGCAGGGTCCTGGGCGTCCTGGACTTGGGAAGGGGGAGGGGCCAGTCCTCTCTTTGGCTCCTGAAGGAGACCTGTCCTCTCAAAGACAGGATTGTTTCTAGTCATGATCCTGGGCCAGGATGGGAGACAGCCCCTTACGGTTCCTGACTCTGGGGCTGAGGGGGCCTTTCTCAGGTGCAGCACTGCCCACTGAAAGAGGGGGCTTCAGAAAGAACTTATGCCTGGACCAGGTTCTGCCCCAGGGTGGTGGCTGCCTTCTCCAGCTCTGGAGAAAGAGGGACATCCTCTGTTTCTCTGGGCATGGGGTCCTCAGACCCATGAGCATGCACTGTAAGGTTTCTAGTCTGACTCTTGAAGTGCACCAGTGGGTCAATCACTATCCACACATGAAGTGTGTTAGGAAGTGTCAAAGGTGATCCTGTGCCAATGGCCTGTGGCCGGCAGGGCTGGCAGCTTCAGTGCCCTCCAGCTGGCCCCCTTTCCCTGGATGGGAATCCCCCTGGAGTCTCTGTCTTCAGCGCTCTCTTCCTGCTGGTTTCAGGACCAAGGGAGAGACTGTGGTGTGGCTTAGAAGGCTCCACCGTGGCCTCCCTCCTTTGGCACACATCACTACATCACTGCTATCCAAGAAGCAGGGGCTGCTGCTCCCATACTGCCCCACACAAGGCTGGTTAATGGCACTCACTCCCTCCATGCCCAGCTGCTCTGGCTCTGTCACATACACAGCGGGTACAGCTTCCTAACTAGGCCAGGAGTCCCAGCAGAGCTCTCCTTTACCGGGATCAAGGTTCATATTCTTAGCCAGAGAAGAAGCCCCATCTGTCTTCTGCTAGAGAAGGTGAATTCTTGGGCCAGGTGGACCTCAGGTGCCTGAGGACAGGGGGTCTCCTTCATTTCCCCTGGAGAGAAGGGTGATGGACACCCCTCTCTGGGAGAACGGTGTGCAGCATCCATCCTAGGCCACAGGTGCACCCATCACCTAGCAGTGCTTATACTCGGACTCACCCCTGGAAACTCTGGCACCATTTTTCATAGATGTATTTTCAACAGAGTTCCACACAGCAGTGGAGGAAATAGCAGCGGATGAAACAACGCCAATGTCTATGGAGGTGGAGGGTGGCTCAGTTAAGCAACTCAGTTTTGATTTTGGCTCCCGATGTGATCTCATGGTGTGGGATCGAGCCAAGTGTGGGTTCATGATTCTCTCTTTCCCCTCCTGCCTCTCCCACCACTCTCATGCCACACACTCTCTAAAATAAATGAGTAAAATATAAAAATGGAATGTACTTTTAAAAAATTGTAAAGAATTGAACATTGATTTTTCCATTTTAAGCATTTTCAGTATAAAGTCCAGTAGTGTTAAGTGTATTTACACTGCTGTGAAACAGATCTTGAGAACATTTCATCTTACAAATCTGAACTTCTGTTCCCATTATTATCTGTTTTACATATAGAAAGCATATTTATTTATTATGTTCAGTTAGCCACATATAGTACCACATTTGTTTTCGATGTAGTGTTCAATGATTCATTAGTTGTGTATAACACCCAGTGCTCATCACAACACATGCCCTTCTTAATACCCATCACCCTGTTACCCCATTTCCCTTCCCTTCTGTAACCCTCAGTTTGGTTCCCAGAGTCCAGAGTCTCTTGTGGCTTGTTTCCCTCTCTGATCTCTTCCCGTTCAGTTTTCCTTCCCTTCCCCTATGGTCCTCCATGTTATTCCTTGCATTCCTCATATGAGTAAAACCGTATAATAAGGGGCGCGTGGGTGGCTCGGTGGGTTAAAGCCTCTTCCTTCAGCTTGGGTCGTGATCCCAGGGTCTTGGGATCAAACCCTGCTTTGGGCTCTCTGCTCCGTGGGGAGCCTGCTTCCCCCTCTCTCTCTGCCTGCCTCTCTGCCTACTTGTGATCTCTGTCTGTTAAAAAAATAAAATCTTAAAAAAAGAAAATCATATGATAATTGTCTTTCTCTTGTTGACTTATTTCACTCAGCATAATCACGTTCAATTCTGCCCGTGTTGATGCAAATGGCGGGTATTCATCCTTTCTGATGGCTGGGTGATATTCCATTGTATATATGGACCATATCTTCTTTATCCATTCGTCTATTGAAGGACATCTAGACTCCTTCCACAGTTTGGCTACTGTGGACATTGCTGCTATGAACATCGGGGTGCACATGTCCCTTCTTTTCATTACATCTGTATCTTTCAGGTAAATACCCAGTAGTGCAATTGGTCGATTGTAGGGTAACTCTATTTTTAATGTCTTGAGGTACCTCCATACTGTTTTCCAAAGTGGCTGTACCAGCTTGCACTCCCACCAGGAGTGTAAGAGGGTTCCCTTTTCTCCACATCCTTGCCAACATTTGTTGTTTCCTGTCTTGTTAATTTTTGCCATGCTAACTGGTGTAAGGTGGCATCTCAGTGTGGTTTTGATTTGAATTTCCTTGATGGCTAGTGCTGTGGAACACTTTTCCATATGTCTTTTGCCCATTCATATGTCTTCTTTGGAGAAGTGTCTGTTCATGTCTTCTGTCCATTTCTTGACTTGATAATTTGTTTTTTGGGGGGGTGTCGAGTTTGATAAGTTCTTTATAGGTCTTGGATACCAGCCCTTTATCTGTAATGCCATTTGCAAATGTCTTCTCCTATTCCATGGGTTGTCTCTTAGTTTTGTTGACTCTTTCCTTTGTTGTGCAGAAGCTTTTCATCTTGATGAAGTCCCAAAAGTTTATTTCTGTTTTTGATTCCCTTGACTTTAGAGACATGTCTTTCTTTTTACGATTTTTATTTATTAGACAGAGAAAGACAGAAGGATAGAGGGAACACAAGCAGGGGAAGTGGGGAAGGGAGAAGCAGGCCTCCCGCTGAGCAGGGAATCTGATGTGGGGCTTGATCAAGGACCCCAGGATCATGACCTGAGCTGAAGGCAGATGTTTAACGACTGAGCCACTCAGGTGCCCCTAGAGATGTGTCTTGAAAGAAATTGCTGTGGCCGAGGTCAAAGAGGTTTCTGCCTATGTTCTCCTCTAGGATTTTGATGGATTCCTGTCTCACACTGTGGTCTTTCATCCATTTTGAGTTTATCCTTGTGTATGGTGTGAAAGAATGGTCCAGTTTCAGTCTTCTGCATGTGGATGTCCAATTTTCCCAGCACCATTTATTACAGAGAATGTTCCTTTTCCACTAGATATTTATTCCTGATTTGCCAAAGATTTGTTGCCCATAGATTTGAGGATCCATTTTTGGGTTCTCTATTCTGTCCCATTGATTTATGTGTCTGTTTTTGTGCCAATGCCATGCTGTCTTGATGCTCACAGCTTTGTAATATAGCTTCAAGTCGGGCATCATGATGTGATGATCCCAGGTTTGGGTTTCTTTTTCAACCTTTCCCTTGTTATGCGGGGTCTTTTCTAGTTCCTGTTTGTTCTAGCTCATTGAAAAATGCCAATGGTAATTCGATAGGGATGACATTGAACGTGTAGATTGCCCTGAGCAGCATAGATATTTTGACAATGTTTATTCTTCCAACCCATGAGCATGGAATATTTTTCCATCTCTTTGTGCCTTCCTCGATTCCTTTCATAAGTGATCTGTAGTTTCTAGAGTGTACAGCTTTTACCTCTTCAGTTAGGTTTATTCCTAGGTATCTTATGGTTTTTGGTGCTGTTGTAAATGGAATTGATTCCCTAATTTCTCTAATTTCTCTTTCTACAGTAACATTTTTAGTGTATAGAAAAGCAACTGATTTCTGTGCATGGATTTTGTATGCTGTCACATGACTGAACTGCTGTATGAGTTCTAGTAATATGGGGGTGGAGTCTTCTGGGTTTTCTACATATAGTATCATGTCATTTGTGAAGAGAGAGAGTTTGACTTCTTCTTTATCAGTTTGAATGTTTTCTATTTCTTGTTGTTTTCTGATTGCTGATGCTAGGACTTCTAGTACTATGTTGAAAAATAGTGGCGAGAATGGGCATCCTTGTTGTGTTCCTGAGCTTAAGGGAAAAGCTCTCAGCTTTTCCCCATTGAGAATGACATTCACCATGGGCTTTTCATAGGTGGTTTTTATGAAATTGAGGAATGTTCCTCTATTCCTACACTCTGAAGAGTTTTAATCAGGAAATGATGCTGTACTTTGTCAAATGATTTTTGTACATCAATTGAGAGGATCACATGGTTCTTGTCTTTCATTTTTTATTAATGTGCTCAACCATGTGATTGATTTGCAAATGTTGAACCAGTCTTGCTTGCATTTCAGGAATAAATCCCATCTGGCCATGATAGATAATCCTATTAATGTACTATGGGATCCTTTTGGCTAGGATCTTGTTGAGTATTTTGGCATCCATTTTCATCAGGGATATTGGTCTGTTCTCCTTTTTAAAAAAAAAAATATTTGACAGAGAGAAATCACAACTAGGTAGAGAGGCAGGCAGAGAGAGAGGAGGAAGCAGGCTCCCTGCGGAGCAGAGAGCCCAATGTGGGGCTCGATCCCAGGACCCTGGGATCATGACCTGATCCGAAGGCAGAGGCCTTAACCCACTGAGCCTCCCAGGGGCCCCTGTTCTCCTTTTTGATGGGATCTTTGTCTAGTTTTGGGATCAAGGTAATGCTGGCCTCACAGAATGAGTTTGGGAGTTTTCCTTCTGTTTCTATTTTTTTTTTTTTGAAACAGCTTCAGAAGAATAGGTATTATTTCTTCTGTAAATGTTCAGTAGAATTCCTGTGGGAATCCATTTGGCCCAGGGCGATTGTTTTTGGGGAGGCTTTTGCTTACTGCTTCAATTTTGCCAGTGATTTTTGGTCTCTACAGATTGTCTACTTCTTCTGTTTCAGTCTTGGTATTTTATTAGTTTCCAGGAAGGCATCCATTTCTTCTACGTTGCTTAATTTGTTGGTATATAATTGCTGATAATAATTTCTAATAATTGTTTCTATTTTCTTGGTGTTAGTTGTGATCTCTTCCCTTTCATTCATGATTTTATTAATTTGCGCCCTTTCTCTCTTCTTTTGGATAAGTCTGGCCAGAGGTTTATCAATCTCATGAATTGTTTCAAAGAACCAGCTTCTAGTTGCTTTGATCTGCTCTACTGTTTTTCTGGTTTCTATTTCATTGATTTGTGCTCTAATCTTTATTATGCCTCTTCTCCTGCTCGGTTTAGGTTTTATTTGCTGTTCTTTCTCCAGTCCTTAGGTGTGAGGTTAGCTTGTGCATTTGGGATTTTTCTGTCTTTTTGAGTGAGGCTTGGATGGCTACATATTTCCCCCTTAGGACCGCCTTTTCAGTATCCCATAGGTTTTGAATCGATGTGTTCTCATTCTCACTGGTTTCCATGTATTGTTTAAGTTCTTCTTTAATTTCCTGGTTGACCCAAACACTCTCAGCAGGATGGTCTCTATCTTCCAAGTGTTTGAATTTCTTCCAAAGTTTTTCTTGTGATTAAGTTCCAGTTTCAAAGCCTTGTGGTCTGAAAATATGCAGGGAATAATCTCGATCTTTCAGTATTGATTGAGATCTGATTTGCGATGCAGTATGTGGTCTACTCTGGAGAAAGTTCCATGTGCATTTGAGAAGAATGAGTATTCTATTGTTTTAGGACGGAGTGATCTGTATATATCTATGAAGTCCATCTGGTAAAATGTGTAATTCAAAGCTCCTGGTTTTTTGTTTTTTTTTTCTGATCTTCTGCTTAGATGATCTGTATATTGCTGAGGGTGGAGTGGTGAGGTATCCTATTGTTAACGTATTATTATTATCATCCATACGGTTATTTTGGTTAGCAGTTGGCTTATGTAGTTGACTGTTTCCATGTTGGGGATGAAGATATTTACAATTGTTAGGTCTTCTTGTTGGGTAGACCCTTTGAGTATGATATAGTGTCCCTCCGCATCTCTTGCAGTGTTTAGCTTAAAGTCTAATTTGTCGGATGTAAGAATTTCTGTTGAGGTCTCTTGGCATGAAAAATGGTTCTCCATCCCCCACTTTCAATCTTGATGTATCTTTAGGTTCAGCATGTGGATGGATCATATCTTTTAATCTAATCTGCAACCCTGTGCCATTTTATGGGAGCATTTAGGCCATCCACATTGAGAGTGAGGATTGAAAGATATGATTTCAATACTTTCAATATAAGATACTTTCAATACAAGATATTGCCTGTGAAATTGTTTATATAGTTTTTCTCCATAAATAGCTGGTCTATATTACTCTTGGGGTCTTCTTTTATAGAATACCCCTTAATATTTCTTGTAGGGCTGGCTTGGTGGTCACATATTTTTCCAGTTTCTGCTGATCCCAGAAGGCCCTTGTCTCTCCATTCATTCTGAGTGACAGCCTGGCGCATAAAGTATCCTTGGCTGCATTTTCTTCTCATTGAGTACCTTTGATATATCTTGCCAGCCCATTCTGACTTCCCAGGTCTCTGTGGACAGGTCTGATATTATTCTGATATTCCTCCCTCTGTACATAACAAATTTCTTCCCCCTGGCTGTTTCCTAGATTGATTCCTTTGTTCTAAGACTTGCAAGTTTTCCATTTTTAATTCTAATAGTGTATTTATAGACTATTTTGGATTTTCTATGTAGTGACTCATATTATCTGTGAATAGTCACTATTATTTCCTCAATTCCTATTCTTTTTGTTTCTCTTGCTTTATAACACTTGATAGATTCTCAACTAGAGAAGCATTGTTTGAAGATTTTAATATGCCTTTCTCAGTATCTTACAGAAAAAGCAGACAAAACATTGGTAACAAAGGTGACCTAACTGACAAATATGGAACATTTCATAAGTGCAGAATACATTCTTTTCAAGTGGTCCTAGAAGACTTACCCAAATAAGTGATATGTTGGGCCATGAATGAAGTCTACACATTGTAAAGCCTGAAATTAAGTAGAGCAAATTCTTAGACCACAGGGAAATTGAGCCATGGTCATAATGAAAAAAAAAACAGGAAGTCCCTCATTGTTTAAAAATTAAATGTAACTTGATGTAGTGAAACGAAGGGCCATCTGTACCCCAATGTTCATAGTAGCAATGTCCACAATCACCAAACTGTGGAAAGAGCCAAGATGCCCTTCAACAGACAGTGGATAAAGAAGATATGGTCCATATATACAATGGAATACTGTGCCTCCATCAGAAAGGATGAATACCCAACTTTTATATTAACATGGATGGGACAGGAGGAAATTATGCTGAGTGAAATAAGTCAAGCAGAGAAAGTCAATTATCATACGGTTTCACTTACTTGTGGAACATAAGGAATACCACGGAGGGCATTAGGAGAAGGAAAGGAAAAGTGAATTGGGGTAAATCGGAGGGGGAGATGAACCATGAGAGACTGTGGACTCTGAGAAACAAACTGAGGGTTTTGGAGGGGAGGGGAGTGGGGGGATGGGTGAGCCTGGTGGTAGGTATTAAGGAGGGCATGTATTGCATGGAGCACTGGGTGTGGTGCATAAATAAGGGTCAGAGAGGGGATCACAATGGAGATTCTCAACCGTTCTTACATCAGAGCTCACAGAAAATGACACTCTATCTCTGAAGAGCACTATAAGTAAGGTTGTAAGTAAGTAAGGCAGAAGTTGAGCCTTAAGTCAGAGTTCTTCCTGCTCCAGCCACACCTGGCAGCCTTGGCCTGTGCCCCCCTCCCCAGCTGCCCTTTCTGGTGGCCCTGAGCTAGTGGGGACAACATGGTCATGTGGAGATGGCAAGCTCCCTGGTGATGATGGCACTATTGTATTGTTCTCACCAGTCCAACAACATGATGTCTGAGTTAAATATGACAAAATAGCAGCTTCTTGACCTTCTTAAGATTTGAAAATCATCTTGAGTCATCTATTAGAAGTATAGTTTCAACATGTCTTCTTTTTCTGGAAAAAAAAGAAAGAAAGAAAGAAAAAAAAAAGACCCAAATAGTAATCATGGCTTCCTGAGCACCTGCTCTTGAGAGCCATCACACTGGCTCTTTGTGGAATTGTCCCTCATAAACTTCTAAATTGTGATGTAGGTATTTTTAGGCACATTTTCTAGGTGGTTAGATAGGGGCTTAGAGACGACTCGAGTCAGAGTGAATTTTAGTGTCAGAAACCTAAGTGGCATCCCCAAACTGATTCAAAATCCCTTGTTATTCCATACACGGTACTATTTCCCTCTTATCCGTGGTCTTCTCAATCTGAAAACATCTCAAGTCTCTGAGTTTTCTTGCATGGCCAACTGGAACAGATTCAGCTGGCTTTTAACCTCTGCACATCATGATCATTCAGATAATTATCTCAGTGGAGGACCTCTGAGTAAGATACTCAAAGGTCTTTAAGAATAGAGACATTATAATATTTTTCTGATATTAAAGTCACTGAAAGAATTACCTTTTTAAAATTAATTCAGACTCTGATATGTTCAGAATGTGCTGTAAGACAGATCTGAGAAGTCATTTAAAAACACTCAGCTCAGCCTCTTCTACAGAGGGAGACAATGCTTACAAACATTGCTGAACTATTCCTTTACCAACGGTTACTTACTTCCCAACCACCGTAGTGTTTATATGGTATGACTATGACTTACATTAGTCAAAATCTGCAAGGAAAGAACTTAGAGAGTGTACCCAACTTTAGGGACACTTCATGTTTATACTAGTGTTGTGACAATGAGCTACCCTGTTTTGTTCTGTAGTCCAAGGGAATGGTGCCAGACATCTTAAAATTCTGACTTTAAATTATCTGTGTGCTTCAGATTTTTGGGCAGGAGAACGGGAGGAGCCCAGTGTCTGTGAATATTTCTGTTACCTGTGTTGACAATGGACCAGGTAAACTTCTGTAGATATCATTTTGATTTCTTGGTACTATTGTTAAAGGTGCTTTTGTCTCAAGTTCTTCCCTTTAGAAGTACTTAGAATGATAATGGGAATTTTTATCTTTTACCATCCATGGGCCCAGATCCTGGGCTCCCAGGGAAGCTATCCCTTAACATTTTACCAAGCTCAAAATGATGGGGCAAAACCTCAGAACATGGACCCTATTTCTGCCTTAAGCACATGTTTCACATCTGCTTTGAGAAGAAAAAGATAACCAAAGACTGCCATTGCAAACATAAAGATAAGAAAAACAAAAGAACCTCTCCTGCTCCCATAAGATTAGAGTCATACTGACTTGCACATACTGAAAACATATGAAAACGTTCTGGAATGTTCTTCCTCATGATGATGTGTAACTCTGTATGTAAAACAAAACAGAATATAGAAATTTGCTCCAAATGTCTCTTCCCTGGAGCCCTCCTTTTCTTTAAGATTTTATTTATTCATTTCAGAGAGAGAGAGTGAGAGCGAGAGAGCGCACACAAACCAAGGGGGAGGGAGAAGCAGGTTACCACTGAGCAGGGAGCCTGATGTGGAGCTCAATACAGGGCTTAATCCCAGGACTCTGGGATCATGACCTGAGCTGAAGGCAGACACCTAAAGGCTGAGCCACCCAGGGGCCATGAGCTCTCCCTTTCTTGTGAAGATTGTGTCTCCCAGGCAGCTGTCCTGACTTGGGTTTGAATAAAACTCTCTTCCTTTCTCTCTAAAATGTTTAAAAGGGTTTGTCATCTAGTGTCAATAATAACAGTATGTTTTCTTTTCAAGTGTAAAGTATTCCTGGTTTACAACTCCAACAGCACAGAAGGGTGGTTGGTCATCCTGGAGCTTCCCTGCAGTGCCAAGCATATGTATATATATTGCAGCACAAATGGGCTCATCTTAGAGGGTGCTTTGAAGGTCTAAGAAGCACTATCCACTCCGGGGGTGAGAGTTCTTCCCACTTGGAACATTACTATTTGTGTCTTAAAATTGTTTTGGAAATGTGGGAAACCATTGCATTTCTTGAAGCCCAAGTCTCAGAAGGTCTGAGAAGAGCTGACCTTGTCAGGAGCCAGGCACAGCTCCTCAGGAAGTGTTGGTGCAGGAAGGGAAGGGGCAAGGCTCTGAGGGTGGTCTGCAGCTAGAGGAATCTGGGGAAGGGGATTGTGTTTGTGTGTGGAGGCCCCGCCCCCGCCCCGCCCCAAACTCCGCCCATGCCTGTGCGGCCCAGTCAGTTGTACAGGTGGGTAGGGCAACCAGGACGACCTGCAGGTACAGGAAGGCACCGGTATAAGTTCCGGTGACTGGATGCAGGCAGGTGCAGCAACCAATGGGCTGGGGGCACCACCGTCCCTAACCAGTCACTGTGTGGGGGTGGAGCTACCTCTCTGTGGGTGGGCCCCCAGCTGCCCCAGGATGCAGGGGTGAGGCAGGAGAAGGCGAGATTGACCTGTGGGGGTTCCCTGGTGGGTGAGTACATGCCGTGGGCCGGGGTGGGGACCTGGGGGGTAGTTAAGCCCCACGTGGGAGGTGGGGGTACTGGAAGGGGGGCACGGAATAAGCTAATCCTGGGAACTCAGATGAGTTCTCCTTTTCCCCTTGAAAGTCTCTTCTGCCCTATATCCTGGGGGATGGGCACGGCCCCAGATAAGCAACCAGGATGTATGGTATTGTGCAGGAACAGAACTTTCTTTGAAAGTGATAGAAAGAGATCGTGGTGAGCTTCAGGACAATAGCCGAAGTCCTGAGTGACCCACTGGGTGTTGGTGGTGGGTGGGGTAGTGCGGTCTGTTAATCTGTCTCATAAGATCCTGTGGAACTCAGGGACATCCTCCTGTCTGTTGAGTTGTGTGGAGACAGGTAGACAGCAGTTTCTGGCCAAGCACAAGGGTTGCTCTGGACCACCACCAGAGGGGTAGTGTTCCAGGCAGCCACTCCTTCATTTCCATAAAAATTGACCAGGGTCTGTGACTCTGATTCCTAGCAGCAGCATGGGGAGAGGAGGGCGGTAGTGGTGCACACTTCCTAGGGCTGTGGTCAGGACTAGTCTGGAGCCCACTGAAGTCAACCGGACCTGGCAGAGAAGGCTCCCAGTCACTGTAGCTGTGAGCACTGTTTCAGCTCCCATGTTGCTGCCTCCTATTTTTCATCATCTTTATGGTCATGAGCCTCTGCTCTTGCCCCGTGGCCTCCAGGGTGTTGCCCTCCCTCCATCTGGCGCTCCTCTTCTGCCCTGTGTAACCTGATGCCAGGGTACCTTCTCAAGAGGCAGCTCAGTCAGTCCCTTGATGGAACACTTCCATGGATCCCCGGTGAGGTGAGGACAATACCTTGTCCTGGAAGGGGGCTGCGGGTCCCCAATGAAGAAAGCCACATCTCTCTTTTCAGCCTGACCTGCCCACCCCTCAGTCTTCCTCAGGGAAGATCTTCTCACTTCATGAGCTGACAGCTCTGAACTTAAAAATGAATATTGTTTTATATTTCTCAATGCCTTAGTTCATCCATGGCATGTCTTTCAAAACTGTCAGTGGGTTTTTAGCAGTCCTGGAGGGCTGCCTGCTCAAGGAGGGGGTGACCTGTGAGGGGCAGCCCTCCTTCCCATCTCCCTCAGCATGTCCCTGAGCCCTGGAGCCATCTGTCCCACTGAGGGTTGAGGGACCCAAGACAGCCCATCTTGAGCCCAGGCACGGTCCGCTGTGTAGACTGATGTGTACCAGTAGTGTTGGGAAGCTGGCATGGGCCATGTGCAGGCAATTTCTCCTTCTCATGTCTTCCTCCCTTCCTGCCCAGAGGTAGCTCAGAACAGACTTCAAGCCCTGCATCTCAAGATCCCATGACCTGGGCTCCCTGCTTTCAGCTGATGACCTTAGTGCTTTCCTGTTGCTTCTGCCTCCCATACCCACTCCAATGGCCATTCCTAGATCAGGCGAGGGATCAAACCCTTGTCTGTACTTGGTCCTCTTCCTGTCCCACACCAAGCCCACCCACATTGGTCTTCCACATATGTGCTTGGAAGCAAGCCCATCCACAGGAACTTATCAGCCAAACAGATCCAGGTAATACCACCTAATTAGAGATCCAGGGTGTATAACAAACGTGCTCTGAAACCTGTCCCATACTCTCTGACAATCTCACATGAAAACAGAAACAATAATAGCTTTCTGGACAGTGACGTGACATCTGTCTCTACTTACACTCTTGAGAACATAGGTGCTGACCCCGGATGGAAAGGAACTATGGCTCCTGTGGGCACAATTAACAGGAAAACTATAAGAATTCAGTGAAATTTGAATTACAGGCATCAACTGAATAATTATTGTACAGTAAGTACTTTCAAGTAAGTCTTATAAACATTGCATAGCGAAAGCTTTTTCAAATAGTTTACTGAAAGAAAAAAACGTTTTATTGTTCATTTTAATTCAAGTAGAGTTAACATGCAGTGGTATATTAGTTTCAAGTGAACAATATAGTGATTTAGTGATTCTATATATTACTCAGCAGTCATCCACAAAAGTGTACTCTTAGTCCCCGTCATCTATTTCACTCATCCCTCCGTCCACTTCCACTCTGGTAACCACAGAGTCGGTTTTTGTTTTGTATCTTCTTCCTTCTTTATTTATGTATGTTCGTTTTTTAAATTCCATGGAAGAGTGACATCACAAGGCATTTGTCTTTCTCCGACTGACTGATTTCACTTAGGATAGTACTCTCTAGCTCCATCCATGTGTCTGCAAATGGCAAGATTTCATTCTTTTTATGGCTGAGTAATTTTCCACTGTGTGTGTGTGTGTGTGTACATGTATCATCTCATTTATCAAGTTATCAAGAAATATTTGGGTTGCTTCCATATTGTAATATTGTAAATACTGTTGCAAGAAACATAGTTGCACATGTATCCTTTTGAGTTATTGTTCTCATATTCTTTGGGTAAACACCCAGTAGTGTGATTGCTGGATCATAAGGTAGTTCTCTATTTAACGTTTTGAGGAACAGTCATACTGTTTTCCACAGTGGCTGCTGCAGCTTGCATTCCCACCAGCAGTGCAAGAGGGTTCCCTTTTACCCACATCCTCTCACCATCTGTTTTCTTGTGCTGGTGCTGTTAGCCATTCTGATAGTATGAGGTACTATCTCATGGAACTTTTCATTTGGAGTTTCCTGTTGATGGGTGATGATGACCATCTTTTCACGTGACTCTTGGCCATCTATATTTCCTTGGAGAAATGTCTGTTCATGTCTTCTGTTTATTTTTTAACTAGATTGTTTGTTTTTGGGGTGTTGTGTTGTATCAGTTCTCCATATTTTGAACACTATCCCTTTATTGCACATGATATTTGCAAACATCTTCTCCCATTAAATCGGTTGTCTTCTGTTTATTATATTTTCATTGTTTTTCTGCTGTGTGGTAAGTTTTATATTGATGTAGTTCCAGCAGTTTATTTTTGCTTTTGTTTCCTTTGCCTTAGGAGGCATGTCTAGAAAATGTATGGTTCATGTCAGAAGTTAGTGTCTGTGTCCTCTTGAAGGATTTTTATGAATCAGGTCTCGCACTGAGATCTTGAAACTTTTGAGTTTATTTGTCCACATGGTGTAAGAAAGCAGTCTAATTTCATTCTTTTGTGCATACCTGTCCAGTTTTCCCAACACCATTTGTTGTAGAGACTGTCCTTTTCCCTTTTAATATTTTTGCCTGTTTTGCAGAAGATTAATTAGGCAGCTAATTGTGGGTTTATGTCTGAGCTTCTATTCTGTTCCCTTGGTCGCTGTATATTTGCACCAGTCACGTACTGTTAGGATGATTGCAGCTTTGTACTATAATTTGAAATATGGAATTGTGTCTCCTCCAGCTTTGTTTTTCTTTATAACATTGTGTCGGTTGTTCAGTATCTTTTGTGGTTCAATACAATATTTTAGGGCAGTTTCTTTGAGTTCTTTCATTTTTTAAAATTTAAATTCAATTAACCAACTTATCATACATCACTAGTTTCAGATGTAGTGTTAAATAATATGTCAGATGTGTATAATATCAAGTGCTCATTGCATCCCATGGCCTCCTTAATGCCCATCATCCAGTGACCTTTCCCCCACTTCCCCTCCAACAACCCTCAGTTTGTTGCTATAGTTAAGAGTCTATCGTGGTTTTTTTCCCCTCTCTGATGACTTCCCATTCTGTTTCCCCTTCCTTTGCCTACCGTTCTCTGCCCTGTTTCTGATATTTCACATATGAGTGAAACCCTATGATAATTGTGTTTCTTTCATGGACATATTTTAGTCAGCATAATATCTTCCAGACCCATCCAGGTTGATGTGATAATAAGTATTCATCCTTTCTGATGGCTGAGTAATATTCCATTGACTATATGAACCACATCTTCTTTATCCATTCCTCTGTCCATAGATATCTGGGTTCTTTCCATAGTTTAGCTATAGTGGATATTGTTTCAATGAACACTGGGGTGCAGGTGCCAGTTCTTTTCACTACATCTCTATTTTTGTGGTAAAAGCCCTGTAGTGCAATGTTGTGTTTTAGGGTAACTTTACTTGTAACTTCTTGAGGAAACGGCATACTGTTTTCCAGAGTGGCTGTTACTGTATGCATCCCCACCAGGAGTGTAGGAGACTTCTCCATTCTCTGCATCCTCACCAACATTTGTGGTTTCATGTCTTGTTAAGTTTAGACATTCTGCCTGGTGTGATAGGACACCTCGATGTGGTTTAGATTTGTATTTCCCAGAAGACATGTGATATGGAACATTTATGCATGTATCTGTTGGTCACATGTGTGTCATCATTGGAGAAATGTCTGTTCATATTTTCACCCATGTCTAGACCTTACATTGGGTTAAGGCCCTGAAGCCTGGAAGATGCGATCAGCCAGAACTGTGGAGAACTTCACAAGGTCTGTGTTAAAATGGAGTTTTAGGATGTGTATGAAGCTCAGGGATTGTGTTCAGAGGTGGATGAAAGTGTAGGTTCACTGACATTTTCTCAGGTTTGCATTCAGATTTCTCATGCTCTGAATCCAGTCTGGAGTAAAAAAGGGAGTTTCCTTTTGTGTGGCGGGCTGATCCTCTGGTGTTGCTGAAGTGTTCCCAATACCTGGGGTTTGGGATCCAGGCCTCTATAGATGGACCTCTCAGAACCCCAAATAGGGTGATGGTTAGGACCTAGGTGCATGGAAGGTCTGAACTGCCAACCGTGTGGTGAGCGTCCTGGAGGGCTGAGTTGAGGGCATGGGTCAGGGTGAGTGTCCAGCTCAGGGTTTCAATCCATGAGCACTTGAAAGTGGGAGTTCACTGGGATAGAAACAGATGGGCCTTCAGATTTCTACTGACCTATATACTTATTGGAGTCCATTATGGAAAGATTTCCTTCTGGGTGGGAGGCTGAGTCCTCTGGTATTGCTCAGGTATCCCCAAATCCTGGGACTTTGGAGCCCACCCTTGAGGGACGGATACCTGAGAACCCAACCTAGGGATAGGGTTAGGGTCAAGGGGCATTGAAGGCCCAGTCAGCTGACAGTGTGTGTGGTTCCTAGACGCTGGAATTAAGGATGAGTGTTCCAGTTCAGGTCAGGCACAGGGTTTGTGGCCAAGAGGCCACTGGAAGCAGGGTTTGCTGGGATAGGCTCAGATGGGCAGGCATTTTATCCTGCTTTGAATACTTTCTAGAGTTCTACATGGCACGCGTTCCTCCTGTGTGTTAGGCTGAGTCCTGTGGTATGGCTAAGGTGACCCCAGTCCCTGGGGCAGGGGGCCAGGCCCCTAGGAATGGAATGCTCAGAACACAAACTAAGCTTCAGTTAGGGGTTAGGACCGTGGCAGGCCCAATCTGATGGTGGTGCGGCAAGCTATCCAGAGGGCAGAGTCCAGAGTGATGGCTAGAGTGAGTGTCAGGTGCAGGTTTGTGTCCAGGGAGCTGCTGACTCTGGGTGAACTCAGTGGTGCATGGCAGATTTCTCCTCAGAATCCTTTGCAGAGTTTCAAATGGTATGGAGTCCTTCTGGGTGGCAGACAGAGATCTCAGATATTGCTCAGGTGTCCCCATCCATGGGACTTGGGCGCCAGTCCTCTGGGGACAGAGCATGAAACCCCAACCTAGGGTCAGGGTTAGGTCCCAGGAACATGACAGGCCTGATCTGCTGGTGCTGTGCAGAGCTCTCACGGGGACTGAGTGGGGAACATGGGGCAGGGTGATTAGGCTCCGGGTTGGTGTCCATGGGGCTACAGAAGATGGGGGTGGTCATATAGGGAAAGGCACATTTCTCCTGCTCTGAGTCTTTGGCAGAGTTCCAATTCTACTGTTTCCTTCTGGGTAGAAGGCAGAGTCCTCTGGCATTTCTCAGGGGACCCACCTATGTGGGGCTTCGGTAACCTGTATTCTGGGGTACTGAAAATACACCTAAGTTTAGGTTAGGGCTGAGGGTCATGTCAGGCCCAATCTGCCACCCTGAGAGGAGCGACCAGGGGAGCAGAGTTGAGGACGTGGGTCAGTGTGAGTGTTAGGATCCAGGTAGTGTACAGGGGGTTGCTGAAAGTGGAATAGCCTCAGGGGGCCACGATATATTCTGGTATAGTTCAGGTGTAACCCACCAGTGGGGCTTTGGTGTCGATCATCAGAGGATAGAAGACTGAAAGCACAACCTAGAGCAAGGGATAAGGCACAGGGGCAAGGCTGGCCTGATCTGCCAGTGCTGAGGCGGGATGTCTGGGGCACTGAGTTGAGGGCCAGGATCAGGTGGTGCAGTACGCTCTGGGTTTGTGCCTGGGGGGCGGCCAAAGGTGGAGCTGGCTTCATTGGGCATGCAAGTTTCTCCCATTCTGAGGGTTCTGTGCAGCTCCGAACAGAACAGTTTCTCCTGGGTGGCAGACGGATTCCTGCGTTGTGGCTCAGGAGTCCAAATATGGAGAATTGGGGGCCCAGCCTCTGGGGATGAAGACTGAGAACCCAACCTAGGGTTAAGGTTAGGGCCAGGGACGTGGCAGGCCCAATTTGCTGGCACTGAGGAGGGGTCCCAGGGAGCTGAATTGAGGGCAGGGGTCCGGTGGCATGACAGGGTCCAGGTTTGTGGCCAGGGGGCCACTGAAGGAGGGGGACGTGCTCAGGGGTGGCATGCAGTTTCTCCCACTCTGGGGGTTCTACTCAGCTTTAAGTGGCACGGTTTCCTCCTGGGTAGAAGGCAGGCTGAGTGTCAGCCTCCGCATTCGTGGCCCAATGGTATGAAGAAGGTGGGGGTGTCCTCAGGTGGGGCATGCAGGTTTCTCCCTCTCTGAGGATTTGGCACAGCTCCAAACAGCATGGTTTCCTCCTTGTATGGTGGGCAGAGTCCTGGCGTGTCATTCAAGGGTCTTTAATCTTGGGGGCTTGGGGTCGGGCCTCTTGGGATGGACGCCCAAAAACCCAAATTAGGGATAGGGTTAGGGCCTAGGGGCATGGCAGACCTGATATGCCAGTGCTGAGGCAGGTGCCCTCGTGCACTGAGTTGAGGTCGGGTGTCAGGTGGCGCATTAGCCTCTGGGTTTGTGTCTAGGCATTCACATAACCTGGGGGTGGCCTCAGGGGTGCATGGAAGTTTCTCCAGCTCTAAGGGTTCAGCACAGCTGCAAACAATGCAGTAGTGCCCTGCGTGGCAGGCAGAGTCCCAGCATAAGTATCAGGCATCCTCAATCTGGTGGACATAAGGACCAGACCTCTGGGCGCCGAGGCCTGTACACCCCTCCTAGGGTTAGGGTTAGGACCTAGGGGCATGGCAGGCCCGATCTGCCAGCACTGAGGCATGATTCCCTTGGGGCTGAGTTGAGGGCATATGTCAGGTGGTGCCTCAGAATCTGGGATGTGGTCAGGGGGGCTGCAGATGGTGGGGGGGTGACTTTAGTGGGGTATGCAGGTTTCTCCCTCTCTGAGGATTCTGTGCAGCTTCAAATGGCACAGCTTCCTACCACATGGGAGTCTGAGTCCTGGGGTGTCACTCAGGGTTCCTTAATGAGGCTGGTTTGGGGGCCAGGTCTTTTGGGATGGAAGCCTGGAAATCCAAACTAGGTTTAGGGATAGGACCTAGGGGGCATGGCAGGTTCTATCTGCCGGTGCTGAGGCAGGTTCCCTGGTGGGCTGAGTTGAGGACACATATCTGGAGGTCTGTCAGATTCCAGGTTTGTGTCCAGGGGTTCCACAGAAGCTGGGGTGGCCTGAGGGGGTCATACAGATTTCTCCTGTTCTGAGGGTTCTGTGCAGCTCCAAGCAACAGAGTTGTGCCCTCAGTGGGAGGCAGAATTCTTGTGTGAGTTTCCAGGGTCCCCAATCTGGCTGGGTTGCGGGCCAGGCCTTTGGGCATGATAGCCTGAACACCTCAACTAGGTTTAGGCTTAGGGCCTAGGGGCATGGCAGGACTGATCTGCCACTTCTGAGGCATGTTCTGCTCAGGGCCAAGTTGAGGATTTGTCAGTCATTGCATCAGAGTCTGTTTTTGTGCCCGGGGGCCACTGAAGTTGGTATTGGCTTTATGAGGGCATGCAGGTTTCTCTCACTCTGAGAGTTCAGCACAGCTCCAAACAGTCTGCTTTATAACTGCATTGTGGGCTGAATTCTGGGGTGTTACTCAGAGGTCCTTAATCTGGGGGGCTTTGGGGCCAGGCCTTTAGAGTGGAATCCCGAAAACCCAAACGTTTAGGGTTAGGGCCTAAGGGCATGGAAGGCCAAATCTATTGATGCTGAGGCGGGCTCCCTGGTGGGCTGAGTTTAGGGTGGGCATCATGCAGTGCCTCAGTCTCTGGGTTGGTGACCATGGGGCCCACCAAAGGTGTGTGTGGCCTCAGGGAGGCATGCAGGTTTCTCCTGCTCTGAGGGTTGGGCACAGCTCAAATGACACAGTTTCCCTCTGGGTAGCAGGTGGATTCCTGGGGTGTGGCTCTGGGATCCCCAATCTGGAGGGCTTGGGGGATAGGCTCCTGCAGATGAAAGTCTGAAAACCCAACCTAGGGTTAGGGTTAGGGTCTGGGGCATGGCAGGCCTGATCTGAAATTGCTGAGACCGGCACTCGAGGGGGCTGAGTAGAAGGAGGGAGGGAGGTTTTGGCCATGTTTGCACCTGGATTTTAGATTGCTTTCTCATGGGGTTAGGGCTGCGACCACTTGAGATCATGGGCGAGGCCCAGGTGGTTGCCCTGCAGCTCCGTGCTTCCAGAAGCAGTTTCACTGTGGGGTTTTCTGGCCAATTCTCATGAGCTTTATGCCCAAATGGATATTGAGTTGGGCAAGAAGCTCATGAGAATTGACCGGCACTGGGCAGCAAATTGGGATGCACTCACCCCCGCTGTTTGGAGTGCTTTCTCCCTAGGTACATGTTGCGACCATCCAGGAACTTGGACTGGGCCCACGCTACTGGGCTCCAGCTGAGTGGAGGTTTCCAGGATGGTCTCAGGGTGAGAATGAGGCTCCATGTTTGTGGCCCATTTAGGTGCTGAAGGTGGGGGTGGCCTCAGGAGGGTATGAAGGTTTCTCCCCATCTGAGGTTTTCTGCAGCTCAAAACAGTACTGTTTCCTTCTTCGTGGCAGTGGAGTCCTGGGGTGCAGCTCTGGGGTTCCCAATCTGGAGGGCTTGGGGGCCAGGTCAGCGCTGAGGTCGGCTGCCCAGGGGACTGAGTAGAGGCCAGGACTGCCAGCGTTCTGGGGCAATTCCGAGTATGTGTCCATTTGGAGTTTAGAGCTCTTTCTGGAGAGGTTTGGGCTGCGACCCCTCGGGACAATGGCCCAGATCCAGGCTGCTTCTCAGGTCTCCCCCCTCTGGATGCGAGTTCAGAGGAGGTTTCGGGCCAATTCACATGAGATTTCTGCCAAAATCGATATTGATTTGAGCAGAAATTTTGTAAGAATTGGCCGGTATTGTGGAACGATTGTGGTCACGCATGCTCCTAGTGTTTGGATTTCTTTGTCGCTAGGTTTGTGTTGCAGCCATCCGCGACCATGGACTGGGCCCGCACGGTTCCCTGAGAGCCCACACTGGTGAGGGCCGAGTTGTATGGGGGTCAGAGTGAACACCGGGCACTGGTTTTGTGGCCTGTGAGGGCTCTGAAAGTGGTGGTGGCCTCAGGAGGCATGCCATTTTTTCCTGCTCTGAGGGGTTTGCACAGCTCTAAATAGCATGCTCTCATCCTGGTGGCAAGCATAGTCCTGTGTTCTGTCTCACGGGTCCCCAGTCTGGAGGGACAGTGCCATTGTGGCTTGAGACCTGTGAGGCGTTGTGAGCTGCATTAGGAGACTCATGCCAATTCATGAATCACAGATGAGACTGACTCGGTGTGTGTTTTGAACATAGAATGTGTTCCTTAATCTAACAGTGTTTATTCCATTGGGTGTAGGCTGTGGTGGAATGGCAGGCATCTAGAGTTATGTGGCTGTTTGTGGTCAGTTAGTGACTTGGATGATGTCTTTTCCTTTGTGAAAGGTGATGTATCTTAATGGATTCGTCTTTCCATTCAAAAAGTTCCAATGAGGTCAGAGGGAAAATTCAAAATGATTCCGAGGAGGCTTGGATGATTTAAAGGGAAGTTTGACCTTCTAGTTTCACTAAATGGACCTTCTAGATAGTTGGGCATGCTGTATTTTCTCTGCAGTTTCATGGGTGGTGAAGTCAGAAGGAGAGTCTTAGGGGCACCTGGGTGGCTCAGTGGGTTAAAGCCTCTGCCTTCGGCTCAGGTCATGATCCAAGGGTCCTGGGATCGAGCCCCACATCGGGCTCTCTGCCCAGCAGAGAGCCTGCTTCCTTTCCTCTCTCTCTGTCTGCCTCTCTGCCTACTTGTGATCTCTCTGTCAAATAAATAAATAAAATCTTTAAAAAAAATAAAAAAAAAGGAGAGTCTTAGTGAATTCCCATAGTTACAGGCATTCTGGGGACTTTAAGGGGCTTGGCTTCAGGAATCCTGGCATGAATTTCTGGGGCTGCTTGCCTGACACTCGGTGAGTCAGCTTATCCCATAGGTTTTCCATTTCCTCCTAGGGAATTGCAGGCAGGTAACGTTCTGCTTAAAGCAGAACCCTCCTGCACTGTTAGTGGGCATGCAGGATGTTGCAGCTTCTTTGGAAAAAAGTATGGTGGCTCCTCCAAAAGCTAAACTCAAACAACCCTAACACCCAGCAATTGCATTCCTAGTTATTTATCCAAAGGACACAAAAATGTGCATTCAGTGGGGTACAAGCACCATGATGTTTATAGCAGCATTATCAAGAATAGCAAAACAATGGAGGGACTCCCCATGTCCATTCACTGATGAATGGAGAAAGAAGATGTGAGAGATATATCTTCTATCTATCTATCCGATGGAATAGGACCCAGCCTCAAAAAGAATGAAACCTTGCCATCAGCAAGGATGTGGAAGGATCTAGAGTGGATTAAGGTAAGCAAAATCAGTAAGAAAAGACCAATTGCCTATGATTTGACTCCTATGGAATTTCACCTAATTAATAGCTTTTTAAATTTCAACTTGGTTGGATTTTAGTTCTTTTATTTCTCCAGGAAGGGCTTTTATCTCTCCGGAGAGGGTTTCTCTACCGTCTTCCATGCCTTTTCGAGCCTGGCTAAAACCTCGAGAATCGTCATTCTGAACTCTAGATATGATGTATTACCAATGTCCTTATTGATTAGGTCCCTAGCCTTCAGTACTGCCTCTTGTCCTTTGTTTGTGGTGAGTTTTTCTGTCTTGTCATTTTGTCCAAATAAGAATATATGAAGGAAGGATGCCTGGGTGGTTCATTTGGTTAAGCACCTGCCTTTGGCTCAGGTCTTGATCCCAGTGTCCTGGGATGGAGTCCCTCATCGGGCTCCTTGCTCAGCAGGGAGCCTGCTTCTCCCTCTGCCTCAGCCTGCCACTCTGTCTGCCTGTGCTCTCTCTCTGACAAATAAATAAATAAAAATCTTTTAAAAAAAGAGTATATGAAGGAGCAAATAAATTACTAAAAGGGTGGCACAGACCCCAGGAAAATGTGATTTAACCAAATAAGAAGAGACCCTGAATCATGGGAGGGAGAAAGGGGATAAAAAGAAGTTAAGATAAAGAAAGAAAAAAATATATATATAAGAAAAAAATATATATATATATTAGACTGGTGACTAGAACAGGGTCACCCACTTAATTTTGGGAGTATTTTGGTTTCTTAGAAGAAACTACCTCCCAAAATTTTAAGGAATGAAAAACGTATGTAAGGGTAAACACAATGAAGGGATGGAATATGCCCATTAAGATAAAATTTTTTTTTTTTATTTCAAAGAAAGGAGTTGATAAAGTAAGTTGGTTGGGAGAATAAAGAAAAAGAAAGTGGTGAGAATTTGCTTGGGCTGGAGACTAGAACAAGCTCAGAGCTAGATTTAGGGTATATTTGATCTATTAGAAGAAATTGTACCCCAAATTTTTAGAAGAAAAATCCCTATGTGTATTCAAAAAATAAACTTAGATACAATGAAGGATAAAATGTGACTATAATAATGAAGGTTCAAAAAAGATTATTATTTTTTATGAAGGTATTGTTAAGTTAAACTAGTTAAAAAACATTAAAAGAGGAAAGGGTAAAAGTTAAAAAATATTCAACTGAAGAAAAAAATTAAATTAAAAAAATTAATTAACTGTGAGACTAAAGAATAATGGGGAGAAAGCCATGAATTCTTTGAATTCCTCTGGAATTCTGCGTTCTCCTTGGTAAGTGAACTTGGTCTTGGCTGGATTTCTTGTTGGTCTTCTGGGGGAGGGGCCTGTTGTAGTGTTTCTCAATTGTCATTGCCTGAGGCAGAATTGCACCGCCCTTACCAGGGGCCAGGCTAAGTAATTCGCTTTTGGGAGCTTTTGCTCTCTGAACACTTTCTGTAGAATTCTGGAGGATGGGAATGAAAATGGCGGCCTCCCAATCTCCGGCCTGGAGGAGCCAAGAGATCGGGGCCCCTCTCCTCAGTGCGCCCTCAGAGAAAAGCGTTCAATCACTCCCATTTCCCTGGTCTCTGGCCGTGCTCTGAGCTCACCCAGCCTGCGACCCATTCAAGGTAACCCCTGAGAGCTCACTCCTCGGTTCTGTCTCTGTAGCCAGCTTTCTCGCTCTAATACCTGCGAGCTCTGCAGCCAGCTTCTTGCTCTAATACCTGCGAGCTCTGCAACACTCAGACTCCCTGATCCTTCTGTGACCCCGTGGGACCTGGGGCCATGCTGACCGCGCATGGGCTTTACCCTGGTTAAGCCTCTGGAGTGACATCCCTCAGTGGAGCAGACTTTTAAAATTCCTTGATTTTTGTGCTTCGTTGCTCCGCCCCTTGCTGGGAGCTGGCTCCTCCGTCCGCAGTCTATTTTCCAGTCGCTTTGGATTCACTTCTCTGCCTGTCCTACCTTTCAGAAAGTGGTCGATTTTCTTTTTCTAGGATTGTTGCTCTTCTTCTCTTTGATCTCCTGTTGGATTTGTTGGTGTTTGCAATGGTTTGACAAGCTATATAGCTGGTCCCCTGCTATGTGACATCCTGTCAGCCTGCTACTTCTCCACCATCTTGACTCCTCCTCTTATGGAATTCCAGAAAGAAAACAGATGAACATAGTGAGGGGAGAAAAATAGGCCAATGAGGGAACAGACGCAGTCTTAGAGCACAAACCGAGGGTTGCTAGAGGGCAGTGGTATGAGGGGAAGGGTTCAGTGGGTGACGGCTATTAGGGAGGGTACTTGTTGTGATGAGCTCTGGGTGTTCTGTACAGGTGAGGAATCAAAATCCTACCCCTGAAACAAAGGAATGAATACTGCATGGAAGCAAATTGGAATTGAAGTCAATGAAGAAAAGAAGACCATGTTCTACTTCATGAAGAATGAGATAAAACTGGAGGGACTTTCACTCTCCTGTTCTGTAGATAGTCATTTTGAAACACTCTGTGGCAGGATACACTAGTTTCTTCTTGCATAAGGAGCCCTCAGAACGCTGCAGTGAAAGAATCAGATCTCAGAGCATGTCCATGTTCCATTGATACGCTACTTGCAGTTTGCCCAGGTACAAAGGTAAGTGGAGAGAAATAGGGCATAAGAGGAAGGAGGTGTTAAGCATTCAGGAAGTAGCCCTCCCCTTTTCTCATGGACGCCTGAGCCTGTGTAAATTGAGAAGGAGGGGGGATCCCAGAGCTTTGCCGCAGACAGGGGATTTCTAGGTCTTCCTAGAGCTGACGGGGTTGCTGAGGAGCGATGACCTAGTGGTGTGGCAGGCCAGAACTGCTGGTGCTGAGGTGGGTTCCCCAAGGGGCTGAGTCAAGTCAGATGGTGCATCAGGCTCTGGGTTTGTAACTGAGGAGCTGCACAAAGTGGGGGAGTTCTCATGTGTGCATGCAGGTTTCTCCAGCTCTGAGAGTTCTGCACAGTTCCAAATGGACTAGTTTCCAGGTAGGTGGCAGGTGGACTCCTATGGTATGACTCCAGGGCTCCCAATCTAGAGGGCTTGGGGGACAGGCCCCTGGGGAAGGAGGCCTGAAAATTCAACTTAAGGTTAGGTTTAGCGCCTAGGGGCTAATCTGATCTGTCAGTGCTGAGGCAGGCTCCATGGTGGGCTGAGTTGAAGGTGGGCATCAGGTGGCAGGTCAGACCCTGGGTTTGTGTCCGGGGTGCTGCATAAGCTGAGGGTGCCTCAGGCAACACGCAGGTTTCTCCCACTCTGAGGGTTTTGCACAACTCCAAATGGACATGTTTCACTCTGGGAAGCTGGTGGAGTCCTGGGGTTGAGTACAAGGGTCCCCAATCTGGCGGGCTTAGGGGCCAGGCCTCTGGGCACAGAAGCCTGTACACCACACTTAGGGTTAGGTTTAGGGCCTCAGGGCATGGCAGGCCTGATCTTCTGGTGAGGAGGTGGGTTCTATGCTGGGCTGACTTGGGGGAATACATCAGGCAGCTTGTCAGAGTCTGGGTTTATGTCCAGGGTCTGTAGAAGCTGGGGTGGCCTCAGAGTGGCATGCAGGTTTCTCCTTGTCTGAGGGTACCGCACAGCTACAAATGGCATGGTATCCTTCCACGTGGTGGGCGCAGTCCTGAGGTGTCTCTCAGGTGTCCTTAATCTGTGGGGCTTGTGGGCCAGGACTTTTTGGATGGAAGCATGAAAACCCAAACTAGGGTTAGGGTTAGGGCCAAGGGGAATGGCAGGTCCGATCTGCTGGCACTGAGGTGGGATCCCTGGGGGGCTGAGACAAGGACAAGGGTCAGGCAGCGAGTCAGAGTCCAGGTTGAGGGAAGGGGTCTGGCTGAGGGTCAGCCTCCTTGTTTGTGGCCTGCTGGAGTGCCGAAGGTGGGGGGGGGAGGCTCAGGGGGGCATGCAGTTTCTCCTGCTCTGAGGCTTAATGGCACCGTTTCCTCCTTGTGGCAGGCAGAGGCCTGGGGTGTGGCTCAGGGGTCCTCAATCTGGAGGGATTGTGGGCTAGTTCTATGGGGACAGAAGCCCGGGAACCCACCCTATGGTTCCCATTAGGGCTTAGGGGAATGACAAGCCTGATCAGCCAACTCTGAGGTGGGATCCCCAGAGGGGGCATGAGTTGAAGATGAGGGTCAAGAGGCATGTCAGACTCCAGGTTTTGTGGATGGGGCGGGGCAACAGAGGTGGGGGTGGCCTCAGAGATGCATGTGGTTTTCTCCCAATCTGAGGGTTCTGCGTAGCTCCGAAGGCCACCGTATCCTTCAGGGTGGCAGGTGGACTCCTGGCAGGTGCCACACCGGGGTCCCCAATCTGGAGCACTCGGGACAGGTCCCAGGGTCTGAAGCCTGAAAACCCAAAGGCGACTTAGGGCAGGGGCCTAGGGGCCTGGCAGGCCCAAACCAACAGCACTGGGGCAGGCACCCCATGGGACTGAATAGCAGGAGGTGTAGGTCACATGTGGCCCTGGCTCATAGAGGGCTATTTCGCAGGGTTCAGGCCACGACCACTCGAGATT